>NC_067145.1:11023184-11364851 GCF_903995435.1 Acomys russatus
AGAGTTATTTAAAATGGTGGAAGGAGCACCTTAGATTATGTAATGATTTCCTCATATGTGAACATTTCCCCAACCCAAAAAGAAGCAAGCAAATAACTCTGCCTATCTATTTAATACTAGGTTTTAAAATATTTCAATTCTTCTACTGAGGGACACTTAGGCTTTTTCCATGTTCTGGCTATTATGAATAAGGCTGCTATGAACATGGTTGAGCAAATTTTCTTGTTGTGTGCTGGAGCATCTTCTGAGTGGAGAGTGGGGACTAACTTTCTCATTTACTCTGGTGCCTCACATTTGACCATGTCCCCTGGATGGGGAGACCTGGTGGCACTCAGAGGAAGAACAGCAGGTTACCAAGAAGAGACTTGATACCCTATGAGCAGATACAGGGGGAGGAAATCCCCCTCAGGAACAGTCATAGGGGAGGGGAATAAGGGGAAAATGGAAGGGAGGGAGGAATGGGAGGATACAAGGGATGGGATAAACATTGAGATGTAACAAGAATAAATTAATTAAAAAAAAACACTTGAAAAAATATTTCAATTCAATAAATGATGAGAAACCATCAAATATGCGTATTCTCTTCTAATTAGTTTATTAGAATCATGTAAATGTAACCAAATAGCTTCTAATTTGTAGGTACTGAAAAGCAAGTAGAATGTGAGGAATGTAATATTTATTTATAAAGAAAAAGAAAGAGAAAGGTTACAGGTGATTTTTTATCATATTGTCGAAAACTTATCAGGAAATTTGGTTGAACTAGAAAGACTTCACACTCAGTTCTTGTCTTTGCATTACAATTATATCTGAATATGTATCTGACACTAGGCTTTCCATATCAGAGATCAGAGCAAAGGGGTATTATTTACACTTCACTGACACTGAGGGTGTTGTTAAGTGGCAGTAGAAGAATGAATGCAAATACATCAACAAAAACACTGTTTTGTTTTTGTTTTTTTTTTTACAAGCATTCTCAAGACACCTGAATATTTAATAGTTGTCAACTCTGATTGAAATGAAAATATTAAAATGAGAATATGATATTCTGGTGACATCAATATGCTTCTGAATTTAACTTATGGATAAATAAATGATATTTACATGTGTAATGGAGCAGCAAGAAATACTAAATATATTTAAGTTTAATCCATGTAGGCAAAAGGATGAAAAGAGATAAAATTAGATGCTGTGCTAACATACTTTTACCTCATTATTATGCTAACTATTTCAGATACATCGTCTTTTCTTACTCAATCCTTATCAATTTATTTAAAAGACCTCCCATCTCAAAGTATTCACTACCGGATATTAAATATATCACTGTAATGATTTCTTTCAAGCTACTTCCAAGTCCACTGAAACACACTTGAAAATGTGTGCAATGAGCATCTGAGATCACCTGTGCTACTTATGCTCATGTTACCAAAATAGAAGAGGCAGAATCATCTGCCATTTACTGTTTTCTATTTATAAAATTTGAAAATAGTGTCAGTCAATGGAATTTTGGTAATAAAAAATACAGTAAGAAAAAAATGTGATACAATTAAGGTTTTAAAAAGTTTCTAAAATTGCTCCATTAAAATATCTTAATATTCACATCCTTTATACATAACACATAACTCACTGAGAACAGTTGTCTTTAAGAAATATTCAATAATACAATAGCATGTACATAGACACATTTCCAGAGCTGAAGAAGACATGCTATTTATGATTTTAGTGCAGGAAAACCAGGCTTTCAAGGAGCCATATAAGATTAACTTGATATCATGAATGATTGCTGTGCAATAAGATATGACAGCAGTGAACTTCCACAAATTGAATCAACTGTCATTAAGCTGGGCAATTGCTTTGTAATACTCCTATACCATGTTCTAAATAAAGTTTCCTCGATTGAACTGAAGACAACTTGAAACTACATTAATTTTAGTGATAAAATATGGTCAGAACTATTTCTGCTACGGACACAAGGAAGTGCATAAATTTCGAATATCATTATATATAATACTCATGAACACCTATAGTTTCTCCAAATATCATACATATAATTTCATTTTATAAAATCCTAATTTTGGAGCAGGAAAATGTGCAATATACAGTGTAAGTCAACTTACTGGTGCCAGAAAGACTTAATATTAAGTCTACAATCTGCCTTGGATGCAGAAATTCCTCTTTCCGTGAAGACCATACTTTTATGTTTAATACGTTCAAATGAGCAGCTATGCCATGTCAAAGAAAAAGAGGCCTCCTATTAGAGTAATTTAACTCAAGAATAGCCTAAATTAAAATTTTCTACTTCTCACCTGTGTCTTCCATCTGTCCTTAACAAACATCTCTGCTCTATTTATCGTATGGCATAGAAGTCATACTATGGAAAAGGAATTAGGAATCTCATTGTTTAGTTGATATGTTGCCAGAGTTCAGAAGACAAGAATTTATTATTAGTGACTCCTAATGAATAAAATTAACAACTTGAGCCACAAAAAAGTATTTAACCTATTTTCATTTTTTTCCTCCAATATTTTGGAAGAATAATTTTTCTTCTACCAACAAATTATTGCAACAAGAGCAACTATAAAACATATATACATACATACATACAAACATACATATATACATATATATACGTACATACACATGTACATACATATGTATAATTCTTGATTCATGGCATGGAAATACATATAATTTAAGATTTATGCTATGTATTTGGATTAGATTTTTAAAGCTGAATGTCTTGGAGATCTTAAACTTTATTATCATCTCAAGGAAAACTGAAACAAAGACAGACTGTTCCTATTGTAATGAGCTGCACTGAATACTCAGTGTTAAATGGTCTCAAGGTATATTAACTTGCTTGTGTGGTCTGGTAGAAGTTCAGTTTCTGAAGGCAAGAGATATTGACAGAAAAATTTATTCCCATACCAATAACTGAATGTAGCCCAGATATATATGCAGATTGGCTTATTCAATCACAGCCTTGTGATTTTTATTGTCAATAATTATAATTAAAAACTTTGCATAGGAATATCCTTAACTTGAAATATATCCTTGAAATAGCAGGGTTCTGTAGTCTGTTGTTATACATACAACAAACAGTCAAAAACACTAAATTAATCTGTGATTATTTTTGTTTTGTAAATGTGTCAGATTTGATGGTGATTCAACAGAATAGCATGAGAAATGAAATCATCATTACAAATATGTATTACATAAGAAAATGTATATTTGTTAATATGTGGAAATAGGAATGATTTTAAAATATCAAAACTTTTTATTTAAACCAACTTTTTAACGTATTTCCCAATTGTAATCCCAATTTTTCTTCCAAATTTCCCCAACTTTCCTTCACCTCAGGATCCAACCACATTTTGTCTCTCATTAGATAACAAACTGGCTTCAAAGGGATATTAATAAAATAAATAAAATAAAATAGAACAAAAAGAAAATCATTGCCCAAAAAAGAAAACAAACAGAACAAAAAAGAGACCAAGAACAGCATACGAAACAGATATAAAGGCAAAGACCCATTCATTCTCCTACTCAGGATCCAAAGCAACACGAAACTGGAAGCCATACTTTATGTACAAAGGATCTGACTGTGAGGATTGGTGCAGCGTGGACGGAGGGAAGGAGGGGCCAATTAAAAGACATAAAATAAAGTGAAAATATTTACAATATTTTTAAAGCCTTGAAACAAGAAAACTCTAAATATGCCAGTAAGTTTGTTTTGGATATGCATCCAAAATTTAAGAACTTATTTCCCCACTAAGATTCCCTTGGAGAAATATAAATTTTAATTTTCAAGTGGTTATTAAATGAAGATAACTTCTGAGTTAAGGATAGAGGTATATGCCTACTTCTCCTTTCAGCACTAGGTCTCCCTTCTGATGCAGATCCATGGAGGTCCTAGGCTTGCTGCTCAGTGTTTTTAGGTCATACATACATAGATCTAGTTGCTTTAAATTGCCTCCTTTTTCCTGGTTTCTTCCATTCCTCTGACTCTTATGCCCTTTCTGCCTCATCTTCTGCAAGGTTCCCTGACCTAGGAGGGGATGTTTTGGTGGAGATGCCACACTTTGGGCTGTGTCTTCCAAGGTCTTTCAGTCTTTGTAATATCTGGCTCTGTTGTATTCCCATCTTCTGCAGGAGGAAACTTCTACAATGATGGCTGAGCAAGGCGATGCTCTATGATTAAAGCAGAATATCACTAAGTGCCATTTTATTCTTATGTTCTTTTAGTACAATAGCAGTATTTGGTTATACCCAAGGTCCCTGGGCTATCTAGTCTCTGCTTCTTAACCATCCAGTCAGGTGTGAGTATTGGTTCCATTTCATGGAGAAGCCTTAAGACAAATACAATATTTTCTAGTTAACCCCACAAGCTTCGTGGGATAATTGTCCTAGCATATCTTGCAGAAAGGATACCACTCTAGACCAAATAGTTTGTGGAGGGCATGATGTTTAAGTTTATCCTCTGTTAAAGTACAGATTTCCTTCCTGTACTAAAGACACTAGTATGCATTGGAGTGAAGGTTTTAGGTAGGCATCATCCTGACTTCTCCATGTTCACCGAGTCATGGTGATGTTGTCTTCAGTAATAAGTGTAGAGGAATGTTAATTTAGAACAGGGATGCTCTGGCAAGAGATCATCACATCCAAAGAAATTCTAGGTCTGTGTGATCCAACTAGAATGCAAACATGCCATTAATCCAGGAGACAGAGGCAAACAGATCTGAGTATAAGCCTGATATAGAGTAAGTATCATGTAAAGAAGAGAAATGGTGCACGCATGGTGGTACATTCGTTTAGTCCCAAAGGAAGGTAAAGTTGTTAGAAGGAAACACCCATGTTTGAAAGCGATGTCTAAACAAGTGGCAGAAAAGGTCACAAATCAGAAAAGAGGAGGGGGAAGCTACATAAGAGACAGTTTTACAGAAAGGAGCAGTTTTGCCAGAACAGTAATAGAGAGATGGATTGCAGAGACAGAGAGAACTCAGGTGAAGACGGAACAAACAAGAGAGTGAGAAGAAGCCAGAAGATTAGAGCAGATTTCTCAGTTAGTTTGAAGTGAAGCAGAGCAATTCTGTGCCTGAGAGAGATGCCATATTAAATAAGTTAACTAGAAAAAGAATATACCCAGAAAATGCTCCATCATACAACAGGGACATATGCTCAACCATGTTTATAGCAGCCTTTTTCATAATAGCCAGAACCTGGAAACAGCCATAATATCCCTCAGTTGAAGAACGGATAAGGAAACTATGGTACATTTACACTATGGAATACTGCTCAGCTATAAAAAACAAGGAAATCCCAAAATTTGTAGACAAATGGAGGGGATTAGAAACAATCATACTTTCGTGGGACATGCCCCTTGGGCTAGTATGCAGATATAAGTGAGTATATACCATTTGATTCTTTCTGCTTCTGGGTTAACTCACTCATTATGATCATTTCTAGCTCAATCCATTTATCCACAAATTTTGGGAATTCCTTGTTTTTAATAGCTGAGTAGTATTCCATAGTGTATATGTACCACAGTTTCTTTATCCACTCTTCTACTGAGGGACACTTAGGCTGTTTCCATGTTCTGGCTATTATGAATAAGGCTGCTATGAACATGGTTGAGCAAATTTTCAGGAAACTGGGACAGAGGGGAAGGCATCCTATTGGGACTCTAAATGAGAGACGCATGGGAGAACAGCAAAATTAAAGGATCCAGAGGGTCCTAGAAATCTACAAGTAGAACAATATGATAGGCAGATTTGGGCCCAGGGGTCCCGCTCAACTAGGCACCAGCCAAGGACAATACAGGAGGTAAACTTTAAACCCCTTCCCAGATCTAGCCAATGGTCAGAATATTCTCCACAGTTGAGTGGAGAGTGGGATACGACTTTCTCACGTACTCTGGTGCCTCACATTTGACCATGTCCCCTGGAGGGGGAGACCTGGTGGCACTCAGAGGAAGGACAGCAAGTAGCCAAGAAGAGACTTGATACCTATGAGAATATATAGTGGGACGTAATCCCCTCAGGAACAGTATAGGGGAGGGAAATAATGGGAAAAATGGGGGGGGGGGAGGAATGGTAGGATACAAGGGATGGGAATAAACATGGAGATGTAACAAGAATAAATTAAAAAAAAAAAAAAAAAGAAACAATCATACTGAGTGAGTTAACTCAGAAGCAGAAATATAGGAGATGAGGAAATAGAATGATCCAGAGGATCTTAGAAACCTACAAGAAGAACATTGTAATGCATGGATCAGGGCCCAGAGGTATCTGCTCAAACTATTGCACTAACCAAAGACAATACAAGTAGTAAACATCGAACCCCTGCTTGGATCTAGCCAATGGATAGGACATTCTCCACAGTGGGTGGAGAGCAGGGACAAACTCTGGCATGAACTCCCCCATATTTGACAATATCCTCTTCGTGGTGAGCCCTGGTAGCACTCAAAAAAAGAATAAGCAGGCTACCAAGATGAGACTTGATAGCCTCTGACCATATAGTGGGGGAGGAGATCCCCCTTGGTCTTAGATCTATGGGAAGGGAAGAGGGCTGGGGAGTGATGGAGGAACAGGTGGATACAAGTGATGGGATAACAATTTAGTTATAATCTGAATAAATTAATTAAAAATAAATAAAAAAATAAAAATTAATAAATAAAATAAAAAAATAATAATATAAAAAAGAGTTTGAGCAAAAACAGGTGAGTTGAATCAGCCAGTCCAGAGCTCAGAAAGAAAAAGTCAGAGGCGGAAAACATTCTATGCCTGGATTACATTGTATTGAGGCTAGAATCTTTCAGGACTAGACCAAGGTTATCAGAAAGCGACAATAATCCTCCCAGACAGCAACTGAGCCAGAAGAATAGAAGTTTCCTTGCTGCCACTTTTTAGAGAGCAACCTACAGCCTTAGCAACAGCCTGATTAGTATGGTTCTTTCTATCAGAATATTTTGACCAATTAGATGAACACTTTGGTCAATTAGTTGTAAACTGTGTCTAATACCGGAAACTATTTTGATTGCATGAGATGCCCAGTCTCATCTGTTTGATCCCCAGTATTTGGCAATTTCATTTAGATCAATTTCACATACGTATATATTTTAGGAAGTGTCAACATATTATGTCTGCATACTAGCCTTCAAATAGCCGTTCATTTTAGCTGTTTCTTTTTTTATTCTTTGCCTCATCCTCCCTCTCTCTGTTTCTCTGTCTGTCTCTCTCTCTCCTTCTCTCTTCCATGAAGCTACCATTCCAGTCTCTGTCCTGTTTCTTTATAATTATTTCAATATATAGGCTTGTTTATACATTTTAAATTTGATTTTGTAATTCTTTAATCAGCTATGATATCTGTAACTAAAACTAAGAAATCTATTAAAATTTTATCAACTTAATATAGTAAGGCATGCCCATAATTATTTAATAATAATTATAAATAATAAGAATTGTATAATATTTCACTTGTTTGCTTATTAGTTATTTAAAATATAAATAAGAGGGATATCAAGATGATTTAGTAACTAATTTGTAATAGAGTTCAATAAATTCATGATCTTCAGAATGATGTGTAGAAATAGGTATATGTGACAGTTAATCTTGTCAATTTGACAGGAAAAGAATAAAGTAAAAGGTAAAGTTCTGCTCACACATGTGAGTGATTTTCTTGAAGTGAAGATCTTGAAGTGAAGATCACTCAAAAATATCAGGGCCTCATCCTGTTGCCAACCCATATAAAAGACAGAAAAAGGAAAGTTCTTTTTGCTTCCCTGTCTTTACTCTTGTTAGCAAGTTCATCCATGTTGTTAATGGTGCTGCATTCTTTCTCACAAATGCCAATGAGACTGGAAGACCAGAAGCTGTCATAGAATTCTCCAGGATTTTCATACTATATTTGAACTTTTAAGACATCTAGCTTGATAGACTGAGCACCTGCTGTGTTATGCACTTCTTCCTTGAGAGAAACTCATTGTTGATCTACACAAATCACATCTTATAAGGTGTTGGTCTGATGTATTTTGATGCTAAACAATAAAAAGCCATCACACTTGGGCAGGGCAAATGAGATAGACGCAGCTAAGGTTCCCAGGCTAGGGGGAAGACAGAGAGAATCATGGGAGAAAGAAGAGAAACTGGAAGAGAAAAGAAGGGAGAAGAAGGAGGTTATGCCATCATGGGTTAGGTGGAGAAGTACGTGGCTGGCATGAATGGAGATTTGGCCCAGATGAAGAACATTAGCAAGTATTTGGGATTATGGATGGGAGGTAGCTTGACGGAAATTTTTAGGGCAAGATGGCATTGTGGCAGATATAGAAATGCTGTTTCAGGGTTTGAGTAGAATGACAACTGTTGTTACAAAACTCTTTCCTGCTTTATATTTAGAGGGAATTTTCTGCTTTTTCCTTGTCTTTTTATTGTATTTCATTCTTAGAAGGATTGGAAGAAAGGATGATAAGATAGGAAGACCTGAAGTATCAGTAAATTCTATCATTTTGCAAATAATTGCAGACTTGACTGAATAGCTGGAGAAAATGTGGAAAGAAATTGAAGGGCTGGGAAAGCAAAAAGTACCAATGCTAAAAGGGAGTGAAGAAAATGGAAACTAGAGAAACAGGAAAGAAGACAAACAAAAAAGGTCTTTGGAGAAAAATGTTCTGATAAAGGAACCCTCCAGAGCCACACAGACACCACCATCTTTTGGAGTTATTATAAGACATATGCCTGCTCAAAATGGTGCTGAGGATTAAGATTAAATGACATGGCATCCAATTGATATGTTGGATTTAAAACATTTTAAGGAATCTGTCATCAGGTATGGAATGCATTTGATTTTCATTAAACAAATAATAAATAACTGAGCTATGCAGCGTAGACTTGCTCCCCAAGATTGGAAAAGTTTGGTTTCAGTTGTATTTTATACACTGTGCAACAATTACAATGGTTATCATGGTGGCGAAGTGAGGCCATAAGAATAGAACCAGAAAACAAGACAAGGAAGATAAATGTTGATAAAAACCAATTGCTAAGTGAAGGGAGGTATGCTTTTTTAAGAAAACAAATCCAATCTGAGGATACAGTAATTGAACAATGTCGTGTTTAGCCTTAAGAGCTTGGAATATGGTAGATGAACCTGGTGAGACAACCATTCCATTTATTAATGTATTTCAATGGGTCGGGGGAAGCCTTCACAGAATTTTTGCAGAGATTGGCTACAGCTATGGATAGAGCCATATCAGATTCTGTGACCAAACAGGCACTGAAACTGACCATGGCATATGAGAATGAAAATACTGAATGTAAGTGGGCAATTAGACCATTAAAGAAAAGAGGAGATCCATTGGATGGATTGGTAAGAGAGACAGTTAATTAACTCTCAGGAACATCAAAGCAATATTATAGGACAATGCAAGCCAGAGGTCCCAGATACCATAACACTCAGTCCTTTAATTGTGGTAAAAATCGGTCATGTGCAAAGAAACTGTAGAGGTAAAAATTCCAGACTACATAATAATCAGCACAATAACACAAAAGAAAATATTGCTTATAGAAGAGAACAAGGAACTTCTGGCCATGATGGTAGTGAGGTGCCAAGACTTCCAGGGTACTGTAGCTGCTGTGGGAAAGGAAAACATTGGTCTAGGGATTGTCAATCTAAAAGGGATGTGTAAGGCAATATCTTGCCGATGGGAAACAGCTGGAGGGGCCCACCGGCTCATGGTCCGCCAACAATATAAGCCGTATTTCCTTCGACAGTCCACAAGTAAGGAAATTGTAGGAGAACGGGTATTAGGTACTAGTGACCTAATGCATGCCACTAAAGGTGGCACAGCCTTGGATCTGGCTTCAGATATATCACTTGCACTATATCCACAGGTTGAATGTTACAAAATAAGTGCTGGTATTTACGGTCCTTTTCCTTCAAGGACATTGGGGAATCAGTGAGAGAGCTCGGTGGAGTCCTCCAGGTTCGGTCCCCAGATGGTGCGGCTTCTTATGTTGGATAGAGGATCTGCTAGACTCCTAAGATTTATGCCAGGGGATTTGCCAAATGCAACTGATAACCAGAAGTTTCATTCTTGTTCTCATTAATCTCCTTTCCCTCCTGTTTAGAGTGGTTGGGTTGTAAGGGAGGTACATTATTTTAATAAATTCATAATGAAGTAGGATTGTTAAGGAATAAAAGCCAACAATAAGGTAATTTAATAAGTTCCCCTTTAAAATGTGTTTATTCTATTGGTTTAATTTCTCTAGGGAACTTTGGCTAATACAGTATATAGTCAAGTATATTTGTTAACACTTTAAACAATTTTTGGTATTATCATTCATCATACCTGTATTGGCTTATATATTATGAGCATGCCTTACTGCATTAAGACTGATTAAATAGTAATGAATTTTTCAACTTTATTTTGAATCTCAGCATTCAAAATAATAGTAAGAAGTTTGGCTGCAAAATACATCTCAGTGATAGAGCAATTTTAACATGAGAGACTGTGTTCTATTCTCATTATGGTCAGAAAGTGAAGCTGGTAGTGATTTGATTAAAATTTAAGTTTTAATTTTTCTTATGATAACATGGTAGCTATCACTTAAATATGTGTACTCATAATACTCCACAAATATGTTATTTGTTATGAACCAACAAGAAACTGGTGAAATAGTATTTCTTTATTTAATTATGAATATTAGTTTTCAATGGAATCTTTATTCTGCTATTCTCTCTGAAGTGTTGTATCCAAAAATCAAAAGTCTAGAATAATGTAGGCAAAGCACCAAACACATTGACCTGATGAGTGAATAGGTTTCAAAGCTAAATAATTCTGTGAAAAGAAAGTAGTCCATGATTAAGTTTTGAACGATAAGTGGTTATTGACAAGTTGGCATTTAATATTTGAAAATATATGGAGTAGAATTTTAAATTGCGAGAAATCATTTAAAATTAATATATGCCACTATAAATAAAGGAAATATTTAAATGTGCATATCTAACATAGAATACCATATATGAAAGCTAAGGAATTATTATTTAACTGATATACTAACTGATCATGGTTGTGTTTATGGAAGGAAGGAATGAAGATATGAAGAGAAAGAAGATAGGAAGAAGCAGGGTACATAGATGGATTAAGATATCATTGTTCTGAATATTAATATTTACTATAAAGAAGAAAATCATGACATGGTATATTAATATATATCATCTTTTTAGATCAAAGTATTCCTTAGTTGAGTTCCGTTCTTCACTCATTAATGATTAGTCACATATTCACAGTTCTGTTCATACCACATTCTGACTTTAATTGCTTCAGGTCACATCATCAGGTTTATTGGAACACAGTTTAACACTTCTAAACCATTTTGTGAATGTTGGTATTTCTCCCTTCTCATCACTAACTTGCCTTACCTGCTCCTACTGTTCAGGCTCTGCCTTTATAGACTTCTCTCCCACTTTTCCTGATAATTGTACAACTGTGAATATAGCTGCACACTGCCACAGTGCTCAGAGTCCTGGCTTCTCTTCTCTGTCCTTGATTCTTCTTTTCCTTTCCCGTAGCTGCAGACCCTTTTGAACAAAGTGATTTCTTTGCTATCATCTCTGATACAGTATTTTATGTCTGGAAATCTAGGCATATGTTAAACAGCTAATTTCAACCAACCCTGTGATTCAAATAGAAAATAGATATTTTCAGAGAAGATACTTACCCAATACACTAAAATAATGTTGTTTTTTCCTCATCAACACATTGTTTTTAATGTGCCCCTTAGGTCAAACTTTTGTCATCTTAGTTGTTTCACACCTGCAGTAATGTACACACTGAAACTGAAAGGATTCAGAATTCTTATGTGAACTTTAGAAAACTGTTTTCATAAGTAACTGGCTGGAATTGTAGTCATGGTCACAGAATTCTAGGGCCTTGTAGATGCCAAAAAAGGCGCCAGTGGGCACCGCAGCTTGACATAGAACTTTTACATTGTAGAGATCAAGCCTAACAGTGGGATTCCCATGAAAGTCGAAGATCACTCCGGCATGAATCTTGAGCATAGACATAATGAATTTCTAGATGTTGGATCGCTGTGCAGGAAATAAAGAGGTTTCTGCAGACACTGAAGTGAGCTTTAAGGAGAGACATGTGCGAGCCTCTGTATCTGAGCACCTTCCTCTATCTCTTTTGATTAGTTTTGGTTTAAGTCTACTTTGCTTTTTAGGTACATTGGTTTGGAATGTCTTTCCACAGGCCTTTACCTAAGGTGGTATGTATCCTTAATGTTGAATTGGGGATTTTTGTTTGCTTGTTGATGGATGCCGGAAAACGTTGGATCCAGATTTTGCACCCATTCAATTAATAAGAGTATTTTTTGTTAGAAAATTGAGGCTATTCATATTAACAGATAACAATGACCAATGATTGTTGATTATTGCTACTTTTGTTGTTGGTGGTGGTGTGTATGTGCTTGTGTGTGTGATTGTATATGCTATATGTTTGTGTGTGTGTGTGTGTGTGTTCTTCTTTTCTTTTGATTTTGCTGGTGTGTGCTTACCAATTTCCTATGTATTCATCTGTAGAGTTAACCTCTTTAAGTTAGAATTTCCTTTTAGCACCTTATGTATGGCTGGATTTAAATATACATAATTTAGATTTGACTTAATCACAGAATACCTTATTTTCTTCATCTATGATGATTGAAAGTTTTACTGTGTATAATAGTCTGGGCTGGAATCTTTGATCATTGAGAGTCTGCAGCACATCTGTCCTGGCCTTTCTGGCTTTTAGAGTCTTCTTTAAGAAGTCAGGTGTAATTATAATAAGTCTGAGTTTCTATGTTACTTGGTCTTTTCCCAACTTTTAATATTCTTTCTTTGTTCTGTATATTTAGTGTTTATTATTATGTGACAAAAGTACTTTCTTTTATGTTCCAATCTACTTTATGCTTCTTGTACCTCTATAGATATGCCTTTCTTTAGTTTAGAAAATGTTTCATTTATGATTTTGTTGAAAATATTTTCTGGGCATTTGAGCTGGGATTCTTCTCCTAACTCTATTCTTATTATCATAAGGCTTTCTATCTTCATAGTGCCCAAGATTTTCTGTACATTTTGAGTAAGGAATTTTTTAGGTTTAACATTTTCTTTGATTGATGCATTCATTTCTCCTACTGTATCTCGAGTGCCTGAAATTCTCTATTCTATCTCTGGTATTCTGCTGGTGACGCTTGTCTCTCCAGTTTCTGTTTTAGTTCCTTTTCCTTTCTTTTCTTTTCTTTTTCTTCTTCCATTTTCAGAAGTCCCTCACGATTTTCAGAATTGCGTTTTCTTAACTAATTCTATTTCAAATTTCTGGTCTTGAACAGTTCTTTTGTTTTTGTTGTTGCTGTTGTTTTTTAATGTCTTTACACTGTTTGTGTTTTTCTGAATTTCTTTAAGGGATTTATTGATTTCTTTTTAAAGAAACTCTATCATATTCCTAAAAGATATATTTAGGTCTTTTTCTTATACTTAAGCTATTTTGTAATAATCCAGGCCTGCTGTTATAGGATGTCTGAGTTCTATTGGAGGCATATTGCCCTTGTTAATTGTGTTTATGCTAGTTTGTGTTTTGCTCTTAGGTTTCTGTTTCCTCTCTGGTTTTTCTGAGAGTGTGACAGCTGTGTGTTGTCCGTTTTCTTGGCCTGCTCAGCTGGTGTCTTTGCAGTGAAACTATTGGTTTTGGAGGCTATGTAATTGAAATGAATTGGGGGGAAAGAAGAAAGTCTTTGTGATCCATTCATGATTGGGTCGGAGAGCAAAGGGAGACCACAGCAGGTTTCCAGCTACGTGTTTGGATAATAGACTTGGTGGGATTGGCTCTTAGGAGCTGTCTGCCTTAAATTTCTTTCCCTGAGTTAGTATGTGGTGCTTGCTTGTGTTTCTTCTGGGATATAGCAACAAGTAAGCTAAAGCAATATGAGGGGTTAAGAGAGGATAGTGTGTGGGGTCCAGAGGAGATGTGGTCAGTTGGGGGGTGGTGAAGGGCTGCATCTGGTGTTCTGTTGCCACACCAGGGACAAAACTGCAGGATTGGTCAGTAGGATCAAAGAGACAAAGAACGGCTGCTGATATCCTACTTGTTTTGGTTCAGCAGGGAGTATCTGCTGGAGTTGGAAGCTGTGATTCAGTAGAGTGGACAAAACAGGTTAGAAGGGGATAGCTTGTGGTATCCATAGAGATCTAGGCAGGGAGACAGACGGATCTAGCTAGGGTTCAAGTGCAGCTCTATTGAGGACACTGTGAGATTGGATAGGGGCAGGGGGCAGGGACATCAGTTTTATTCTTTCTATGTTTAATATTTACCAAGTGAAGATCCTTCAATTTAAAGGTGTTCTCCAAAATGAGATTTAATAAATAGTTGTTTTATATGTAATAACTTTTACTTTTATATAGTGTCCAAACACATATTTTTAGTTCCTACAAGTCATTGAGAATTTATTACTCTCAAAGCCTATAACCATGACCCCAGAATCTCAAACTTGTTTTTCAAGATTCACAGATGTGGATTGATATCTGTTCTCTCAAAATTCCACATATTTATCACTGTGCTATACTTATAGATGCATATTTTATTTATCCCTTCAAAAGTTTATCATAAATAAAAAAGGATACTTGGGAATGAAATTACTAGTCAAAAAATTCCCAAGTTTTGAATTTGATGACATGTTGCAGTTTTGTGGTGACGCAAGCTGTGTCTCCTGTACTTGACCCTGATGAATGTCTTCATACAGATTATAGCACAAGGACCTACAGCCATCTCAGAATGGAAAGCCAACACAGTAAATATTTTACTGTAAAGTAAAATAAAAGTTATTATTTGACAAGTGGTCATTTTTATTAGAAAAGGAGAAAGTGTCTTTGTATAATTTCTAGAACAAAATTCTCAAATCAGAGATACCAATTGTATGTTACCTGCTCTCTCCCTCCAAATAATTTCCACAGGTTGTGGAGAGAGGACAGGATATCCGTTCCAAGTGCTTTTCTCTTAGAGGAAATGATGGAATTACCTTATGCAAATATGATAGAAGCACAAGGCAGAGTGCACTGCTGCTCATGTGTGCATGTTGAATAATTTTTTTTTTTGTTTTTTAATGAAAACCTTTATGATTTCTTTTCATGGGCAAATCATCTGAAATCCTCTTATGCATATGAGTATTAATGTGTTTCACTGCAGTTACAGCTTATTGGATTTTGCTTAAGGAATCCTTAACAACCTTGAGACATTACATTGCTATATTTCTTTAAAAGGTATAAAGTGCTTGATTTTATGTTTATGTCTGTAATAATCATAAAGTTTATTTTGGTTAAAGTGCAAAACTAATTTAATTTTCCTTTCTCATATGTGTAACTGTGCACCTATCATGACCAGCCTATCTGTTTGATCCTTCATTTCTTCACTATATTCTACTCAGAATGACTCTTTATGCACTAGGAATGACTGCATGCATATTAATACAATCTTGGAAAGCTGGGTCTGTGTCTGTCTGAAGCCGCCTAAATAAAAGAGCAGTTACTCCTTCTTCATCTCCTATTTCCCCAGTTTGTCTCTACAAATAAACAGTAGAACACAGAGTCTTCTACAGAAAGTGATAGTTACAGCCTACACGCTATTATGCTTTTGAATGAAAATAAGAAATAGTAACTATTCCAATATCCCAAACTATGTCATCTAACAGGCTGTAGCAAGGATAAGAAAAAACAGTTAATAAATTAGCTTATCAATTGTGATTTGGAGACTTTATGGCTATGCTTATTTACAGTTATATTATAATGTCAAAATTAGAATATTGAGGAGGTGTACTTTGATAAAATTTATACTCTGAACCTAGTGGTGTTTGAAATATAAGATTCCAAATTCCTTCTTGGAAAACTTTTTTTGAACTCCCACTTAATACTTAGGAAGCCGTTATTTTGCTTTTGGAGCTGATAACTGTGGGACTCTTTATTTTAAAACTCTAGATGTGACTGTTTGGCTGTTGTTGGCTAAATATGAGAAACTGTGATTCAGGAAACAATGATCTACCTTATAAAAACATAAATGTTCTTGAAATTGTTTTAAAATGATTAAATGGCAACTTATTTTTTTAATTTTTTATTAATTTATTCTTGTTACATCTCAATGGTTATCCCATTCCTTGTATCTTCCCATTTTTCCCTCCCTCCAATTTTCCCCTTATTCCCCTCCCCTATGACTGTTCCTGAGGGGGATTACCTCTCCCTGTATATGCTCATAGGGTATCAATTCTCTTCTTGGTAACCTGCTATCCTTCCTCTGAGTGCCACCAGGTCTCCCCCTCCAGGGGACATGGTCAAATATGAGGCACCAGAGTACGTGTGGAAGTCATACCCCACTCCCCACTCAACTGTGGAGAATGTTCTGTCCATTGGCTAGATCTGCCCCAGAAGCAGAAAGACTCAAATGGTATATACTCACTTATATCTGCATACTAGCCCAAGGGGCATGTCCCACGAAGGCCTTCACTTACCAGGAAACTGGGACAGAGGGGAGGACATCCTATTAGGACTCTAGATGAGAGAAGCATAGGAGAATATCAAAGTAGAAGGATTCAGAGGGTCCTAGAAACCTACAAGTAGAACATTATGAATGGCAACTTATTTACCACTGAAAATCATATATGTCATTGAGTTCAAAACTGATCAAATGGCCATATGTTTATCACTAATTAAAAAAAGATCTAATTTTAAAATTATTTTTAATTACAGTAATGCATTCATTTGCATACATGGGTTTGTGGGCTCTTGTGTGCTCCTTCTGTGTGTGAGTGTATGTGTGTGTGTGTGTGTGTGTGTGTGTGTGTGTGTGTGTGCCATACAACATTTTTAGGTGTTGATTTCTTCTTCCATGTGGTCCCCAGGATTGAACTCAGGTCTCAAAGTATTTTACCAAGCACCTTTACATGTTGAGCTAACTTGCCAATGGACAGCTCATTCTCCATGGTAGTGGAGTGAGCAGACTGACTCTGACATAAACTCTGGTCCCTCAATTTGACCACTTCCCCTTGGTGGGGAGGCCTGGCTGCACTCAGAAGAAAAAAAGCAGGCTATTTTAAGAGACCTGATAGACTGTGGTCATATAGTGGAGGAGGCGATCTCCTTCTCTTAGAAGACTAGGGGAGGGGAATAGGGTGAAATAGATAATGGGGGGGAATGGGAAGATACAAGTAAGGGGATATCAATTGGGATGTAATTTGAATAAATTATTTTAAAAAATAATTTAGAGCTAAAGTAAAAACTCCAAAATTACTACTGAGTCAAAACAGCAGAGATTTCTCAAGATTGGATTTGTGCTCAGGAGTGTCACTAGAATTGCAATGTCTCAGAGCATTCTCACTTTCTTTGCTAAAATAACTTAGACTGGAAAGGGATATTCATTCGATGCAGATAAAAGAGTTCAACAAACATTAAAATGAAATATCCATGGGAGTAGGATGGAATAAGGAGAGAGAATTTTAAATTTTTATAATTGAATACAAGGATAAAGACCTTATAGAAAAGGGTCTATCTAGGGATTTATATATATTGGATCCTCTTATATCTCTTTGATGAAGGATACTTGATTTTTCAGGAAGATATTTCTGATGTGATTTTTGTATTGAGGTTGAAAGTCTCTTATTGGGAATTTTTACATATGTGTTCAAAAGGGAAATAGTTCCATAATTCTATTTTCTCATTACATTATTTTATGATTTAGTTACTAGGGTAACTGTGACCTCATAACAATAATACAGCAATTTCCCTTCTGTTTCTATTTCTGTGAACTAATTTAAGTAATGTCAGTGTAAAATTTTGAAATTCTTGAAGAATTCTGCACCAAAACTGTCTGACCTGGTTTTGGTTTTTGTTTTTAGTTTGTTTGTTTGTTTGTTTGTTTTTGAAATATTTTATTTACTACTTCTATTTCACTAGGCATTAAAATCAGATTAAAATGCTTATTTGAGCTTAATTTATTTTTATTAACTGGTGTATATTAAAAGTGACTTATTTCTTTTAGATTTTTCCATTTTGACAGAATATATTTTTTAAAGTATGTCTTTAGGATTCTGTGGATTTCCTGATTGTCTCTTCTTTTTTTTTTTTATTGATTTATTCAGATTACATCTCAATTGTTATCCCATCCCTTGTATCCTCTCATTCCTACTTCCTCCAGCTTTCATCCCACTCCCCTCCCCTATGACTGTGACTGATGGGGGACCTCCTCCCCCTCTATATGATCATATGGTATCAAGTCTCTGCTCGATAGCCTGTTATCATTCCTCTGAGTGCCACCAGGTCTCCCCATAAAGGGGACATGGTCAAATATGTGTCTGTTCTTATGTCCCCTTTTTGTATCTAACTTTGTCAATTTGTATCTCCTCCTTTTGGCTTTTGGTTAATTTGGCAAAAGGGTGACAGTCTTATTAATTATTCCCAAAACTAAACCATTTTGAAATATTTTCATTAATTTTTATTCCATGTACGTTGGTGTTTTGCCAAAATGTATAGCTGTGTTAGGGTGTCATATTCTCTAGAATTAGACTTAAAGACAGTTGAGATGCCAACAGTCTTCTGGAAGAGCATCAGCCAGTGCTCTTAAATGCTAAGCCATCTATCCAGACCTTCTTTATTTTTGTTTTCTTGATTTTGTAGTGAGTTTGATTACTTCTTGCATCCTACTCGTGTGTGTGTGTGTGTGTGTGTGTGTGTGTGTGTGTGTGTGTGTGTGTGTACATGGACACACGGTGTGGTGTTTTCATTTTAAAGCTTACAGGTGTGCTGTATAGTTACTAAAAGGAGAACTCTCCATATTTTTTATAGATCTGTGAATTGCTGAGTATCAAGTATATTCTTTTGTATTGAAGGAAATGTCCTGTAAATATCTGTTAGAGTCACTTACCCTATCACATCATTTATCTCCACTATTTCTCTGTTTAGATTTTTGACTAGAAGACATGCATTATTTTGGAGGGATATTGAAGTCTCCCAGTATCATTGTGAGAGAATCAGTATGTGATTTAGCTGTAGTAGTGTTTCTTTTGTGAACTTGGTGGTCTTGAGTTTCTTTAACAAGCCCTATGGTCAAACTTAGTACTTTTATAGTTTCATACCTATTTTTTCAGACACTGTATACATAAGCATGCTTTATTTAGTTTTCTATCTATTGTTAGGAATTGCATTAAACCTAATTCCCTTGTGTTTCACATGTAGTAATAGTACACCATGAAGGACTATTTGTGATGAGAAAAGCGTATATCAAGAACATGTGTTATACTTCCCATTAGTAAATCTAAACAGTCGCCTATGAGGCTGGAATTCCCCTCTATTTCAAAATGATAAAACTGTCTGGATTTTACCATGTACCTTGGCAAATCCGGAAAATTCCATAGGATGATTCAAAATGCAGAAAATTTAAAAACTATTCTTATTATTTCATTAATTTATGATGGACACACAGTTTGCTTTACAAATCTTGTAATTACAAAGTATCATATTATGTATTTAAAAATGAAAAGATGGAAAATTACACAAATGAAATGAGGAAACTTTGTGTGTACAAACTGAAGAGATTTAAGACTAAACAAACTAAATGAGGTAATAACCCCATAAACTTAACACACTGAAAAATTTGCTTTGGTATACATGAACATCATGAGAAATTATTCTTAGTTTGGAGATATGAGGTGAAAAGAAAGAAGGGGGAATATAGAAATATATAGGCAAGAGAAATTACTTAGAATGTTGTTGTTTGTAAAATATAATTTCCTTATGGCTCTTCTCTCATAGATTTATAAAATAAAATTACAACAAAGTTTTTGTGTATAAAGTTATACTTCCTTAAAGATAATTTGATGGTAACTGTGTTTGTTTTAAAAAGATTCTTCTGAAATTTACTCTAGTACGTAATACTCTAAGACAATTAAATTAATATATTTACGTACAAATTAAACTATTTCCTTTTCCCCCTTATTTTCGAGGTAAGGTTTCTCTTTGTAGTCCTGGTTTTCTTGTAGGCCAGGCTGGCCTTGAACACACAGCAATCTGCCTAACTCTGCCTCCCAAAGTGCTGGGATTAAAGGCTGCACTTCCTTTTCAGAACAGTATGAATATCTACATGTACTTCATCCAGAGAGCTATAACATCATATACTTATGATGAACGTGTGCAAAATAAGATGGTTAGTAATAAATACACAGTACTTTATCAAAGAAAATATATTATACATGATTTTATCTGACCAATGCATTATTCAACATATACAATAGTTGAAAACTGATGTTTTATTTGCAGATATTAAAAAGAAATACAATAAAAAGAATTTTTCCATGTTCACAACTAATGGAAATTCCACAAGTGATTGGCTCTGAAATAGGGGGCAGCTCATTACAGTATGTCTCATAAAATGTAGTTATTTTAAACTTTAGTAACTTGTCAAATTTTCCTCAGATTGATAAATATAGATTTTTTTTAATTGCCATGTTATATGTCCCATCTACTTTGTTGCAAAGTTATCCATTTATTCTTCAGTGTCCCTTGCTCTAATATTAAAACATAAATTACTTCACAGTGGAAGATAATGACGCACCTTGCTAATATAATTTCTGAATACATGAAAAAATTATGGTTTTTGACAAGTTGCAATACTGTGAAGGAGTTAAAAGTGATTTATATTCTGAAGGAGTTTTGCTATCAGAGAGAAAAGGCCTCCAGCACCTTCACATATTCTGCCAAGGCTATTCAAATTTCACCCTAATTTAAACTTACTGAATATTTTAAACATATAGATATATTATAAAAATCATTCAGGTCTGAATGATGGGAATAACCAAACCAAGTAGTAAACAAATGATAAATTATTTTAGAATTATGTTCTGGATCTGGAGTGATGTCTCAGCCATTAAAAGAACACATTGTTCTTACTGAGAACCAGGGTTTATTTTTCAAATAAAGCTCAAAATTGCTTAATTCTCCAGGCATTCAAAGTCTCTTTCTGTCCTCTCCAGTCTTCTGCACTCACACACACATATGCCAACACACAGACACACACTTATACATATGATTAAATTTGAAAAGTTCTTATTTTTTTATTAATTTATTCTTCTTACATCTCAATGGTTATCCCATCCCTTGTATCTTCCCATTCTTCAATCCCTCCCATTTTCCCCTTATTCCCCTCCCCTATGACTGTTCCTGAGGGAGATTTCCTCCCCCTGTATATGCTCATAGGGTATCAAATCTCTTCTTGGTAACCTGCTGTCCTTCCTCTGAGTGCCTCCAGGTCTCCCCCTCTAAGGGACAAGGTCAAATGTGAGGCACCAAAGTACATAAGTCATATCCCACTCTCCACTCAACTGTGGAGAATGTTCTGACCATTGGCTAGATCTGGGTAGGGGTTTAAAGTGTACCGCCTGTATTGTCCTTGGCTGGTGCCTTAGTTTGAGCGGGACCCCTGGGCACAAATCTGCCTCTCATAATGTTCTTCTTGTAGGTTTCTAGGATCCTCTGGATCCTTCTACTTTGCTATTCTCCCATTCTTCTCTCATTTAGAGTCCCAATAGGATGTCTTCCCCTCTGTCCCAGTTTCCTGGTAAGTGAAGGCTTTCGTGGGACATGCCCCTTGGGCTAGTATGCAGATATAAGTGAGTATATACCATTTGAGTCTTTCTGCTTCTGGGTTAACTCACTCATTATGATCATTTCTAGCTCAATCCATTTATCCACAGATTTCGGGAATTCCTTGTTTTTAATAGCTGAGTAGTATTCCATTGTGTATATGTACCACAGTTTCTTCTACTGATGGACATGTAGGCTGTAAGCAGGTGTTAGTGACTGTATAATTGTATTCTAAAGATGAGGCACCATCTACAGGAATTTAGAAGGTTGTGCTCTTTTGATAAGAATGTTAGCTTTGTTTTTGTGTTTTTCTGAAGTGTATAATGAAGAATAAAATTATTCATTTCATTCATTCATGGAACACTAATGCTAGGATCTTAGCTACAAACATAAAAAGAATAATTATTGTGGTAATAGTATATATATGGTTTTGTATTTGTAGATGAAACTGTAAAAAGATGTAATAAACTAAACAGTTTTGTTTTACTTCATTTTAAGACAGTATCTTATGAATAGTTCAGACTGGTATATATATCACCAAACTTGAACTCATGATCACCTTTTTCTTAGATTTCCAATTGCTTTTTTTACTGACCTATGTTTAGGTAAGGATCTGAAACATTATTAAATATGTGCTATGGGACTGAAAATAGTTTGTTCCTATAAGAACAATGCAGAATAAAAATCAGTTAATAAAATAAATTCTACTAAATAGAAACTTCAAAATTGTATTTTAACTTCATATTTTTCTGAACCAAAATTTTAAATAACTTGGTATGCATTACAACTCATATGGTTATATTCAAGCTATAAATATCATCATTTTTTTTAAAAAAAATACAGCCTAAAGTTTTCTTACTAAATACTTTCAATTTTTATCAGAAAACATAATTTTCTTATAATTATTTGTCATGTCACATATAAATACCAAAATATCATAACATAGGTGATTAAAATATAAACCTAAAAGAAAAAAAACCTTACAAATATTCAAAATAACACTATTTTTCTATTTGTTTTTGGTAATTTATGAGAATACTATTTTATTTCATAAATTTTCAAGTATAAATGATGTCCCTTATAAGAATATCAAAATAAATAGCTCATTTTTTTCTGAATCCTGACCACAGGGTACAAATCAAATGCATAATTGTCAATCATAAGTGTCTTATTTTGTTAGATTCACTAAATTGCTTTTATAACATATGGCCCCAACTTTGTTAGAAGAGAAAAAATAAATAATAAACAAAAAATGAAATGTGTTTGTGTTGTGGATGTTGGATTATTACCAATATATTTTTATCAATTTTTTAATTCATTTTTGTTTAAAACAACCTATCTCAAGAAGAAAACAAACATAAAGAACTATTTCTAATAGGTAGGCTAACAGTACTGGCTGCTCTCAGAGGACCAAAGTTCTATTCTCAGGACCCACGTGTAAGCTTATCACCATGTGAAAATTCAGTTCAGAGATCCAAGTCCTTTTATGCCTCCATAGGTACCAGGTAAGCACGTGGTATATGGACATCACGTACATAAATACCTGTATGCAAAAATATTTTGAGTAATATATATATGGGGGGTCTGTGTCTATGTGTGTGTATATGTGTGTGTGTGTGTGTGTGTGTGTGTAAAATAGATGACAGCCAATAGTCTTTCTACATTCCCACTGTAATGGAATCAATCTCTAGAACTTTAGAAAACTCGAAGTATATTTTAAAAATAATATATCAATTACTTTTATTTTGCTGTCATTAAATACCCAAAACAACCTGCAGTAAGAGGATTTTTTTTTTTTTTTTTTTTTTTTTTTTTTTTTTTGGCTTGTGGTTATAGTGGACTCCATCATGGCTAGGATGTACAACAGCACAAGGAAGAACAGGCATATGAGAGATGGCATCTTCAATGGAAATCATGCCTGTTCCCCATGGCCAGCTTCCTCCAGCAAGACTATATATTCTAAAGTTTCTATAATATCTCAAAGCAGAGACTGTAATGGAAAGCCAAGCTTGCAAATTTCTGAGCCTATGGGGAATATTTCTCACAAAAACTAACACAAATAACATCTCTTGAAATTTTTTTTTTTTTTTTTTTTTTTTTTTTTTTTTTAGTATTGGACAGTTTCAACCCTTGGACAGTAATAAATTTAAGTTGTTTTTACATCTATCCCCTGCCTCATCCCCTTCTTGTCACAGAGAAACCATTATTTCCAATGATTCCTCCTTTGTTTTCATGTTCTTGTATGTGATCCACTTAGTTTAAGTGGAGTTTCTTTCCCAAGCATAAATAGGTATTTGTTTACTGGAGTAGGGGAACTTATCAACTGCTACATTACTGAACATAATGACACCCATTCCCTGCACAGCTATTAACTTTCAACAGTTGCTCAGGAAAGGCTAGGACTTCATGGGCCTTCCTAACTCAAGGATGAAGTACTGATGGGATGAATTATATGCAGGTCTTATGTAGATGATCACAGCTTGACAGATTTCAGCAGGCAATGGCAGTATAATAGCAATAGATATCCTTTTACTACCCATCTCCCCATTCTGTGGCTGTTAAATTCTCTTTGTCTCTTTTCCAACATATTTGCTGAGCTAGAGCTGCAAAGCATATCTATTAAATAATAATACTCATTATTTACTTAGCCTAACTTTTGGTATCCAGTATCTTGGTCTCTTTATCTCTAGTCTTTGAGAAATCTGTATACTTCATATGGAATCATACTGCTTTTGGGTTTTCATAATTTGCTTGTTTTACATATGGTAATGTTGCCAATGTGTGTTCACTTTGTAACATACCTTGGAAATATGTTCCTTAATGGTAAATAGAATTCTTTCATATGCATACACTACATGTGGGTTGTTCATTGGTATTTGAATTGCTTCTGCTTTTGTCATTGTGAATGTTTCTGATACAGAGATATAAGACACATCTATTCAGATCTATCTTTTCATTTTTCTGCATATATATTTTTATATGGAAACTTCTTACCTATGGCTATTATTGTTTCCCTAATTATGCTACCCCAAAATATATGAGTTTAGCAACTTATCAATATCCTTAACAATACTTGTTACTGATTCAGAGAGTATCCCACTTAATAGATGTGAGGTAATTCCTCATTGCATTTAGTTTTCATTTTAGTAATTATACATACTTTGAATATAGTTGTACAAAGTCATTGGTCATTGGGTCTTTTTTAATAGATTTCAAACATTTTTATATTTTGACATTGTATTAGTTTTCATTATGTTTTGTATGATATTAAATATTCTAGATTCTAATATTAAATTTTAAATAATAATAATTTATTAGATATTTGGCTTACTCATAGTTCATCAGATGCTATATTTTGAAATTTTACTACATATATTTTCTATGATTTATAGAATTTAATGTATCTGAGAGAATGCCATTTTTATATATTGGTACTTTGATAAATATAATTTTCAAGGCACATCAAAGAAATCACCCCTAAGACTTTTATATGTATTAGAAAACATCACTAATCCAATACATTTACTAACTATAGTTTTTATTTCCATATGCTTATATTTAAATTGAATCTAATACATAATTCAAACAATGGTAAAATATCAATTGACAGATTCAATTTTCCTCAAATAAAACCCCTCACATATCCAATTATTATCCAATTGGGGGCATTACTTAAACTCAGGCTACGATTTTTGTTTGCTTATTCATGTAGGATTACTTACTGCTTCCCAGGTTTCTTTTTCCTTATGATTTTCATTGGTATGTTGTAAGGCTCCAGAGTTTTATATATGTTCAAAAGTATTTATTGGTTTTAATATTTCTGATGGAGTAGAGATCCTTATATATTTCTCTTTTCTTAGTTATCTAGGTAAGAATTCAAGTGCTATATTGAATACAATTAGAAAGACATGATAGCATTGTCTTGTATCTGGTCTTCGTGAGGAATGTTTTGAGGTTTTCTCCATCTACCATTATGACTATAAGTATGTCATAGATAGCCTTTATTATTTTGAGATATGATTCTTTTCTCCCTAGGCTGTAGGTTACTTTCATCAGGATGTAGTGCTGGGTGGTTTTCTGGTTATGATAACATTCCTGCATTCGCAGAATGAAGCCAATTTGTTATGGAGTAGTCCTTTTTTTTTATATGTTTTTGTATTCAGTATGCCACTATATTTGAAGGAATTTTCATCTATATTCACTGGGAAGATCAGTCTATTTTTCTTTTTATTCTGCACCTATATTGTTTGAATACCACAAAGAACATAAAAACAGTGTTTAGAGGCCCTCCTTTCTTTTATATTTTATTCAAGATTTGAGTAGTATTGTCTTCTTTTTTTATTAATTTATTCTTGTTACATCTCAATGTTTATCCCATCCCTTGTATCCTCCCATTCTTCCCTCCCTCCCATTTTCCCCTTATTCCCCTCCCCTATGACTGTTCCTGAGAAGGATTACCTCCCCCTGTATAGGCTCATAGGGTATCAAGTCTCTTCTTGGTAACCTGCTGTCCTTCCTCTGAGTGCCACCAGGTCTCCCCCTCCAGGGGACATGGTCAAATGTGAGGCACCAGAGTATATCAGAAAGTCATATCCCACTCTCCACTCAACTGTGGAGAATGTTCTGACTATTGGCTAGATCTGGGTAGGGGTTTAAAGTTTACCACCTGTGTGTAAAAAAATGCAACTGGATCCATATTTGTCACCTTGCACAAAACTCAAATCCAAGTGGATTAAAGACCTCAACATAAAACCAGAGACACTAAGTCACTTAGAAGAAAAAGTGGGGAAGAGCCTGGAACATATTGGCACAGGAGACAACTTCCTGAACAAAACACCAATGGCCTAGGCCTTAATGTCAACCATTAATAAATGGGACCTCATGAGGCTGAGAAGCTTCTGTAAGGCAGGAGACACTGTCAAGAGAACAAAGCGACAGCCTACAGACTGGGAAAAGATCTTCACCAACCCTACATCTGACAAAGGTCTAATATCCAAAATATATAAAAAACTCAAGAAATTAAACACCACCAAACCAAATAACCCAATTGAGAAATGGGGCTTGGAACTAAACAGAGAATTCTCAACAGTACTGTCTTCTTTTATATTATTTTAGAAACCTGAAGTGTACACATTTGGTCTAGGTTATTTTTATTTAAGAAACATTCTTTATACTTTTTCTATATCATTTTTGTTTGAACATGTGTTTAATTATTTCATTTTGGTTAAAATTAAGAAAGTTGGGGCTTACTTCCAATTTCAGAGTTTTAGTCCATTATCAGCATGGCAGGAAATATGGCTAGACACAAGCAGATATGGTGTTGAAGAAGTAGCTGAGAGTTCCATAATCAAGATCTACTGTCAGCAAGAAGAAAGAGACACTCGGCCAAAGTTGACCTTTTTAAACTCCAAAGTCTACCCACAGTGGCATACTTCCTCTAACAAAGCTCCACCATTCCACAGGCCACATGTCCTAATGCCTCACAAATAATCCCACTATATGGTAACCAAACATTCAAATATGTGAGTCTATGTGGGCCATTATCATTCAAACCATAAGCATGGTAAGATATTCCATGTCTTCCAGATTCTTTTCTTCTTCACAGAACATTTCCACAAGGCTACCTATGCATCTTCAATGTTTGGTTGTGAGTCTCAGCATCTGTCTCAAGGCAATGCTGGGTGGAGCTTCCCAGACGACAAATCCTTTATGGGGTGAGTCTTGGTTTGGGTGAGGCATTGTTGGACATTCCCTTAATCTCTGCTCTATCTGCCCTATTGTTGTCCTTACACATCTTGTAGGCATGGTAAATTTTGAATTGAAAATTTTGTGGACCTGGTGGTGATAGCAGCCCCACAAGATGGCCAACAGAGCCAACTAACCAGTGACCAGAGAGACCTGCTAAGACTGAAGCACCAACCAAGGACCTTGCATGGAGTGGACCTAAACCCCCGCCCCCAAAGATGTAACCAATGGGTAGTTCAGGCTTCATGTGAGTTTTCTAGAAAGAGGAGCAGGAGCTCTTTCTGACATGGACTTTCTTGCCAGATTTTCTGCCTCCTCCTAGGAGAGAGAGAGAGAGAGAGGGAGAAAATACAATCAGCTAGCATTTAAAAATAAGTTGGCTTTGCCCTCATTTCAGAACCAAACTTTCTACGGAAAGCATTATATTTTATTTTTTATTAGTCTTGATTATTAAAATAAATGATTTGATTATTTTAGTATGTAAAGTATAAATAAACGTTACTGGATATATTTATTCTAGATGATAACTACTATATAACAATGAAAAAATACTGGTTTAATTCCTAAATTAAAAATAAATATTTATTAGTTTCCTCATGCTGTGATACATGTACTAAGTGATTAAATGAATATGTATTAACACAGAGCTTTGAAGTAAACGACTTTACAATAACAAAATATAGAAGAAATGTAAGAAAAATGGTATTTGGCAATTACTGTTTAGAAAAGTGATGTTTTCATGAAGTTATATATAAAATGTTAAATATAAAGTATCCTTTGATATGGCATATATACATATGTATAAATATATGTGTGTATATGTATGTTTATATACGTGGAGCTTTTTCAAATAATCTGATTAAGTAAAAGTAGAAAATGCTCATATCTACAAACTAGGAAATTAAATACTTGAAATATTTTCATTGATAGAGATACAATTTGGAAAGGAAGAAGTCAAAGTATCACTATTTGCACAGAGAGTATACATAAGTGATCCCAAGAATTCTACCAAGGAATTCCAACAGCTGATAAACATCTTCAGAAAAGTGGCTAGATACAAAAATCAATTAAAAAATCAGTAGCAGGCCGAGCGTGGTGGTGCATATTTAATCCCAGCACTTACGAGCCAGAGGCAGGCGGATCAATATGAGTTCGAGGCCAGCCTGGTCTATAAAGTGAGCCCAGGACAGCCAAGGCTAACACAGAGAAACCCTGTCTCGAAAAAGTAAAAATAAATAAATAAAATAAAATAAAATCAGTAGCTCTTCTTTATACAAAAGACAAACATGCTAAGAAAGAAATTAAAGAAACAACACCTTTCACAATAGCCACAAAAAAAAAAAAAAACAACAACAACAACAACAAAAATAAAACAAAAAAAAATACAAAGTATCTTGGTGTAACTCTAAACAAGAAAGTAAAAGACTTATATGAAAAAAAAACAAAAACAAAAACAAACAAACAAAAACTTCAAGTCTCTGAAGAAAGAAATTGAAGAAGATATGAGAAGATGGAAAGACCTCCCATGTTTATGGATCTGTAGGCTTAACGTGGTAAAAAATAGCCAACTTACTAAAAATCAATCTACAAATTTGGTGAAGTTCCCATAAAAATGACAACAGAATTCTTTACATACCTTGAAAGAACAATTCTCAACTTCATTTGGAAAAACAAACAGCCCACAATAGTTCAGCCAATCCTATACTATAAAAGATCTTCTGGAGGGATTCCTATCCCTGATCTCAAGCTGGACTATAAAGCCACAGTAACAAAATCGGCATGGTACTGGCATATAAGTAGACAGGCATATCAATTGAATCAAAGTGATACCCAGAAATAAACTCACATGCCTATGGACTATTTGTTTTTGACAAAGAAGCCAAACCCATACAATGGAAAAAAGATAGCATCTTTAACAAATGGAGCTGGTCTTTGTTTTCTACATGTAGAAAAATCTAAACAGATATTTATTTATCACTATGCATAAAACTAAAGTCTAAGTAGATTAAAGATCTCAACATAAAACCAGACACATTAAATCTGTTAGAAGAGAAAGTGGGGAAGAGCTTAGAACTCATTGGAATAGAGGACAACCTCATTAACAGAATGCCAATAGTTCAGGCTCTAAGATCAACAATTAATAAATGTGACCTCGTGAAACTGAAAAGCTCTTGTAAGATCCAGAAGACAGTTAACAGAACAAAATGATAAGCTACAATCTGGGAGATCTTCATCAACACTGCACCTGACCAAAGGCTAATAACCAAAATATATAGAGAACTCAAGAAATTAAACACCTACAAACTGAATAATCTAATTAAAAATGGGGTACAGAACTAAACAGAGAATTCTCCACAAAGGAATATCAAATGCCCAAGAAACAGTTAAAGACATGCCAAAGATCCTTAGTCATCAGGGAAATGTAAATCAAAATGACACAGATTCCATCTTATACCTATTAAGAATGGTTAAGATAAAAAACTCAAGTGCCAGTACATGCTGGCAAGGATGTGGAGAAAGGGAACACTCCTCCATTCCTAGTGAGAGTGCAACCTGGTTCAACCTCTTTGGAAATCAATTTGGCACTTTCTCAGAAAGTTGGGAATGGTGCTATCTCAAGACCCAGCCATACCACTCCTGGCCAACACCTGTAAGGTGCTCTGCCATACAACAAAGACATTTGCTCAACTATGCTCATAGGAGATTTATTTGTAATAGTCAGAATCTTAAACAACCTAGATGTCCTTCTAGAGAAAAATGGAAAAACAAATTGCAGTACATTTACAAAGTAGAATACTACTCAGCTATTAAAAAGAAGGAATCTTTAAAATGCAGGCAAATGGATGGAACTAAAAATGATCATTATGAGTGAGGTAACCCAGAACAAGAAAGACATACATGTTATATACTTACTGATAAGCGGATATAAGCTTAATAATACAGACTAACCACACTACAATACACAGACTTATAAAAACTAAATAACAAGGAGGACCCTAGGGAGAATACTTAATTCTCATTCAGAAGGACAAGTAAAATAGACACTGGATGCAGTTAAGTGAAGTAACAGGATGGTAGCCCACCATAGAGGTCCTCTGAAAGACACCACACAGCAGGGGATCCTAGCTGATGCTGATAGTCATAGACAAACTTTGAGGTGGAGTACGAGGAGCCTTATTGAAGAGTTGAGGGGTAGAAGGCCTGAAGGGGGAAAATTCACTTCCCCGTGGATAGGTGTCCTTGCCAGGCCACAGAGGAAGAGGATGCAGGCAGTGCAGATGAGACTTGATAGGCTAAGGTCAAATGTTCAGGGAAGATGACCCCCTTTCTGAGGACTAGGGAAGGACAGGAGGGGATCTGAGGGAGAGAGTATGGAATCAAGAGTCAAGCCGTGTGTTAAAATTGTTATGTTATCTAAAGAAAAATTTTAATTAAAATAATTAAAACATGTTTATAAGGTTAAAAACAAAATTTGATTTGATAATGAAGAGAATGGGAGTATCAACAATCAATTTCATAATAAATCATTTCAAGAGTTTCTATTAATGAACAAGTTGGTAATTTCTACATTTCTAATATCTAATAACTAGAATACAATAAGGGACAGTTTTACAATATGATTATAAAATAAACATTTAAAACATTTCTAGTAATTTGCCATGAATTGTAAAAGTGTCTCCAAGTTTCCCATTGTTTTGTGCTCAATATATTGGCATTATGAATTGCTCTGAATATTCATTTAGGCTTTGAAGACTGATGGGAGAAAGCCCACCATATTTATTTCTATCATTGTCCTCTATTTTTCTCACTGGAGGTGAAACAAACCACCTACATGTTAACTAAACAAACATTTACTGTTCACTTAGGATTCTTGAATTAATTACAAGCTAATAAATGCTGTTCTATTAAATATCACTGGTGTCTTCAAACTATTAGGTTACTTTCTTACAGTTTTATACACTGGAAGTTCATGATCAATGAACCTCAAAACTTGGTTTCTTGAAAGGCTTCATTACATGGCTTTTCAGTGGTGACCTATTTCCTTCTTCCTTTGATTTTTCAATAGTCACACATCTTCCTGTTCTTGCAAAAAAGCAGTCATGATTTGGAATAACTCTTAGTATCTACTTACATTCACATTTTACACCATGAACTTCTCTGCAAACAAAATAAGATCCATTATATTTTAGCTCAAACTCTGTGTTCTATTTTCTGGTTCAGCAAACTATATACACTTTTTTTGAAACAAAGAGCACATTAATTATGAATGTAAATTTTGAGTGACTTAACAGTAAGTGACAATAGGTATGATCAAAGGAGAATACATTTTATAATAGAATAATATTAAGATAAAACTTACAAATTCACATTACATAACAGATGACATTATAAAAATATAGAAAACTGTTATTTCAATTAATGCCTCATGAAAACTCTTCTGGCTTCCTCCTGCCACTTAATAGATTTTTAATTACAATAAGTGTTTTTAAAGACTCTTGTGTATTCTATTAAGCATATGTATTTCAATTTAGTCTATATTGTTTCAGTTTATATTCACACAATGTTTGAAATTGGCTTTGTGTTTACTCTTATTGGTCTTATCCTCTTCAACAAGCCTTCTAAAAATTATGCTACAAGTGAAGTAGAGAAATCAATCTCAAGCTGAGCATAAAATATCTTCCTTTCTGGTTTTATTTCATAATTCCAGAGGTCTGATGCAGGCTCCTGGGAGAAAATATTACTAACTGTCCTACCTGGAGCTGGCATTACATAGTGCAACACCAAGCTGCCAGGCAAGATGTGTCCACTGATGAAATACTAACTTCACAGTTATGGGATAAACAACTACTTTCTGATTGATTTCAAAGCATACTCAGGCCAAAGGACTACAGCTGCTTAGCTCATAGAGCCTAGGATACAGCTTGCTCTCATTGTTTTGCCAAGTGGCCTTGTTGTGAAATAGCCTTCTAAATATATATACATAGACCTGAGTTTCTCTGACATTTCAGAAAAAGTTCTTTTTGCAGTTAGAAGCAGTCATTCCAAAAACTCTTAACTGATCAAAGTTCTGAGAGTAAGTTATTGTGGTGCTCAGACTTAAATGAAACATCTTTATCAAACTTCCTATAGCTCCTGCCAAGGCTAAATGCTCAAAGAACATCCTAGAGAAAGACTTAAGAACCAATGGCAAAAGTTCTTTGAAATGCTGTCTTTTTTATATGATTGGACTTACACACACACACACACACACACACACACACACACACACACACACACAGCAGCAGCAGCAGCAGCAGTAGCAGTGTTTAGCTACAGAATGGCTGCATATAATCAGGCCATTCCAGCATAGATGGGGAAGGAGCTAACAAAACCCTACCCTTAACTAAGGTGATATTTGGCACTTGATAGTTTCTGCCTGTGAGAGATTAATTCTTCTTTGACACATGGGGCTCCCTTCTATGTTTCCCATATTCTAGTGGGTAGTTCTAAAATAGTGAGCATATGCATGACAAAAATATTGATTTTGAGGTTTATTAAAAACGCTTTTATTACATAAGACATGAAGTTAATAAGGGATGTGGAGGGGTGTGATTGGAGAGAAGTTTAAAGGGGAAATGGAAGGTGTATATGCCCCATTTCATTGTATTCACATATAAAATTCTTAAATATAAGAAAAGTGAATAAATTAAATAAATAAAATAAAATAATCAATGCAACCCATTATGATTTTATTTCTTTAGTCCTGTGTCATCAGTAGGTAATGCTGCCCTTGTGTAACCTATCTTTGAATGCCATTGAATATTCATCTCTTAAAAATATGATATAGGTCATTCATTAAAATTGCTTATTTACACAATATAAGACCTTCCATGCATTACACAATATAAATATGGAGTGTATGAGGATGCTGCTGGGACAACGTGGGAAACCATTTTACAGAGAGCATTGTTATAACATTAGACTCTAAAATAATGATTGAGATGACACTGTTAATACTGAAAATTCATAACTAATATACATGAATGCTTATAGTATGTACTAAATATAGTTAATTTTATGAGCTGTAACTATACATCTCTCATTATATTAAGCATGCTTACACCAGAATCCACATAGTTTAGAAAAGAATTGTTTTATGACTTTATAATGTTTTGGTGACACTAGGAAATAGGAAATTTTAGATCAGACTATAAAAGATGTGAGAATGTTAATGAGTTTTCACATGAGGCAAATATGAATTTTAGAAGTGGAGATTAATGAAATCCATATTTTATTTCTTGCAGAACTCTCTCACACTAGAAAGAAACAACAACTTATCTTGCGTTCATTGGGCCACCAACCTGCATGTAGTCCACTTTTGACTAAAATGACAGTGTGTGACATGTTATAATATCTGTAGCCATAATAGGTTGATCCTGATTATTTGATTTTTTAACAAGCTATTTAAAAGTAATACGTGGATTATCAGGTCTTGGAATTGCTTATTTCTTGATACTTTAATTGTAACATCCTAATATTTTACTCCTCTTTCCTATCCCTATTTTATTGCACTGTGTAAGTCTGTCTTCTTTATCTATCTGAAACACTAGGATTTTCTGTGGAAATAAAGAGTTAAAGTCAGTTCTATGCATTAAGCACTCTAAGATACTTAACATTTATAAAATTGATAGCCATTGGGTATCTCCAGAGTTGAGATAACTAGTGGTATGAAACAATAACATGTTCTTGTTTATAAAAGTATGTGACATGCTCTCTTGGGAATATCAACAGATTACTATGAAGGTATTTTAAAGAATGTATTTTAAATCATATGAATATATCTATGTGTGGGTTTGTAAACATGAGTGCAACACCTGTGGAGGCCAAGAAAGCACACTGTAGCTGCATGGAGCTGGAATTGCAAGCAGTTCTGAGTGATGAGACAAGTTGCTAAGGACTAAGTTCAGGAAAGCACCCTCAATTGCTAGCCATATTTCTTGCCTATGAAGATCCCTTTAAATAGTTTGACATGGTTGTGTTATATTCTATTTCTCGTGTCATTTTTCAACTCTGTTGAACACTTAGAAAGGCATTTTCCTATCTAAAGAGAATATTATTTTAATCAATCATTTCCAGAAAAGCAAAACTTACAAAGTGGTTTTTTTTAAAGCATTTTAAGGGAATGCTTGTTTTGATTTTGTTTAGTTTCTGTTTTAGTTCTTTGAATATTTCATGAACTGTGTAATGATCATATTCACTCTTGCTTCTGTCTCCTGCTAGATCTATACTTCTCTGGTCTACACATCAAACTTTGTGTTTGTATCCTTTTTCTTTCTTTTTTTTTTCTTTCTATAAAAAAGATTTATTTATTTATTATATACAGTGCTCTGCCTGCATGTACACTTGCAAGCCAGACGATAGCATTAGATCACCTGAGAAAGGGTTGTGGATGCGAACCAGGTGGTTGCTGGGAAGTGAACGCAGGCAATACTAGAAGAGCATACAGTTGCTCGTAACGGAGGAGTCATCTCGCCAATCCACCCTTGGCTCTTACTAATCAATCTGCCCCCCTCTTTCTTTCTTTCTTTTTGCTTTTTGTTTTTTCTTTATTTTTAATTTTTATTAATTTATTCTTGTTACATCTCAATGGTTATCCCATTCCTTGTATCCTCCCATTCCTCCCTCCCTCCCATTTCCCCCTTCTTCCCTTCCCCTATGACTGTTCCTGATGGGTGTTTCCTTCCCCTGTATATGCTCATAGGGTATCAAGTCTCTTCTTGGTAACCTGCTGTCCTTCCTCTGAGTGCCACCAGGTCTCCCCCTCCAGGGGACGTGGTCAAATATGAGGCACCAGAGTACGTGAGAAAGTTATATCCCACTCTCCACTCAACTGTGGAGAATGTTCTGATCATTGGCTAGATCTGGGTATGGGTTTAAAGTTTTCCGCCTGTATTGTCTTTGGCTGGTGCCTTAGTTTGAGCGGGACCCCTGGGCCCCAATCTGCCTATCATAATGTTCTATTTGTAGGTTTCTAGGACCCTCTGGATCCTTCTACTTTGCTATTCTCCCATGCTTCTCTCATCTAGAGTCCCAATAGGATGTCCTCCCCTCTGTCCCAGTTTCCTGGTAAGTGAAGGCTCTCATGGGACATGCTCCTTGGGCTAGTATGCAGATATAAGTGAGTATAGACCGTTTGAGTCTTTCTGCTTCTGGGTTAACTCACTCATTATGATCATTCCTTTTTCATAAGTTATATTATTATGATGATGATTATTTTAATTTCCACTATCAAGTCCAATTTCTGCTCCCCAAATATTTTTGGAAATGTGGCTTTCTCCTGGAGAATGATCAACTTACTAGGGAAAAATGAAAAACAAACATGCACAGAGAGAGACAGACAGAGAGAGAGAGAGAAAGAGAGAGAGAGAGAGTCATTCATTTTTCCTTCCAGAAGCTATCATTTGCCAATAGCTTTCTAGCTTGAGGAAAGACTTTATATCATCCTTTTCACTCTATGCTGAGATTTAAGCGAATATATTTCTCATTTTCTGAAAACATGGCATTCAAAATCCTCTCTTCTGGCATTTTGAATGGTACACATGTTATTTTTACCCATGCTACCTGCTGTGAAAATTCTCTGACTCAGTATTCATTCATCAACATCTGTTTTTCTCTCCATGAGCTCTTCTTTCCCTAATCTTCAGTGACCAGTATTCAGTGTTACGATCTTGAGACACACTCTCTATATTCCACGTATGTGATCTCTTTCTTGAAGCTTGTATAGAACCAATCATATACAATTTATGATCATTTATTCCATATTAACTTTGTGGCACACATACATATTTAAGCATGAGAGTAACAGAATATAAATAGAAATTAATGTTCATTTTAAAAGTAATACTTGTATCTTATTTTCAACCTGTGAATATTTATGAAATTGGATTACGGGAAATGTTTTAAATGCTCATGCACACACCATAATTTTAATAGTAACTTTCATTTCTTAGGATGAGTCAACTATTTATAATTTGACCTCTTGGTTTATGTCAAATAAATTAACTAAACTCCAAGGTTAGCACATTATACATCGGAATCTTTTGTGATTATATCTGACCTTAGTATAATCTCAAGTTGTTTGCCAAAGCTTTATGGTTTAAATTAAAAAGACATAGAACATTTTGAAAACTAGTCTTCAAAAAATTTTCTAATTTGTGTTCTGTGTATGAGATCATTAAGCTTACATTTCAAAATAGCTAAGGAAATGTATGCTGTTTGTTCACATGGAAACAAATGGTGTCTATTAGAAGATTTTTAAAAAGCACTATATTCTGGAGCTAGATGTACAGAGGAAGCAAGAATCAATCAGGTCTAAACAATATTTTTTATGATATCCTCTCTCAGGCTCAGGACACATGACTGAATAAGAGGTGGAAAGAAAGTAACAGATAGAGCAGTGGGAGAATGGCAACTAGATATCATATGCTGGGAGAGAGACAGCCATCGTTTTTATGAACTCTCATTTGTTGTAAATGCCCCTACAAGAATGGGCTAGTCAACAATTAAGCATGGGTAGTAAATAGTGTCAGGGCTCCATATTTCCAAAAGGTAATGATCTACTACTGAAAGACATAGTGGGTGAGCTTTTGTTTTCAGATGTGTACTCACTGGTGACCTGACCAGGTGGTAATGAATAGTTCTAATTCTGCAGATGGCCCTGATTAAACTTACTGTGTTTTTATAGAGCCTCATAGGGAATGGGGAGGGTGACAAGGATTGAGGAGAGATAAAGGAGTATTGAGGGATAGAATAATGAAAATGCACTACAGACATGTATCAAAACCCAAAAACAAATTAGAGAAATACAGAAAGTGAATGAATGAGTGATAAATGGAGTAGGATAGTTGAGAAAGATGTGCTAGGCTCAGATTTTGAGTCCCAGAAACCATGACAGAAGGGGCATGGAAAAAATTAATGTACTTTGTAATATTTGAGGTGTCGTTCAAATTTAGGCTCATATTAGATCTACTTAGAATAAATGAAAAATGGTAATTAAAACCTCACTTTGATAAAAGGAAATAATATTATTAAGTCTTTCTCCTTAAGGCATATAAAAAGCTCTAGAAACTGAGAATAGTTAACACATTATGTATTTTACAGCTACATGAAAGAAAATCCAGTTTAATAGGAAGATTAATACTTTCTTTTGGTTTGATCAGGTGACTAATCCAAGGCCAACTGAGCATTTGGAAGGATGTATATCACCTACCATTTCTTATACAGCAGCAATAGTTCAATGATCCTTGCTTAAGTTGCTCACCATGTATAGTTCTAAATTCCAATACTAACTCCCTAAAAGGGAAATTACATGCATTAAAAGATAGTTAATGAGTTATTTTGATTTTTGACTTGCTTAAGCATAAGGAAGTAAATATTCATGTTCAAAACATAATCCACTATGAAATTAGATTTTTCTCTTAGATCTAAGATAACCAAGCAGGACATATCTGTTACTTTCAGGATCTATGATTAAAAGTAGACATTTGTTAATGACAGAGATTAAAAAAATTATATTTTGTCATTTAGAATATACAACTATGTGAATATATTTAAGCATTTTTGTGTGTGCTAAGCATGTGCTAGCCTAAAAAATTAGGTTTCTATTATGTTTCATCATGTACAGTATTTATGAATATTTGTTCACTTTACATTCTGACTGTAGCCCTCTCCCTGCTCTCTACCTGATCCCACCCCCTCCCTCATCCCCATTCCCCACTCCCTTAGTCCTCGAAAAGGGGGGTCCTCCTCCCTTATCACCTGACCCCTCCCTATCAAGTCTCATCTGGATTGTCTGAATCCTCTACCTCTGTGGCCTGGCAATGTCACCCCACCAGGGAGAACTGAGCAATGAATGAGCACCAGAATCCATGGCAAAGGGAGCCCCCTCCTTCCCATATTATGTGACCCACAAGGAAACTGTGCTGCCTGTCAACTACATCTGAGCAGAGAGTCTAGGTCCTCCCCATGCATGGCCCTTGGTTGGTGCATCAATCTCTGGAGCACCCTCAACCTCCAACCTGGATTTGTGGCCTTTATTGGTCTCCTTGTGAAGCTGCTGTCCCATACAAGATCATTTGCTCAACTATGTTCATTGCAGTTTTATTCATAATAGCCAGAAGCTGGACACAACGTAGATGTCCTTCAACCAAATGATGCATAAAGAAACTGCAGAACATTTACACAATAGAATAGTACTCAGCTATTAAAAACAATGAAATCTTGAAAATTTCAGGCAAATGGACTGTACTGGAAATGATATTCCTGAGTGAGGTAATCCAGACCCTGAAAGACATGCATGGTATATAGTCACTTATAAGTGGAATTTAGCCAAATAAAACAGGATAACCACACTACAATACACAGACCCTAGGGAGAATGTTTAATCCTTATTTGGAAGGGCAAATAAAATAGACACCAGAAGCAGTTGAAGAGAAGGAAAAGGATGGGAGCCTACCATAGACGTCCTCTGAAGGACTCCACTCAGCAGGGGATTGAAGCAGATGCTGATACTCACACCTAGACTTTAGGGTGGAGCACAGGGAGTCTTATGGAAGAGTTGGGGGATAGAAGGCCTAGAAGTGACAAAATTCTTTTTTAATAAAACTCTTTCCTTTAGTGAATGTGTTGCCTGGGCACACCTTCAGCAGTAAGAATCACAGACCACAGAATCACAATTGATAAATGAATGTCTAATGTGGACGGTAGAATCAATGTGGTAAGATTTTGAGTTCCAAAGTGTTAATTTGAAGTAAGACAGTTTGTGCACTCTGTTTTGATTTTCCTTGACCTTAGTTAGTGAAAAAAGAGCATCTAATTTATCCTTACCAATTGTTACCACCATACTTTAAGAACAAGAACAGGTCAGTAATTTGTCGCTTTTTTTTTTTTTTTTTTTTTTTGGTTTTTTGAAACAGGGTTTCTCTTGTAGCCTTGACTGTCCTAGACTCACTTTGTAGATCAGGCTGGCCTCGAACTCATAGCAGTCTGCCTGCCTCTGTCTCCCAAGTGCTGGGATTAAAGGTGTACAACACCACACGTGGCTTTAGTAAATTGTAACTTTATTATTAACTGTTTTGTCATGTATTTGAAGTTTCTGGAAAGTCATACCCCACTCTCCACTCAACTGTGGAGAATGTCCTGTCCACTGGCTAGATATGGGTAGGGGTTTGAAATTTACTTATAAAGGGGGAGGTAATCCCCCTCAGGCACAGTCATAGGGGAGGAGAGTAAGGGGAAAACGGAAGGGAGGGAGGGAGGAATGGGAGGATACAAGGGATGGGATAACCATTGAGATGTAACAAGAATAAATTAATTATAAAAAATCTTCCTTGATGAAAACAAAAAAAAATTTTGATGTTTTAGAAAACAACAACGCTCAAGTCATTGATACAGTTTAGCAACAAATTTACAGGACTAAAACTATGAGAAATATTCTTAGGTGCCCAAGTGATAAATTTGAATAAAAACAAGGTCAAATACTTTGCTTCAGTATAACTATCATTAGGAAAGTGGTGGGTGTGTGACTTTCATTTAATCTTCCATAGATTGTAAGCATGACAATAACACATATTATAAACCAGAACAGCTAAAATAACAGAAATGTATTCTTCACCTGAATCTAGACAAGAGTAAAAGTCAGAGGGTCTCAGGGAAATGATTGATCCAGACACCAGGATCAGCTTTAGCAAGCAAGTTTTTTTTTCTTTTTTTTTTTTATTAATTTATTCTTGTTACATCTCAGTGTTTATCCCATCCCTTGTTTCCTCCCGTTCCTCTCCCCGCCCCCCATTTTCCCATTATTCCCCTCCCCTATGACTGTTCCTGAGGGGGATTACCTCCCCCTATATATTCTCATAGGGTATCAAGTCTCTTCTTGGCTACCTGCTGTCCTTCCTCTGAGTGCCACCAGGTCTCCCCGTCCAGGGGACATGGTCAAATGTGAGGCACCAGAGTACGTGAGAAAGTCATATCACACTCTCCACTCAACTGTGGAGAATATTCTGACCATTGGCTAGATCAGGGAAGCGGTTTAAAGTTTACCTCCTGTATTGTCCTTGGCTGGTGCCTTAGTGTGAGCGGGACCCCTGGGCCCAAATCTGCCTATCATATTGTTCTACTTGTAGGTGTCTAGGACCCTCTGTATCCTTTTATTTTGCTATTCTCCCATGCGTCTCTCATTTAGAGTCCCAATAGGATGTCTTCCCCTCTGTCCCAGTTTCCTGGTAAGTGAAGGCTTTCGTGGGACATGCCCCTTGGGCTAGTATGCAGATATAAGTGAGTATATACCATTTGATTCTTTCTGCTTCTGGGTTAACTCACTCATTATAATCATTTCTAGCTCAATCTATCTGTCCACAAATTTCGGGAATTCCTTGTTTTTAATAGCTGAGTAGTATTCCATAGTGTATATGTACCACAGTTTCTTTATCCACTCTTCTACTGAGGGACACTTAGGCTGTTTCCAAGTTCTGGCTATTATGAATAAGGCTGCTATGAACATGGTTGAGCAAATTTTCTTGTTGTGTGCTGGAGCATCTTCTGGGTATATTCCAAGGAGTGGAATAGCTGGGTCTTGAGGAAGCCCTATTCCCAGTTTTCTGAGATAGCACCAGATAGATTTCCAAACTGGCCGTACTAGTTTGCATTCCCACCAGCAATGAAGGAGTGTTCCTCTCTCCCCACATCCTCGCCAGCATGCGGTGTCGCTTGAGTTTTTGACCTTAGCCATTCTGATGGGTGTAAGATGGAATCTCAGAGTTGTTTTGACTTAGCAAGCAAGTTTTACATAGCATTCATAAGTGATATTGTCTAAATTCTCCCTGCTAAGTTAAAGATATCCACACAATTTTACATTGGTAGTATCAAAGTACTTGGCCTGCATACTGTTCAAATTAGCACCTCAATGAATTATCTATTCGTTCTCAATGAAAAGCAGGCAATGAATGGAAAATAGTACTTCTGAGATTGCAGAGCAGAGAGAGCTAGCTTGTATTGCTGGCACAAACTGTAAAAGGCTATTTCCCATGATCTAACACTGCATATAGATAGATGATAGATACCAATATAGAGATCCACATATACTATTCTGTGAGTTGACAATTCCACAACATCTATACGCTCCAAAAGTGATATCAGCTGTGAATTAGACAGTAGGATGTAATACACACAATGAAATGGATTGTTTTTAAATTGTCTTGAATGCAACAGACTGATGACTGATATACTGAAACATGTATATGCATGTATATAAAGCTGAAAATGGCCAATCAGCCTGGGGTTTAATGGATTATGACTGTGGCTATTCACTGTAGGTATGTTGACTAAAGGAAGCTCAGGAGTTCTCTGAATTAGTTGTTTATCTCCCAAACCATGTGCTGCTTACATCAGAGGTTTGTGAAATTCCAGCAAGATATTCAATATGTAGTTTTCAGCATTCATACTAAGTGCATTACTATGTGTGAGTGCAGGTTAATGTACTTTCTCTGCATGTGTTAATTTAGGGCAAAGCAAACGCCCCAGAAGTCATTTCTCACATGACATCCATCACTTTTTTTAAGTCAAGGTATCTCTGTCAACTGGACTGGAACTCTGCAAGTAATTTATGCTGGGTACCCAAGGACCTTCTTACATAAATCTACTCAACCCTGGGATAACAAATGTGTGTTGCCATGACGTGTTTTATTCATACGGGCTTTAGTAATTGAGGGAAACCCTTTGTTAACAGTTATTCTCTAGCCTCTAAAATACAAGGTGGTGAACATATGTTATGCACTCTTGAGTTAAATAGTAAAATATGGTATTTAGGAAGTCAAATAAGATCGTTTAAGAACTATTTGGAGGAAATATATTCATCATAATTAGAAAGTAAAATGTTTTTTTATTTTGAATGATGATAATGATATCATTTATCACTAATAAACATTAGTAATAATATATAATACTCTTTCTGTGCCTTCTGTATTTGATTTTCAAAGACCCTAAGATACTTAGCATTGCAATTCGTTTAACATGAAAAATATATTTAAAAGCTCGGAATTGTGGCACATACCTTTAATGCCTGCACTCAGGAAGGCAGAGCCCTGTGGATTGCTGTTAGTTTAAGGCCATCTTGGTCTACAAAGCAAGTCCAGAAAAGCCAAGTGTACACAAAGAAACCCTGTCTCAGAAAAGAAGGAAGAAAAAACAAAGAATAAACTGTATTTGAGTTAGTATTTTTGAATATTGAATTTCTAGATATGGCTTTTGAATTTTTAAATTATATCTTCCACTTCATTTGGCACATTACTGACTTAAATGTGATATGGATGTTCCAGATTACTCCAGTTGTCCACTTGTTATTTTGCTGTTTCTAGGATACTTGCTGTGACTCTGATCTGCATTAAAATATTTCTGGATGTTTTGCACATATGAAGTCTACAATGTGGATTTGCTGCTAGCTGTAAAGATTTCACTGATCTTCTAGCCATCATACATCCTCCTTCAGTGTCATAATAGCTTAACTCTCTCCAAATAAAAAGCAACAAAAGAAATGGGCATCACTCTTGGTGACATTAATCTCTTTCTTGTGTTTCTCACTGCATCATTTCACCAGGCGGTCATGTCCAAGAGTCCCTGTGGCAAGTGACTTACTCTCTCACATGAAGGAGTTGGTCACACCCACTCTTTATAGTAGAAATTCCAAATAAAACCATGCTTCAGGCAACAACTTCCCTGTAATTTCCTGAGAGCTGTGTGAGAGGCACCCAGCTGAGCATCAAAGGTAGAGCCACCAGACATTGCCGGAAGCAGGAAAAGCAGTGATGATGGACAGCAGAGAAAATTTTGTGTTCTACTCCCATTTATACAGAAATGATTCAACATTTTAAAGGGAAAATGTCGGAGGGGATTTCAGGCAAGCTGGGATCAAATAGAGACAGAGAGGTGGAAAATCACAAAGAATTGGTCAGTGTAATTGTGATGGGACCATCTGTGTCTGCTGGAAACATGGCAGTAAAAGAATACAGGAATCTGTTCTGCCACAAAGGATACAAGTTAGAGGCACTGCCTTGCCTATGATCACACTTCAAACATAAAATGTTTATTCGTCTTTATAGAAATATTCTGATTTATAGAAGATACAAGTTTGTCTCGAAGAGACAAAAGGACAATTCATGGATTTAAGTTCTTTTAGTAAGTGTTCTAAGAAAAAAGGATCAGGACCAGGTTATCAAGTGGTGCATTACTGATCCTTCTGGATGCAGAATTTTACTGCTTCAGAAATGGATCATGCATTATTTAATGACACTCTGTGATGCTACTTAAAGACATCCCAGAGTCTGGCCATGTCAGTGCAGACATCTGAAACTTCATAAGTAACACTTGTATACTTTACCTCATCTTACAGAAATTGTGAGACATTGATTACAAAGCACTATTTAATTAGTTAGATAGTAATATTTTGTATGGAATTATACAGTAAAAACACAGGTGCAAATATACAAAATGAAAGAACGGTTTTAGAAAAGGAAAAGGTTATCTCAAGGAACATTTTGCAAAAACACAAATTTCACAGAGGACACTGTGTTTTTACATGGAAGAAGTTGCTAGGGATGTTTCAAGGAACTTATAAAATATTTTATAAAGTTAGTAGAATAATGGAATTGTGTTACACAGTCTTAAAAATGTTATATGAAAAAGTGAACAGAGGTAAACCCAATGCACAAACTTAAACATGAAGTATTTTATTAGACAGGGTTTCCTAGTGGAAAAGAAGGTAGTATAGTGTGTAGTGTGGGGCTTGAGTGTGCACATGTCTGTGTGTGAGAGTGTGCATGTGTGAGTATGCATGCATACGTGGTGTGTGCCTGTGTGTATGTGTGTGTGTGTGTGTGTGCACACGCATGCTAAAGAGGCTGAGATGTCTATAATGATCAGTTGCATGGTATAGATGCTTAGTTCATAAACTGCTGCATCAGCTCATTCTGATACCTAACGTATGTCATGCCCTGATTATTTTCTAGTGTTGAGTATATGTTATAAGGTCAGGTAAATAGAATTTTGTCATCAGTGAATGATGGCAGTATCGAGATTGTTGCTTTATAGTAGCGCTTAGATGTACACCTATGGATAATTCTAAATCCGAACAAATTGATGAGACCAAGCATCACAAGCCTGATGTAAGGGCTATTCCTGAGAGGACTAGCTGTAGCGTAAGACTCTCCTTTAGTACAGAAGGCTGGAAAGAGAGGCCCAGATTCAATGGAGGTCTGAAGATGAAGCAACATCACCTTCCTGCTTTTGCTATTTCATGCTGAGTGAATGTAAATAATCGCTACTAAAATATTTACTAACTTCTGCGTTTGGAATCATCCTCAAATTGGTTTGGCAGTAGCTTCAAGAACCTGGCTTTCCCAAAGGTGGAATACCGACATGGGTCCTCTTAACTCTCTACTACCAGCTTATCAGCTGTAGAAAATGAGAGGTGTGTATTTGTTTAAGGAAAATAAAATGTTACTCAGATTATTCCTTTATATACTAATATATAAGAGGATGAGCATTACTGTAATAAGAAGGAAGCATAGAGAGGCACACTTGACATTTTAAAAATCCACAGCTTTATCAAATTACATAAAATGCTAAAATTAAGAGTTGCATCTAAGTAAAGACCAAATATAAGTCTCTGCCAGAAAAATATGGTATAGCCAAAGACAAAACCACCCAATGCTTTGAAGCATTGCGTCCTTTGCCCTGTTGTTATGGTTCATAGCTTCTGACAGGAAATAAGGTCATTGCCCTAGTTCATTATGAGATTACTTTTATGACCATATTACCTATGATGTCACTACGCAAGAAAATTTTTAGAAGAAGAAAAAGTATTCTGAGAGCTGTGAGGAAGCATCAACACCATTCATTTAGGAAGACAAAAGTAGTTCAGGGCAAAGCACAAGAGAGTTCCTAAGTCTTTGAATTACACATTCCAAAACAGCTGTGCAGCAGCAAACACATCTGGAAAAGTGCCCAGAAAGGGATGATGCTGCAGAAGGCATAGCCAGGAGTGCACAAGGTGACATGAATCACTGGCAAGATTCTTTAAGCTCTTACAATCTGCTCTGGATTCTGAACATAGATAAGTCTGTACTAGAACAGGTGTCGGCCAGGACTTCATTCTCTTCCTCCAGTTGTTTTTCAGCTTGGAACAGAAATGTATAACAGCAGCCCGATGTCTACCTTTTGATATTTTCGAATCCAAACAAACAAACAAAAAAGATTCTGTAGGTGATCTGTCTCTTTACTTCCCAGAAAGTTAGCAAATGGACTTGCACTCTGGGATACTTAAGGACCATTCAGTGCTAGACTTAATATCATTAATTTGCTTTGGGTTTTTGAGCAGAGATTGGAATAATAAGTTTCTGACGACATAGATAATTACCAGGAAATTTTACAAAAAAGTTCATGGATGATGGGAGCAAGGGGACCCCTAGGGTTAAGAGCTGTTAAAGTGGCTTTAGTTTTCCTGGCTCCTGGTAGTCCAGAATTAATGTTTTTCATATGGAAATTCAGTGTTAATACATTGTCTTTTGAGTTTTTAGGATTCCCATATATTTAGGAAGATTATAAAATATGGAGAAAATAAAGAATTAAAGGGAAGAAACTTAAAGAGAATATTACCTATAAATAGGCCATATTAGAAATGTCATTTTAAATGTATTATAAAGTACATATTTCCAGGTGTACATTTTTAAAGTGGCCATATGACATTCACACAAAATGTTTTCTAGAGATTATATATGTATATATACATATATAGGCAAAATAATGGTGCATAATGTTTTGCTTTTTCAGTTATTTTTTATGTTTATAGAGATGACATGAGAAACCAAATGAAATTACTTGATTAAATGATATTTAATCCAATATATTGAGGGTTTTATGTCAATACAATTTTATATCCCTATATGCATAAGTATATATTCATGGTATATATATCTCTGATAATTAAGTAATTAATTATCACTAGACAATAAACACTAAATGCTATATTTTCATAATTCATAGAAGGGGATTTTTATCTTGAAACATTTACATAGGAGCCTAGTAGTCTCTAATGATGATATACCCACTACTCAAACTATTTATACTTTACCTAATGAAAATATACGCAATTACTAGAGCTATAAGTTAATGTGAAATGTTTGTCCTACAAGTACAAATTCCTGGCTTTAAACTGAAACATCAAATGCAAGAGGGGAATAAAAAGTGAAAATAAACAAAAATAAGAAAAGAAAGCAAAAACATCGGAAAAGGCAGGTCTGTCTCTAGAAATGTCTGTGATTATATAGGTTTGCTGTGAGAAGATTAATCCTCAGAAAGCATACCTAAGTCATATGAAGTGACCAATTAAGTATAACATGCAGGGTAATTGTTTAGTGCTTTTATACAAATAGCATTGTTTATAACACAGGTGTTATAACTTGCAAGATGCAGACTTGGAAAGGAGAAATATTTCAACAAGAAAAGGCTCGTTATAAATATGGGTATTCAACCAGAGTTAATAGTGTGAAGCTCAGTATTCGTTTGGGTCTATAGCTTGATATGGTTATAAAATAATTTGTCACATTATAATCACATCTAATACATTTTACTAATTATTTCTTTATGGCTTAATAGGGATTTTCCCCTCAAAGCTTCCAACTTAGACAATGTTAATGAGATCAGACTTAATTTCTAACAGAGTCAGTGAAATGAAAAATTAGGCTAGCTTGACTTAACACAACTAGCGAAAAGGCCAATATCAGTTCTTTCTCTGAATTCTCTACCCATATTCTGTCATCATAAAACATGGTGCACTTTAGAGTTTGTTTCCACATTCAGTCATTTGTTCTAGCTTGTTTCTTATTGACATGAAAAAAACAGTGTGATGAACGGGAATGTGGGGAGGAAAGGGTTTATCTGGCTCTCACATCTGGACCAGTACATCATTGTGAAACTTCAGCCTAGGATAGGAGCAGAGGCAGAGGCAGGAATCATGGAGGAAAGCTGCTCCTTTATTTACTCCTCAGGGCTTTCTCAGTTTGCTTTTGCTACCCTCAATGAATACCTTCCCAGGGATGACACACCCACAGCGATTTGGACTCTTCCCATATAAGTCATTAATCGAGAAACTGCTTCATCGACTTGCCTAGAAGTATATTTGAGATCGGCGATTGTTCACTTTTCTCCTCCAAGATGAATTGAAATATCAAAAAATAAAAAAATGAGCAATTTTTATAGCTTTGTATTCATTGTGACATTTACCACACCCACATGCTTAATGTAGTTATTTTACCTCTTTGTGACTCTTTGTTTTATACAAAGAGAATAATAATATCACTGGCTTAAACTTGAGATCATTTAAAGAAGTCCTCTGTAATGATAAAGGCATTCATTCCGTGGCACACATACTAAGTACTTAGGTAATGATATGATGCTTCAGCACTATAGCTGAATTAATCTTCTTTGTTTTCTATTGTCATTTGCCAATGCTTTTTTGACCCATGTCTTGCATTATTGAAAGCCTAGAGATAGGGTTTCATACAGCTTAAGTAAATTTTCAATGTACTCCAGGCAAGTAAAGAACTCCTGAAGCCCTTGCTTCCACCTCCCAACTGCTAGGACTATGTACCAACATGCCAGTCCCTATGTCCATTTTCAATCCCCAGTTGTGGCACATAGCTTCTTCATATATTTGTAGGAATTCAGTTTATCTGTAGTCAAACCTCACCTTTTAAAAATCTGTGCATTACAATGCCAAAATAAGTATTAGTTGTATTGTCAATCATGTCTTAAAAATATTTTTTCTTAAGTAAACTTTCTGTGACTCAAATTTCCAGGTCTATTCTTTAATGTTCCTGTTCCTTATGTCTGAATAAATCAGAAGATTTTCAGATATTAAAGAAGCAAACGTATAGCTTGCATAAACTTTAAACTATCCTTAGTCTAAGGGAATGATTGCAGTGGTGAACAGGGAGAAAATCATGGGAAGATGAGCATTTTCATTAGGCTTTTACTTTTTCTCTTTCTTCTGTTTGCATTCAGTCTATAGGTTATGTAACAACCCAAAGTGAAGTGGAGGTTTTTCAAAAAGTAAAAGAAAGAGAAAATGGAAAGAGAGGGGGATGAGGTGAGAGAGAGAGATAGAGAGAGGAGGAGGAGGAGGAGGAAAGAAAGGAAGAAGGAAGAAAGGGGGACTTTTGGATAAAATATGACACTGGAGACATCATTTTTGTTCTGTTTCCTAGCAGTATTCTCATAATTACTACAGGCCTCCAAAGGGCTTTCACTGCAGTCTTATATGATGCAAGTGCATCAACTTCAGTTCGATTGCCTTTCTACATACTCCCTATTGTTTTTAAGTTCATATGATTTGACAAGGCAATTAGTTCACTTAGGCCAGATTCCTGGGTAACTCATACCATGCTATGTCCCATGGGTCCACTTGAATCTTGAGAAAACTGTCAATACCTGGAGGTATAGGCTGCTCTTGCTTCAGTCTGCTAATACAGGTGATCACAACAAACTCACGATGCATAGTCTGCTTCACTGACCTTTCTCTAATTCTTACAGCAGAATATGAATTGGGTACAGACCATGTTTTCCTGTTATTCTTCCAAATTCCTGAGTCAATACTTGGTCAGAGGTAGAGAGAAAGAAGCACTCATCTATCAATATATGTGCTTGTTAAAAGCAAAAATTAGGCCAAAAGTATTAACATTCACCCACGTACTGTATTTGGATCTGGAAATTAAACTAAAGGCCATAATCGTATTTTTTTATATTTATCCCATTATTTCTGTGCATGAATATTTTGTGTGTATATATGTATGTGCACTATGCCCAAACCTGTTATTAGAGGGTGTCAGAAGGGAATATCAGATCCTCTAGGATTGGATCCCCCGGGACAAGAATTACAGAGGATTGAGAGCTATCATAGAGTGCTTGGAACTGAACGCTGGTCCTCTGTAAAAGCAATAAGGGATCTTAACCACTAAGCCATGTCTTGAGCTATAGGCCTGTGTTGTAGGGACTGAGTTTTAGGTGGACATAGTTATGAGGTGGTAGAAATATTAAGAGAAAGATGCATAGAAGGATTAAGTTTTAAGAGAACGATTCATATTAAAGGTTGATTTTACCCTACACTTATGGGCACAATTGGATTCTGATGTCTTCCTCATCTGTTTCATTTCTGCCCACCTAGTCAGAGGAACAAGACCAGCAAGATCAACAGACCATGGAATGAAACTCTGACTCTGCAAGACAAAATAATCTTGTAAAGTTCATAATAGAAATCATCACACTTATTTTTGTAATGACAGAAGCAAACCAACTAACAGTCTTTCCAAATTCATGAATACTGTTATCTTCTTTTTAATAGTATTCTTACATTATTTTATATACAGACAATTAGGATGATAGGCTTATTGTCTCTTAATCTTTTAGTTTAGACTTTGACCAAAGAAAACTCTAATATAATACTGACTGGGTTACTGTTCTATCTATCTGAAGAGACATCACGGCCAATGCAAATTTTATCAAAGAAAACCTTTAATTGGGGCCTTGTTTACCTTTTAGAGGATTAGCCCAATATCTTCAAGAAGGGAGAAAACAGAAATGCTGCTAGAGCAGTATCTTAGGGATTTCTATTGTGATCTGCAGACAGTAGGCACGGGGAGAGAAAGAGAGAGAGAGAGAGAGAGAGAGAGAGAGAGAGACAGAGACAGAGACAGAGACAGACAGACAGACAGACAGACAAACACTGGGTCTGGCATGAGGTTTTGAAACCTCAAAGCTTACTTTCAAAGATACAACTTCTTCAACAATGCCACACCTCTTAATTCTTCCCTAAAAAGTCCACTAACAAGGCACTAGACATTAAAATATATGGACTTAATGGAGTCATTCATATTCCGATTGAAATTATTTTGCTCACTACAATTATAGGTTAATATTTTTTAAATTTAGTCTAAACACTAATCATGGTTTTCATGCCTTTAACATAATGAAGAAAGAACATTTATTATTTTGATATGTTGAATTAATACTTTTTCATTTACCATTTAGAAACTAATGTATAATTATTCAAGGCAAGTCAATGACACCAAAAACTATTGAATTATGACCTCAACAAACTTGGTAAATGTAACATGCTGAGCTCTGAATTTTATTCCATTTTTAAATCATGTGATGTTTGAATGTTTAACTCTCTAAGATTTTTTTGTTATGCTGTATATCAAAAACAATAAAACTGCACAAGTTGTTATGATTATCACATGCATGTTAATAATTTCTATCAGGAGGTAGCATATTATAAATACATAGAAACATTATCTAGGTTTGTACCCTTGAGTATTCAATGCAGTGTCCACTTTTTACAGAAGTTTCCTTGTCTCTAGTACAGTAGAAGGCTATATTTTCTTAAACTCAGGGAACTAGGTTTTCTAGCCCCTTCTCTAAATACAGTAATGGCAGACTTAAGCACTTAGAAATTTAGAAGGAGATTTGGAATGCTTTCAGAAATGCCGTTGCAAAGACAGAGTGTTGTGTATTGTGCAAGATGGGCATTCTCACTTCCCTCCTGTCCCTGTTGCAGGCTGTCTCACATCTCTGGCAGTTCAACTCTGAATTCTATGTGCTTCTCTTCAACCTCTAGCTCTGTCCTATTTCTTTAAATACCTAAAGATATTTTATGAGGAATGCAATCAAGAGCATTGAAATTTTCCTCTAATTATCATCTTATTTTTATCCATCTTCATTTTCTTGTGAGAGAAAAACACGAGTTAGCAGAACACTGAGACTCAGCTGACTTGTCCATGTTTGCTTCATTATAGATTCTCAGTTTACTGCTTTGTTTTCTTTTTGGACTTTTTAATGATGCTTTTTTCCAAAGTTCATAAATTTCTCATTTTTTCTACTTTACATTGCTATAACTTTTGGGGAATTTGTTTTTTTCTCTAAGTACAGAATACTTGAATATTAAGCAAATGCTTGAAAATATTATGCAATTAATTGTGTTTCTTTCTTTCACAAACATTTTCATTCTACAGCATTTTTTTTTTATCTCAATATGATTTTCTTCTATCAGTGACTTACACAGGAAGCTTTTGCTGTATTTTCTTCTAACTTTCACAGCCAATTACTTGCAAATGGAAGAGAAAATCTTGACAAGATTTTTATTTGCATTTTTCTTTCTGCAATACCAATGCCTTGATTTGAAACTCATTATTTTTCCCTGAACTGTTGGGTTTCCTTCCTTACCAGTTTTCTTGTCTTCAGTGTCTTCTCATTTGGTGTCAATGAATTATACACTTTGCCACCAGAATAATTATTTTAAGACAGATTCTCTAAACTTTTTATTTCTCTGTATTACTCAAAGATTATCTTTTATTTGAGAATGCATGTGTGAGAACTCACTTATGCCTCTGCTGTCATGATGGTGCTGAGCAAAGTTTATAACTGGAAATAAATTATCTTTTAGTGATATTATTAGAATACAAATATAATTCCTTCACTTACTCCTAGACATTGCCCCATCTTTCCCTCTGCTTGTGTCCCTTTTTACCATTCTCTTTCAACATGCAACTCATGTCCTTTTTCTGTGCTAACGCTATCTTGCCTCCACTTACAGTACATCTTAATGCCCTGTGCTCTCTGTATCTTATACTTCACATTTTGCTTAATTTAATTTACCAAAATCATTGCAGTAAACATAAAACAATGAAATAGTTGGATGGATATATATTTAGATTGATAGACAAATAAGTAGATAAATGATAGATAGATAGATAGATAGATAGATAGATAGATAGATAGATAGATAACATCTAGATTTAGAGAGAGGTTATATCTAGAGAGATAGATAGATAGAACAGATAGACACATAATACACAAATGGTCAAGTAAATAAGGTCAAATTTCTGATAGTCTTCCGAATCCACATGGATATTATTTTCTTGTCAACATTGTGTCAAATGACATGAATGTTGATATATATCAGAATTAACATTGTAAAAACACACTTTATGTTATATATAGGATTCATAGAGGAGGTTAGTCATGAGATTAGAACCATATGAATGAGATATTCATTCTTATAAAACCAGGCTTGTTCACTAAAGGCACCTCTACCAATGAATAGATGCCACCTTCTGTCTCAGGTTCATGAGATGACTGAATTTTACAGTCAAGTAACAAATGGAAATTTCTCCCTTTTTATCTAAAAAAAAAAAATGTTTCCTCACCTCTCTAAATGCAGCCATTACAATGCCATGCTATCCCCAAAGAAACATTGTTCTTTCTAACAACTGTTATTTAGCTTGACATTTTAACCAGTATATTTTATGATGATTTTATAATAGACTCAGAAGGCCAACACATTGATTGTCCCATAAGACAAATAAATATTTATATCAATTAACAAAATCTCTTTTTAATGAAATTGCCCTTTAAGCAAAATAAAAGCAATATTATAAAAGAAATGAAAACATAACCCCCAGAGGACACTTGTAGAGTAATACTAAAATTTCTTTGATGTTTCATTCTGACCCAGATGTATTTTCTTTCTTTTCTTTCTTTCTTTCTTTCTTTCTTTCTTTCTTTCTTTCTTTCTTTCTTTCTTTCTCTCTCTCTTTCTTTTCTTGTTTCTTTCTTCCTTCTTTTCTTTTTTGAAAGTAAAGAATTCTAATTATGTTAAATAGTTTAAGTCATTTTTATTTAAATTTTTTATTTTATTATGTTTCTCTTTTAACATATACATTTATATTATTACATGTGAATAAAATAAACTACATATAGCAGCAAAGAACTATGAGACAATCATGAGTTATATAAATGTTACATTCATAGTTATTTGGCTATATGTATTTGTCAAACTTGAATTAAACCTCTTTCCTATCTTGTTGGGTCTAAATTTCTGAATGAAAACCAATATCTATCACAGCTCATCTCAATAAATTTAAATCATATATCTTGATCTAAAAAGATCTTATCCCCTAACCAAATAAACGAAACTATGCGGTCTTCAACCTCCCTCAGAAACCTGAGAAGGAATACAACTTAGGTGCCTGAGTGACTGGTAGTGCAGGTTAGCCGCTTCCAAAATGAAGAAATGACTGAGACAGTTTACTGCCTGACAGTCACCAAACACTCTTTATAACGTTGGAACATCATCTTCTGCCTTCTAGTCCAAAATCTCTGCTAGACTTATTCGAAAGGCAGGAACTATTGAGGACTTGCTTAACCTGTTGTGGCAGAGTTTGGCTGTCAACTCTTCCTGCATCTAAGCTTGCCCATAATCAGGCAGAATTCTGTCTGTGGCAGAAATGAGGACATATTGCCCAGTGGCTTGTTTGCCACTTTTGAACCTCCATAATGAGGTTTTTGATGCTCAACATCTTCTTTGAGGTCAGCTATATGTTCCCAGGAGTCAACTTGTCTTGTCAAAGAATCTTTAGAATAATAAAAACATCTTCAAATGCCATATACTGTAGGTCTCTGAAGATTTGGAAGAACTTATTTAACTTACATATCTATAGAATCATATCTATCTGTTAGATCTAAGATATATATTATTGTAATAAAATTAGACTAGTTTTTGGCATGACCATGATTTGCATAAATATCCAAATTTCTATACCAGTGAATTAAAAATAACCTTTGTGAGTAACAATTAAGGCTTTGAGTTAAGGAGTAGATTCAGTCATCTACCTTTTGTTCTATCCTCTCTATTTATTTCTATATCCCCCTTTCTTTCTTTTCAGTTCCTATTTCATTATCTATGAAAGAAAGATAAAAGAAAACAGAGACATCCCTGAATCCAACCTAGTTATCTCTCTGCATAAGACCGATAATAACTTATAACGACTTCCCACTGAAAATAAGCATCTGTAGAACAAGAGAGGAAACAGAAACCTACCCAACCTCCTTTAGAGGAAATGGGATGTCATTCTCTTAAGGTTTCTTCATGCTAATTTGAGACAAACAATACCTTAGAAGGGGACAAAAATTTGGGTCAAATGGCTAAGTAAGCCAGGGATAGCATTTCTGGTCCAGTTTCTAAATGTTGAGAGGCTCTAGGCTTAATAGGAGTCCTGTGGAAGGCAATCTGAAATGCTGGACCAAATGGGATGAGGAGCTTTCTACAACACTGTCTGGGAAGCTGTCCAATTCTGATGGGTATCAGCAACTGAAGTACCTGGGGCTGGAAGAAGGAGGATGCACAATGCCAGACTGCAGCATCCTGAGAGGAATTATTTATTGTCAGGTCTGACCTGGCATCAGTGTCCAGTTCTTTTGTTCTGAAAACCTAATTTCTCACAAGCATTACACAGTTCTAACATTATAATTGTATGAGGTGTGCAAAACGTACAGAGAAATTAAGGCTGATTCTCTGTTGGTTGTATGAGCAGAAGTAGGATATCTGCCAATCTTCCTTCATGTCATACTAAGAACGGCTTCTAGTAATAAGTCACAGAAAATCTATGACAATCATGAAGCCTTGTAATGCATATACATTCATATCTCAGCTAGCCTCAGAGTTAATCCCATGTAACAATATAAGTTACCTGCTTGTTCTGAAGTTTGAATTCTTGTTTTTTGTTTGTTTGTTTTGAGACAGGGTTTCTCTGTGTAGCCATGGCTGTCCTAGACTCACTTTGTAGACCAGGCTGGCCTCTAACTTACAGAGATCCACCTGCTTCTGCCTCCCGAGTGCTGGAATTACAGCAGTTTGAATTCTTTACATGCCAATTGCTGTCCCCTCCCTCAACACCTCCTGATCCATCCTCTCCCTCATGGATTTTTTTTTTGTTTGACAGTGTTTACATTCTTTAGTTCTTTATATATTTTAGATATTGGCCCTTTGTTGGATGCAGGGTTGGTAAAGATCTTTTCCCAATCTGAAGGCTGTCACTTTGTTCTGTTCACTGTGCCTTTTGCCTTACAGAAGCTTGTAAAGTTTAATGATGTCCGTTTTATTAATTGCTGATCTTAGAGCTTGGACTGTAGATGTTCTGTTCTGTTCTGGAAGTTTCTGAAGAGTTCTAGGCTCTTTCATAATTTTTCTTCTAACAGATTTAGTGTCTCTGGTTTTATGTTGAGATCTTTAATCCACTTGGACTTTAGTTTTTTACAGGATGATACATATTGATCTATTTCATTTTTTTACAAGTAGAAGTCCAGTTATACCAGCATCGTTAGTTAAAGATGCTATGTTTTTATCCACTGTATTGCTTTGGCTTCTTTGTGAAAACTCAAATGACCATAGGTGTGTGGATTTATTTCTGGGTCTTTATTTTGATTCCATTGGTCAATTGGCCAATTTTTATGCCAGCACCATGGCACTTTTATTATTGTTACTCTATAGTACAACTTGAGATCAGGGATGAAGTTTCCTTCAGTATATCTTTTATTGTACAGGATTGTTTTAGCTATACTGTATTTTTTGGTTTATTTTGTTTTCCATAGCAAGTTGAGAATTGATTTTTTCAGTTCTTTACATTTTTTTGTGTTGGTATTTTGATAGGGATTGCATTTAATCTGTAGATTGATTTTGGTAATATAGCCATTTTTACTGAACATAGATGAAAAAATACTCAATAAAATTCTGGCAAACCAAATCCACGATCACATAAAAAATATCATCCATCACAATCACACAGGCTTCATGCCAGACATTCAGGAGTGGTTCAATATAGAGAAATCCATCAATATGATCAACAATATAAACAAACTGAAGGAAAAAAACACATGATCATCTCCTTAGATGCTGAAAAAATATCCAATAAGATCCAACACCCTTTCTTGTTAAATATCTTAGAGGGTTCGCAGATACAAGGCACATACCTAAACATAGTAAAGGCAATATACAGCAAGCCTACAGCCAACATCAAACAAAATGGAGAGAAACTTAAATCAATCCCACTGAAATCAAGGACATGACAAGGCTGCCCACTCTCTCCATTTCTTTTCAATATAGTACTTGAAGTCATATCTAGAGCAATAAAGCTTCTAAAGGAGATCAAGAGGATACATATAGGAAAGGAAGATGTTAAAGTTTCACTATTAGCAGATGATATGATGTATACATCAATGACTCTCAAAATTCTACCAAAGAATACCTATTGCTGATAAACAAGTTCAGCAAAGTGGCAGGATACAAATTTAACATGAAAAAGTCAGTAGCCCTTCTGTATACAGATGATAAAGTGGTTGAGAAAGAAATTAGGAAAATCACTCCCTTCACAATAGCCACCAGGAAATGACACAAATGACACCAGGAAAACCTTGGCCACAGAATCCACTAATGGGGACTCGTGGAGGCTCGCAGACATCAGGGAGCCTGTAGGGCTCTGACATAAGTCCTCTGCATCTAATTTATAGCCAAGTAGCTTGCAGTTCTTGTGAGAATCTTAATAGCGGGATCAGGGGCTGTCCCTGGCTCTTTTGTCTACTTTTGTGACTCTTTCCCTCCTACTGGGTTGCCTCTTGCAGCCTCAATATGATAGTATCTGCCTGGACTTGTAGCTTTTTTATGCTGTGTTTTTTGATGCCTCTATGAAACCTGATATATTCTGAGAGGAGAAAAAGTGGGATGGATATTGGTAAGAGAAGATATGGCAGTGGGAGGAACTGAGGTAAGGGAGGGAGAGAAAACTGTGGTAGGGATACAATATATGGGAGAGAAATTAAAAAGCCGGGTGTGGTGGCATACGCCATTAATTCCAGCACTTGGGAGGCAGAGGCAGGTGGATTGCTGTGAGTTAGAGGCCAACCTGGTCTACAAAGCAAGCCCAGGACAACCAAGGCTACAAAGAGAAATCCTGTATAGAAAAACCAAAACAAAACAAAAACAAAAACAAAAAAAAGTCTCTATTTTCTAGGTAGATCAAATAAAGTTTTCTGTTGTAGCTTAGAGTTTCCCAACTTAAAATATTTGGCCTTGTTATATATTTTTTATATTTTCTTATTGTATGGGAGAAGGTCACAAGGTTTTGGAGGTGGACATGAGAGGACAAGAAAGTGAATATGATTGGGGTACCTTATGTGCAATTCCCAAATATTCAAGTAAAATATTATATTTTAAATAAGGAGTCTCTGTTTTATAAATAATTTTAAAAAAAACCTAAAATCTAAACCACAGCATAGGCATATGTTCTAAACTGACTGCTAGAATCCTCTAATCCAAAAGCAAAGAACATCATCATATACTTTAACTTCCAATAGACTTCTCAGCTTTTCTGTAACCGGACACCTTGTGGTTCCCACCAGTGTATTTATTTGGTGACTATACTGATGCCCGAATTTCTCAGCTCTGTTACCATGTTATAACTTTTTAGCTGAGAAATTTGGAGCTCATATTCCTGGGCTCTACTAACTCTCATTGATTCATCATAAACTATTTCTCATTTCTTCTTAAGGGGAAAGTTGTGCCTTAACATTGCCTAGAAGAGCATTTAAAATTCTTCCTCCTAGCTTTCTATAATGAATGATGTCTCAGCTTGATGGAAATAAGGAAGGTAAATTTACTTTTCTCATGGAAGAGCAACCTTTCTATTTTCAAATGACGTGATAAAGAATGGCATCACTTGGGAGAGCAAACTAGTCTAATTAATCTTCTAGTATCAATGGAATGCAACTAAAGGCTTTCTAGAGAAAAATATTTAACTAAAATATGTCCACCACCTGACTCAGTTATATTGTCACATAAAATCAACTATCAAACTATGCAGTGAATACACACACAAAAGTATTTAGTGAATGCATACATATAGACACAATATGTGAAAAGATGAGGGTAATGCCTGTGAAATGCTGAAAATATACACAACCTCTGGAGGAATAAACTACACTTAATTAAATAATTATTTTAATGCAGATGTAGCAATTATAATTTGTCTTCTTTATTCTTTTTTTAAAGCTTGCTTGATTTTTAACAAAAAGACACAGGAATTACTTTTTTATCTAAAAGTTTTAAAGAATTATTTTTAATTATGTATATGGGTATGTTTATATAAGATAGCTGTTAATGGAGACAAAAGTGGCAGGTCCCCCTGGAGGTGGGGTTACATAGCAGTGATATAAACCAAAATAGGGTCCTCAAAAAAAGTACTACATACTCTTTACCACTGAGATACCCTTCTGGGACAAAATAAGGGAATTTCTATGCAGTTTACAATGAGACAATATTTATACACAGGGCCCACTTAAGAAATTCTATTAATATTATTAAGAATTCATTTTAATTAAAAAGATATAATGTATTTGCATGTGATTCTTCTTTTGCTTGTTTTTTAAGGAATGAGAAAATTAATCATAAGGTTAATTTAATGATTCTTTAAAAGTAAAAGGCAGTAAATAGGAGATTTTGTCAGAGATATATACAGAACGATCGAAAATATCAGTAGATGAGCGTAATTCACAATGTCATAGTTGCTATAGGATGTCAAGCAGAAAACAATGAGAATATAAGACTTCTCTAGAACGTGGTAAAGTCTTGTGTGACAGCAAACCAGGAAATTGTACTGGTCACCTCACCAAATGGACCTGATTTGAGCAAATATATTCAATGGGCTTATGTGCAGAGTCTTACTAGTAAACTGTATTAAAATATCATATTAGTGGCATCGTGGTCATGCTATTGAGAAGTTTTGAATAGGGAAAACTAGTGAAACAAATTACAATCTCTGACTTACAGTGCTGTGAAATGATGGAATCCATGTGTGTGGAGTTATGCCTAGCTATGGCAACAGAAATATACAAAAATGTATGTTCAAAGCAGACCTGATTTAATCATTGCTTATTTGGTCCACTTTCCAACTGTCTTGTTCTCTTTTTCCAAATTCATGCAGTTTTTATATTATATCTCTGTAATTTATTTATTTATTTCTTTTGCATCCCAATCACAGTGCCCTCCCTTCTCTCTACCCAGCCCCACCCTCCCACTCTCTTCTACCATTCCCTGTCCACTTCTTCTCACAGAAACTAGTCCCCAACCCCACATGTCATCCAGCCCTGACAAATCATGTCACATCCTCTTCCACTAAGGCCAGACAAGCATGCCCGGCTAAAGGAACGTGATCTTATAGCAAGCGATTGCGTCCAGGTCAATGACAATGACTGCTCTAGATGCTAAGGACCACACATGAAGACTGAGCTGTTTATCAGTTCCATAACTGTAGGAGGCCTAGGTCCAGTCCATGTATGCACTTAGGTTGGGTGTTAGTCTATGTGAGCCCCCACTGCCTAGGTTAGGTGAGTCTGTTAGTCTTCTTGTGAAGTTCTTGTCCCTTTTGGGTCCCTCTATCCTTCCCCCACTCTTCCAAAATATTCTGATGTTGTTCTGTGGGTTTCAGTATCTGTTTTCGTCCATTGCTGGGTGGGGATTCTTAGAGGACAGTTAGCTTGGCTCATGTCTACAAGCATAACAGAGTATCATTAATAGTGACAGGGGTTGGGTCTCAGTTTGAATCTGTCATTGGTTGGCCATTTCCTCAAGTTCTGATCCATCTTGTTCCATGCTCCTTTTTAGACAGGGTAAATTTGGGGTCAAAAAAATTTTTGGTGAGTTGGTGTCTCCCACTGTCTACTGAAAGTTGTACCTGGGTATAAGAGGTGACTACCTCAGTCTCCATAATCTCTGCTGCTTTGAATCTCAGCTATGGTCACCCCATAGTCTCTCAGGATTCTACACTGACAAAGGTGTTTAGCTTGTCCCATGGATCCCCACGCATAGGCTCCCCATCTCTTTCCCAGAACTATCAACTCTTAACACAGCTTTCCTGCACCTGGTCCATACTCTTGTTCTGTTTCCCACTCGTCTCCCAATCAGTTCTCTCTCTTTATCTCCTTCAGATATCTGCTTCATTTCCTCTTCTGAGTGAGATTCAAGTTTCTCCCTTGGGCCTTCATTGTTATTTAGCTTCTTTGAGTCTTTGAAATATGTTATGGTTATCCTGTACCATATGGCTAATATCCACTTATAAGGGAGTACATACCATGTGGGTCTTTCTGAGTCTGTGTTATCTCACTTAGGATGATATTTTCTAATTCCATCTATTTGCCTACAAGTTTCATGACTTCCTTGTATTTAATAGCTGAGTAGTATTCCATTCGGTAAATGTACTATATTTTATTTATCCATTCTTCAGTTGAGCGACATTTAGATTGTTTCCAGATTCTTGCTTTTAAAAATAAAGCAGATATGAACACAGTTAAACAAATGTCCTTGTAGTATGGTGGAACATCTTTTGGGTATATGCCCTGGAGTTGGAGTGATATAGCTGGGAATAGTCTTTTATTTCTCTTCCTATTACTTTTAGGATTGGTTGTTTCAAAGTGTCCCAAATTTGCAGGATGTTTTGTCTTAAAAACTTTTTCATTAGCATTTTCTTTAACTGATGTGTCTATTTCTTCTTTGGTATCTTCTATATATGAGATTCTGTCTTATATCTCTTATATTCTGTTGGTGATTCTTACGTCTGTAGTTCCTGATCTCTTTCCTAGGTTTTCCATCACCAGAATTATCTCAGATTATGTTTATTTATTGTTTCTATTTTTTCTTTCAGATCCTAAAAAGTTTTATTCATTTCCTTCACCTATTTGATTGTATTTTCCTGTATTTCTTTGATAGGTTTATTTATTTTTTTTTCTTTAAAGGCTTCTATCATTTTCATAACATCGGATTTAATGATTTAATGACATTTTTTGCACTTCAGATGTTAGAATAGCCAGAGTTTATTCTAGTCAAAAAGCTGGGTTCCAGTAGTTCCATATGGCTATGGATTTATTGCTTGTGTTTTTATGCTGACCTCTAGCCATCTGGTTGTCCCTTATGTTAGCAGACCTGGTGTTCTTGTGAGAGTAGAGCTAGGGGTCCTGGGTGGCAGCAGCTTCTGATTTCTTTATGTGGCAGGAGGCCTGCAGGGATACAGGGAGAACTGGTAGTCTCTGAAGGCTGCTGGTCTCTGGGATTGCAGGTAAAAATAGGACTTGTTGGTCCCTTATGGCTTCTTGTCTCTGCTAGTCTCTGATGACTGCCAGACTCTAGGATAGCAGGTAGAGATGGGGCCCTGGTAATGGAATGAACCTGAGAGCTGCAGTGTAGAACCTACTGGAAAGATGGACCTCTGCTGGCAGGTTCTAGCAGGCCAGGAATTCGGGAGGGTTCTCATCTACTACTACCTAATGGCCTCAAGACTCTTTTGATCCTTGATGGCTGCCCATCTCTGGTATTTCAGGTAGAGATGGGAGCCAATAAATGGAGTGGCCCTTAGATCTGAAATGCAAAAGTATTTTTGCCTTTTAAAATTTTTATTACTTTATTGAAAGTATATGTTTTCATGTTTTTATTAGAGTTTACCCTACCACAACTCCACCCAGTTCCTCACCACTTCCTCTATTTTTTAGGCCCACCTTCTTTCTGTCTCTCATTAGGAAATAAACAACCACCTAATGCATAAAGATAAGTTAAAGTAAAATATAATTAAAAGAAAAGAAACCCAGACTAATTGGAATAGAACAATAGAAACAACAACAATAGCAACAGCAGCAACAAAAAGCCAAAGGAAAAAATTTCCAGAAAAGGCACAAGAAACACATCTAGTGGTAGACACTCATTTTCACAGTCAGGAATTCATAACATATCTTAAAGACATAACGGTCTATTTTAATTTGGCACATTAGATTATTCAGTCATTTGTAAATCTGACTATGTACATCAAACAAGAACTAGTTCTTGAATCACCATATCTATTCCTCCCATCCTCCATTCTAGTCCACTCATGATCTTCTATAAATTTGATGTGTAGAGTATATCCATCTATATTTACTATCTACAATTTGCTATCTGGCAAATTATTATTATACTGACAAAACTCCTGAATATGGCATATTAACATCTTCATTAAGAGTTATATTTCAGGTTTTAAGGAAAAATTCTTAATGTTGACCTATGCAACACAAATGAAAGAGAAAATCTGAATAAAAACCATATTCAAAGAAAGAGGAAAAATATGAGTTTATAGCCATAATCAATTATAAATAAAATATGACAGTGTCAGCTACATGCATAGTTCATTTTGCTATATTCTTACTATTTGAGCAAAACTAGCTGCAACAAAACAGAAAAAAGATAACAATGAGTGAATACCACACATAGTGAGTAAGTACACAACAAATGCACTATTAAAGATAATTGAAACATTTATTTGAAAGTCTCCAAAATGGAAATAAAAAGTGTCAATGAACCCACCTTTAAAGGTCCATTTCAAATTAAAGTTTATAATTAATATCAACTATATTATCATTCAAACCCTATTAATTCATATAAATTTGTATATCCAAATAAAATTTATAAATAGTGGCCACTTGCTAGGTGCAAGAGTCTCTATTTATAATAGGCTATGACAAAATGTCAGTAAAAACATGTTTGGTAATTAAAAAGTAGTACCTAACTGAGTAATGATTATAATCACATAATTATTTCACAGAAAGACATCATAACTTTCTAATATAATACAATGCCAAAGTACCAGTTAATCAATTCTTCTGGTCTAAGGCATCAAGGCAAATCACACACACACACATACACACACACACACACACACACACACACACACACATACACACACACACACCAGAAACGGTGCTATCTCTTTTCCAGAATACTAATTCAAGCAAGCAGTATATAGTCCTGCTATTCAAATAGATATTAGAAATAGTTCTAAGAACCAAGAATGTCTGGTATCCATAGTGAAGAATTAAAATATTTAAGTTAATTAAAATAGAGTCCTAAATATTTGCTAGATTTGAGCTTTTATATTTTGAATAACCTCTAGGATAAAATATATAGATGCCACTATCCACTTGGAGTTCTCCTTCCTAATGAACTAAAAGGCGGGACACTGGGAAAGGAAGTCACAGGTTTACCTGGAGGAAAGCTGAAGTCCCTTTGGATTTAGAACTACTTATGGGAATAGAGGGGAATTTAAGCTCAAGGATTCATTCTGACATAAAAATAATCAAGAATATGAAATTGAAGCAATGCTATCTTTAAAGCAAAGTGCAACTACATCATGAGATCCTTAAGGAACATGTTTGAGGCATTAAGAGAGGGAAATAGTACAGGTTCTGTGCCTCTGGAATGTCAAAAATATAAAGAATGGTGAGAAAAGAATGAACTAAATCAAGTAAATATTCTATTATGTATTAATCATAAACTATAAAAATGCTAATTCACTTGATTTTCTTTTGCTGAGTCTTCATAGTGAACTATTGAAAATGCATCATCTGTAAGTTAGATTCAATTAGAAATAGAGTAGATATACAAGGTCTAAATATGAATTGGTGATAGACCATATAGTCTACTCTGATCTTTGGTATCACTGCCATGTATTCCACACCCTTATTAAAGCTTCTTTTTGTCTTTGTATGAGTCAAGGACAGTTTTTGGGGTGGTACAACAAACTGTATCCTAAGAGCCATTTGATAATGAAGTGTAAAATGTTTCTTTATTCTTTATTGGAATAAAATATATATATATATATATATATATATATATATATATATATATATATATATATAAGAATCTAGAAGCATTCAACAAGCATGTGTGTGAAAGTTAGTGTGCACATGTGTATGTGTTTGTGTGTTCATGTGCATGTAAATGTGTGCATGTGGATGTGTGTATATACACATACGTGCATAGATGTGTGTGTATGTGTGTGTGTGTCAAGATAGTTTCTAGCACTTTCGAAGCTAAACTGATGCTATTTCATAAATGGCTGTAGAGTCATTGATAATTTCTTCACTTCTAAGTCACATTTCAAAAGCTGTGATTTAGACAAATTAAAAACTCATTTAGGAGGGAACGATGCAGAAAATGACTTGTGTACAGTTGCCAGAAGTGAGGCTATTTCCGTAATCCAGGTGTAAGATGATGAGCTACAGTTCTAAGGTGATGGGAGATAGAACAGAAATAAACGACACATTTGAAGATGTTTGAGGGAGGGGCTGACAAGACATGATTGCCTGTTAGATAAACAACTGACGAAAGAATGCTCTACACTAAAAATAACCCTAGGGATAGCAAGCTGTGCATAATGGTCAGTTTCTGAAGGCACATTTTTGTTAATCTCCCTAAACCATGTGACCACATAGAAACAGGTGGATTTAATACATCAGATAAATAAAGATTCAGGAGATAATCATCCTTACAAATAGACATTAATTATGAGTGCATTTTAGGGCAAGAACTTGGCACAGGGAAGACCTACTTAATAGTGGATAATAATAAGCAATCAAGAAATATGCCTGTCCTGATTGATATTTAGTTTAGTGAGAAGAAACAGGAAAGGTACAAATCAATAAAATGAATTAATATCAAGAAACACTACAATTAGCTAGAAATATATATTAAAGCACTGTGGAGGCTTTCACACACTAGGAACATAGATATCCTGGATGATATGATGAGGATTAGTCAGCTGAGAAGATGATGACTCCACCATCACCATTGGCCTGCCTAGGGAAGACCACTCAATGCAGGACCAAACAAAACAAAACAAAACTCTTTCACTAAAAGCACCCACCTCTTCCCATACACTGCTGTTAAATAGCCTCCCTTTTCTCCCCTGTACTCATGAGAATTGGCCATATCCTGATTCTGTCTGTAAAATCTTCCTCTGATTCATCACTTTGCTGCCACTCAATTAGATGTCGCTTTCAAACATCCCTACTTCCTTATATAAATTAGTTAGGAACAATATAAATTGTTAGGAATTTAAGGTGTATAATAAGGGCATGTCTGTATTCTAGCTAGATTATACTCTAATTCACAGCAAGTCTGCATTCCAGTCAGATAGCATAGACTTAAAGGTCTTTGGGTGTGATCTCTTGCCAGAACAGCTATGTAGCTGGATTAAAATCCCTCCATTTGTACAACTTAGGCATCTACCAAATTTTTAAATTATTTTTCTAAGTTATTTTGAAAATCCACAATTTCTGCGCGCGCACACACACATACACACACACACACACACACACACACACACACACACACACACACACTGCGTACTTCTCCAATGTCGAGGGTGGATCTGAAAGGAACTAAGGGGAATTGTGGAGGTGAATTTGTTCAAAATGTATTTAATAAACATAATGAAGCAGGATATACATAAACTATAGTTGTATTTTTGATCCAGTATCTACTTTACCCATTGCTATTGAGTGCTACTAACTCAGAGCTGCATAAGTTGCTGACGCAACGCACTTATCTGGCTTTCCATGTTTGAGTCTATGTGCTTGTTGGGGAAGTAGATTTCTTTCTAAAATAAATCCCCCCCCCCCAACTACTAAAAACAACTGCTTTCCCTCACATTGTAACCGTTGTACTTACAGATTGCTTCATAGTGATAACTGGATGGCTAATTGTATGTAGTAGTTAAAGGTTTTTTTTTGTTTTTTTTTTTTTTCAATTTTAGCTGTGTCTTAGACCTGAGTAAATGAGATCAACAGTGGTAACAAAATTCTTCAGTTCAACATTTCTTTTGGTCATTTTAAATGCTGTTTCACATAGAGGAAGTCCAAAGTATCATATCAAAATTTACTTGAGCCTGAAAACATATACATAAAAGTAAATTATATAGAATAAGGATATCAATATGTATGCTTTACTTAGAAATATTCACATATATAGATAGCAGAACTTAAGGAAAAAGAAGGTATGAATTTGAAAGAGAACAAGGGTTTTACATTGAAGGGTTGAGGGAGGAAACATTAGGGAAAACTGAAGTAAATATATCACAAATGTATTTTACAAAGTGATTGTAAAAGTTATTTTTTCTGTAATACATTGCTGGTTATCTCTGTTACTCTATTTATTTTTATGAAAATTAGATTTAGCTCCATAGGATGATTCAGTAGATAACAGCCCTGTGTGCATGCTTGGGGACCTTGAGTGCAATTCCTGGAAGCTGTGTAAAGGTACAATGACAGAAATGACTCCTCAACATTGTTCTCTCAAATTCACAAGTCATTTTTTGTCCTTTATATATCTACATTTAAACATGTATACATCATGCGTGTGTATGTTGACATTGCTTTTTATTTTTAATAGAAGAAAATCAGATACTTGTTTTGCATAACTTTTTGAATAGTTAACATTATGGGCTTTAACCATTCTGTTCCTACTTGGTGGTTCATACTTGTACCCAATGTGTTTTTTTTTCCATTAAGAAAACATGTGTTTTCAATTATTATCATTTTTATTTCATTATTTTAAATTAGTATTATAATATGTATTATTCTATATTATTTTTAAATATAATTTTTCATGCAGCTTACATACATACTCACAAAAATGTTTTCACTATGTTTGAGAGCATCATATGTTTTACATATGCTTAGTGTTTAAATTTCAAGTAAACTCATCAATATTTTATTATTTACACATATCTTATCAATCATATATTTAAAACACTATACTCTTCTTAACATATTAATAAATTTCAGGTTTCCAATTCTACATTTAAATTATTAACATTAAACAGTTTTTAAATATGGTTTTTTGTTTTTGAGATTATAATATAAATATACCATATCTCTCTCCACTTTCCTCCCTCCTAAGCTGGCACAGCCACTTCTAATGGGACCAACAAAAGTCTCAAAGCCAGCACAGCTGCCTGACAAAGATCATTCAGACCTGAGTCACAGAATGCAATTGTCATTCATGCCTTTCATTTTTGGTCATGATCTCTATGTGTTACATCCTTGGGGACCTTTTAATATTTGTGTACCTTGGTGATATTGGATCAATGGGAGAATGCTTATTAATCATTTATAGCTTCTCCCAGGAGTACTGCTACTATGCCTCCCCAGGAAAATTAAGAAAATACTATTCCTCTCACTTTTAGGGCAAATATCCTTATCTGGCCCTACTTGAAGGTTTTCCTTGCACCCTTGAGGTTGTGACTCACATATAGATATCAGAGATCTCCTCATGAGGCTCTGCTTCCAAGATGCTCTCAGAAATTCTACCCCTTTACTTACTCAAGAACAAGATAATTGGGGTCTAAAGGAATTGACCCCAGATCAAGTCTCTTCCTAACATATGCTCAAGCGATTACATGACAAATAAGTTGGGAGCCACAAATCAAATGACCCTCGAGAAAAAGATAGAATAAGTTAGATGGGATAGTTATCTCCGTCTTACATAGGGGCTTACTCTGATGGAAAAGAATTGTGTGGGAAAATGATAAAAGAATGAAGTATTGAGATTTCCCATTCAGGTTATGGATCCCTAAGTGGCTACTTCCTGTTGGCAGGTGGAACTTTCTGTGGAGGGATAAGGGCACCAGGCCACCTACAAATCCTTCAAGCCCACATTTGTCCTGCCTATCTGATATTCAGGAACAAATATAGAACAAAGATAGTTCAACATACACAAATCAATAAATCAATCAATAAATGTGATAAAATACAAAAAATACTCTTCAAAACAAGAGGCTGAGCTTTTTGGTGTTGGTATCATTTCCTACTGTTTGGCTGTTCACTGTTCTACTTCGAGATGTTCCTAGAAAGAACCATTCCAGTGAACTCTTACAGGTTCAGGCTGTTGTCATGGATTCTGGCTGCTGTTCCAGGTTCTGACAGCTACAGTTACAGTCACCTTTACTGAATTGCTGTTTTGTTGTTTAACCGGTCTCCTGGAATCCTTCTGACTATACCAGTGGAATTGCACCAAAGAACAGAGTCCAAAAATATCTACTTCTGTTCCTATTAATCTTTTTTATTTCTAATCTAGGAAAGGTGCATTGGAATTGGAGGTATAAGCATTAAAGAACACCAAGTAAAGTAGATATGAAAAAGTCCAAAGCCTACAATATGCATCCATGTATATACATACATACATACATACATAAGTACACACAAACATACATACACAGCTTGTTGAATGAAACGAATAGGAAGAGTGAGTTCCAATTGAACCATGTATTCTATATATGCATATATATATTTGGTGGATGGAACAACTCCAAAGACCAGTTCCACCAACATTATTATTTCTACCACAACTTACATATCCCAGGAAGATCTCTCAAAGGAAAAAAAAATCACATGTTTACATTCTATTTATTTATAAATAAATGGTTACAATGAATATACATAAGAAAAACACGTTCCCTAATACCTTTACATGATCAAAAGTTTTATGCATTGTGGATGTGTGCAAACATGAAAACAAGTTATTTCCAAAATCCCATATATATTTGTAACAAAGCAACTTGTTATATAAGCAAACAAGAGTATAAGCAATAAGGTAATTTCTGAGCTTGCTTTTCTTTATTGTGGTTTCAAAAAAAGAATCAATTATCATAAAAAGTAAACTTATAAAAATCTTTAGGTCTAGAGAGATGTTTTAAGATGATAGAGATGAGATATGATACACATTGATTTACATTCAGAATTTTAGACTCACCAAGATAGTAAAGATGTATAATACATTATATAATATATTACATATAATGTATATATATATATGTAACATTTATATAATTCCTGATATTTTTGGTTTTTCTTGCTGTATGTAGCTTATTTTATATGTGTGTAATAATGTAAATGTATGTATAAAATGTTTAAATTAAAAAAATAGAAATATTTTATTTTTATTTTTTATTAATTATAATTTTATTACTTTATTCAGATTACTATTCAGTTGTTGTCCCATCACTTGTATCCTATTTCTCCTTTCCTCCCACTTTCACCATATTCCCCTCCCCTATGTCTAAGACCAAGCTGGACCTCCTCCCCCACTATCAAGTCTCATTTTGGTATATTTTGTGTTTTTATTATTATGTGTCAGGAAGATTTTCTTCTCTATTCAATTTGGTGTTCTGTAGGCTTCTTGTATGTTTATATGCATCACCTTTAAATTGGGGAAATTTTCTTCTGTGATTTTGTTGAAGATATTTTCTGGGCCTTGGAGTCAGGTCTCTTTTCTTTTCTCGATGCTTATTATTCTCAGGATTCCTCTTTCCATAGTGTCCTTGATTTCTTGAATATTTTGTGTCAGGAATTTTTTAGATTTAGCATTGTCTTTGATGGTTGTTTCGAGTTCTACAATTGTATCTTCTAGTCCAAAAATTCGTTCCCATATTCATGCCTCCATTTCTTGGATTTTTAGAGAACCTCACTTCTATGTTGCTTACTTTCTTCTTTAAGGTCTCTTGTTCCCATTTTACTTCTGTCTGTGTGTTTATCACTGTTTCATTTTTTATGTTCAGATCTTGAACTGTTTTATTGATTTCCTTCATCTGGTTGTTTGTATTTTTCTGTTTTTTTTTTTTTTTTTTTTTTTCAGTGCTTCTCTATAGGCCTCTTTTATGTCTTCCACCTGTTTGGCTGTGACGTCCTGCATTTGAATATGGATTTTATTCATTTACTCCATTATCATCTTCATTACTGAGGATATGATGTCATTTTCTTGTATTTTGTTTGTGTTTGAGTTCTCAGGGTTGCTTTCTTTGGGATAGCTGGGATCTGGGGATGCCGAGTTGTTTTTGGTTTTGTTGTGTGCATTCTTATGCTGTCCTTTAGTCATCTTGCTGTCTCTGATGATGGATCATGGATTCTCATATGCTTCCCTAGTGTTCTCCAGTTCTTGCAGTCTGTGGATCCCAATCCAGTCATTGGTCTCAGTACAGTAGATCAGATACAGTACACGATAGACGCCACCATCTTGGAACTCCAAAATTAAAATATTAAAAATAAAAATCACAAACCTAAACTTCATTATAAAAATCAATCAGCTATTTCTACTTTAGATACTAGGTGCACTTATCAATAATTTCTATTAAATCATATCAGGAAGCTGAAGGCAAGAATATGTAAAGGAAATTAGTCACCTTGACATCCAGCTTCAGTGAGAGAGTTACATCACCTGGTGCTAATTGAGGTATTGTCTTGGCTCACCAACCTCGAAGAGTCCTTAGCTTTACTATTGTGAGAGTTGTTTTACTTAACTTCAAATTGTTCTCTAAGATTTTCTGCATCAGTGCCAGCAGCAAAAGATCATTAACCAAACTTGCCAAACAATCTATTTTTACAATTTTTTTCTAAGGGTAGTAGTGGTCTTTGTTAGTAATCTACATCTGTATGTTCTTTTCATGGGTAGTAGTTAAAATAATCTACTCCAGCAGCAATGCCTGAAAGAGATTAAACATTTTTATTGCATATGCCAATAATATTGCCCAATGAGGGGCTGGAATAGCCCCTGTTGGTTCTCACACAATTCATATATTCAGAGTATTATGAGGATCACAATGATAACAAGCAGAGCTATGCTTCATAACAGCACAAATTGCTTAGAATATGAAGTTTGTGAGTCTGCTACCAAGTGGGCCCTATTCCCTGAGTTCTAGAGCTGTTTTGCTGTTTCTCCTGCACAGCCCCCAACATTGAAAACTACTAGACTGGTTAAAATGAAAATGTAAAATCATGACAGTGTTGATTGCTTAAGGGAATGTAGACCAGCAAGGCTTATTATATTTTACATGCAAAATGTCATAGTCATGTTGAAAAACAGTTTGACATTTTCTTGCAAAGAGAAACAAATAGTTACCATATGGACTAACAATTTTCTTTCTAGGTATTATACCAAGAGATGTGGATTCATGTACTCATAAAAACTGGCACCAAAATGTTCATAGCAGATTTATTCATAATAGACAGAAATTAGAAAACAACTAAGTTGCACATCAGCTGTTGACCACAAAAATTATCTTGTGCAAGTAGATAATCTCACCATCTGAAATGTAGAGGATTTTCTGGAGCATTTTTCTAGTACATTAAATACATCAGAAATATACTGAGCATTTTAGTATGCATACAACTATACATATCAATTTAATTAGGAAAGAAAACAGTATTTATCTGGGATTAGCTGATGAGAAAACAGGCTACATATGCATTGGTATTTTTAGAATAATTGACGTATTACTGTTAATGGTGACGCTACTGCTGCTTTATGGGCTAAAGCTCATTACTTTTATAATTTATTACAGTAAGTAATATGCTTTAAATCAATTCTATCCTAAAGCAAAACATAAGGCCTATTTTTAAAATGTTGATTTTAGTCTTAGAACACCTAATGTTAGAAAACAAACAAAGCTTTAAGCTTCAATTGAAACTGTGATTGCAAAGTTGAAGTGATCACTTTAATACATAAGTTTTTACCAACTAAAGACTTATGATACTTTATTAATGAATTTCCAATTATTTAAATTGACATTATTTTCTTTTCACGTATTAACTTGTGAAACAGTGCTATAAAATAAAAACACAGAACAAAGGAGAATAATTGATAGGAGGAGGAAAATAGAATGATAATTGTAAAGTAGTTCATTAGGAGTTACATGGGGCCTTAAATATGGTTTCATGGTATATGGCAGACAGGAAAAACAGCTTAGATTGATGAGAGAGCAGAGAAAAGTAATTGAAACTTTCAAGTACGGTGTGCTGTTAATTTTTCAGAGTCAGAGTCCTGTATTTATATATAATTCATATCAAATTAAGTTAATACATAGCAATTTTAAAAAGTAATGATATTTGACAGTATCATCATCTTCAGTGTGACATTTCTAGGTTCCATTCTGCTTTGTACTGCACACTGACCTGAATCCGAATACTGTCTCTTGTCTCCTACTTTATGTCATATTATTATACCCCTTAAATTCTGTTCTCTTTGGAACATTCCTTCATTGCTGGTGGGAATGCAAATTAGTACAGCCACTTTGGAAATCTATCTGGTGCTATCTCAGAAAACTGGGAATAGGGCTTCCTCAAGACCCAGCTATTCCACTCCTTGGAATACACCCAGAAGATGCTCCAGTACACAACAAGAAAAGTTTGCTCAACCATGTTCATAGCAGCCTTATTCATTATAGCCAGAACATGGAAACAGCCTAAGTGTCCCTCAGTAGAAGAGTGGATAAAGAAACTGTGGTACATATACACTATGGAATACTACTCAGCTATTAAAAAGCAAGGAATTCCTGAAATTTGTGGATAAATGGGTTGAGTTAGAAATGATCATAATGAGTGAGTTAAGACTCAAACGGTATATGCTCACTTATATCTGCATACTAGCCCAAGGGGCATGTCCCACGAAAGCCTTCACTTACCAGGAAACTGGGACAGAGGGGAAGACATCTTATTGGGACTCCAGATGAGAGAAGCATGGGAGAATAGCAAAGTAGAAGGATCCAGAGTGTCTTAGAAACCTACAAATAGAACATTATGAAAGGCAGATTGGGGCCCAGGGGTCCTGCTCAAACTAAGGCACCAGCCAAGGACAATACAGGTGGTAAACTTTAAACCCCTTCTCAGATCTAGCCAATGGACAGAACATTCTCCACAGTTGAGTGGAGAGTGGGATATGACTTTCACACGAACTCTGGTGCCTCACATTTGACCATGTCCCCTGGAGGGGGAGACCTGGTGGCACTCAGAGGAAGGACAGCAGGTTGCCAAGAAGAGACTTGATACCTTATGAGCATATACAGGGGGAGGAAATCTTCCTCAGAAACAGTCATAGGGGAGGGGAATAAGGGGAAAATGGGAGGGAGGGAAGAATGGGAGGATACATGGGATAGGATAACCATTGAGATGTAACAAGAATAAATTAATAAAAAAATTTTTAAAAATCTGTTCTCTTCTTTCTTAAACTTGTTTATAGTGCTTTCAAATTAAAACTGGTCATAGAAATAAAGCATACTCACATACACACACACACACACACACACACACACACATACACACACATTTAAAACTAAATTAAAGAATCTGTTTTTGAAACATCAAGAAACTTCAAGCCTTATACCAAATAACTGCTATGGCATTACTATATAGAATTTAGCGTGGATAACAAACTTTTAAAAATATTTTATTAATTTATTCATATTACATCTAAATTGTTATCCCATCCCTTGTATCCTCCCATTCCTCTCTCTTTCCCACTTCCCGATTATTCCCCTCCCCTATGACTGTGACTGAGGAGGACCTTTTCCCCCTGTATATGCTCATAGGGTATCAAGTCTTTTCTTGGTATCCTCCTATCCTTCCAGTGAATGCCACCAGGCCTCCCTATCCAGGGGACATGGTCAAATATGGGGCACCAGAGTTCATGTGAAAGTCAGACCCGACTCCGCACTCAACGGTGGAGAATGTGGATAACAAAATTTTTTTAAGAGTAAATTTCAGTTATGTTTTCTGAGAGATACATGTGTCAGAAATTCTTCTTCTGAGTCCAAGTTGGGGAACGATCAAATGACTTAGAAGCTATATTTAATGTTTATATTGACATGAAGACAAAGTTGTTGGTATATTATTTATCCATTTTAAAATATTAAAATCATGTTTTATGATTTGTATGTCTATATATATGGGTGTTTATACATTATGTGTGAGCATATGTATATGTGTGTTTATATCTGTATATATATGTCTGTATATGTTTTATACATGTTTATGCTTTTTTGTATTTTACCTGCATGAATTTGTGTCTGTATGTATGCACACATGCATTCGTGTGTGTGTGTGTGTGTGTGTGTGTGTGTGTGTGTGTGTGTGTGTGTAGAAGTATATCTATGGAAGTCAGAAAACCATTAGAGGCTTGGTCCTCCCCTTTCACCATCAGTTCCAAGAAAGAAACTCATGTGATCAAGTTTGCTCGGAGACTGATTTTTACACTGAGCATTTTTTTTTTTTTTTTTTGGCTTGGAGTTAAAAGATTGAGCAAAAGTTTGTTAAAACTGTGATTGGCAGAAAAGCACAAATGAAAAGGTTCAGCTTTGTATCAGGAGAGTATTTATCATTTCAATAACCTCCTTGGATCTTGGAGCTGGACATAAATGGATTCTCAGTATTCACTTGTTCTCTTCTCCATAGTCAGGAGATGCTGCTTTGTCTATGCCTGGAAAAAGACATACAGTGAATCAAAATGTAAGTTACACAAAGTTAATTAATAGAGAAAAAAAACCCTTATTTTATTAATATAGCTACAAAATAATCCTACACATTCCAAAAACAAATGCCTAATTTCTGTAAATATTTCAATACCACTAATTTATAACAATGAAAATGTATGGGTAGTCTCTTTTACACTTCTTTGTATTATATTTAGGTTCAGAACATTCACTTCGGTCATCTCACCTAACACTTACATGTTTGCATATTTACACACACACACACAAACACACACACACACACATACACATCATTTCCTATATCACAATGTAGAGGAAAGAAATATTTAATTATGATTATCTTACAGTATATGTAGGAAAAGCAGCACACTAAAAGGAGAAAATCTCATTATTTTAAAGTATTCACTGTTTTGTTCATATTAAGACAGTATTGCCAATTATTCATAACTTAGATCCTATCTAAAATATATTTTCATGAGTCTCCAGGATTTTATTTGTGTCCCCTTACAGTTTTCAAAATATTCTTCTTTGGTAAAATTGTTGAGATGACATTTATTTAATTTTTAAATAATGATAAATACTTCCAGTAATACAATTTTATTCACTTCATTATGAATTCTGCTTCTATGATCAAAAATATCACAATAGATATTTGTTAAAATCATCAAAATAGTACATATTTCAGGTCATAGATTTGTGATGAATAGAGTTACACTGATGTGAAATATAAAATATGCAATTATTTGAGTTTTTTATCTCAAAAAGTAGACCTTACTATATTGAAGTCTATTGTAGTTTAGAGCATATTATATTCCACCTTGGTATTATCACCACCTGGGAATATATTAACTTTTCCTTAGAGAATTAGACCATTGCCTACACACTAGAGCTTCAAAAGATCCTTGTTGCATAAAATATTTCAAATTTCCAAATCATATCCTGATGTGTCATGAAATTATAAAGTGTACCTTGCTAGCAATAACCCTTGAAAACCACAATTCTAATTCACCAATAAAATATAGGTAACAATTTAATGAAAATAGAAGCTAAGAAACTGTCAATTGAAACAATTGTCATTAATACTCTCCAACAGTTCTGTTTCATACCCAAAATGTATAAAAACTCAGACTGTGGGTATTGAAATGTTACTGTGCCAAGTCAACTCTGTTAAAGTCATTTTTTTCCCTAGAATTCTTCTGTATATAAATGTAGGCGAGCAGAGCCAAATGAAACATTTTGTAAGAAAATTGGAAGGCAGCACTATGAACCAGACACATTAATTTTATACTAGCAAGTCTTTTTTATATTTTATCTAAAAAGACATTAGAGGAAAAGATAATTGTGAAGTAACGTAATGAAGATCTTGGTGCATTGATTTTTTTCTTTTTCTTGTTTTTCTTTTTTAGTCCTTTTTGTGTATATTATAGTATCACCATAAAGGAAAACCTTGTTTATAGCAAAGATACTTTGTAAAATCTTTCCCCTGTTTTGAAGGTGAATGATGTAACTCTCCACTCAGATTGAATCAACAATTCAAACGTTCTCCTGTGATACAAGCAAGCATTTGTTAGGAAGAACAAAATTCACAAAATAGGAAAGAATACTGTTATAGTGTGACTGAAAATGGTGCCTTATAACCCATAGGGAGTGGTGCTGATAGGAGGTTTGGCCTTGCTGGCCTAAGTGTGGCTTTGTTGGATGAAGTGTCAGTAGCTTTGGGTTTTGAGGTTTTAGAAACCCAAGTCTAGCCCACTGTCACTCTTTTCCTGCAGCCATCCAATCAAACACCATGTTGGCCCGTGGCTGCTAGTCTCCCTGCCAAGATGATAATGGACTAAACTTCTGAACTGTCATCCTCCTCCAACTAAACATTTATGGGTTTTTTGTTAGTTTGGTCAGTTTGGTTTTTTGTAAGCGTTATCATGGTCATAGTGTCTCTTCACAGCAATATAAACTCAGAGAAGACAGATGCATTAATAAATTTTACAAAGAAAATACTTGTATTGCAATGGATAGTTAATTCTCATATCCTGACCTGGACACCTCTTGTTGCCTCTATTATCTACAATTACCATCAAACTACAACAAGGCCCAAAGGATAATACAGGAAATGGGGGACAGAAAATATGTTGTGCATAAGAGCAACATGCAATTTTGAAAGTTTAAAATGAAAAAGTACCCGTGTAAAAGACTAAAATAATTATATCTATTTCAGATCAAGGTTTAAGAATACATTTTTATTCATGTTCCAGGAAAGGAAAACAATATAAATATTCTGAGTTCATTTTTCTGAATCAAATAATAAGAAAGCATTTCATCATTTGGTTTCCTGTTAACTAAATCATAGACAATTCGATAGGCAGCATTAAATAAAATGGTAAAGCTACTTGTCACATTATAATGAACACCACCTAAATTAAAGAGATTTAAATCAATATTTATGACACATCTCATTTCCTTACCTCTGAAGATACACATAGCTAAGTCTAGAACATACTGTACTCACTATATTCAGAAGAAATATCTTTTCATGGTTTCTTCTCTTTTGAGTACTTAGTGAAATTTTGATAATTTCTTCCAATTGGCAATAAATTAATTGGAAATTACTATCTCAGAGCTGAGCTTCCCCTACTCAATTTCAGCAACGAGGCACTACTATGGAAGACAACAGCTCATGACATTTGATCCCAAGAGATGTAACAGTAGGTCAAAATACAGAAGGGAACAGAGATGAATCAGTTTACCCAATACAGCCACACATTTTGTAGATAAAAGCAGATAGCAATATCCTGTACTCAAATTTGATGGTAAGTCTACTCTCTATCAAATTAATATAGGTTAAAATTTATAAATCTGTTGAATAGATTATTTCTAAAGTTCAAATAGTGTCATAACTATTTTCAGTCAATTTATTGTAGTTTGTGAGGATGAGTATGTGTCTGCCAAGAAGCCTTCATTACATAGGCTATAAAAAGTGTTACAGAGATTCCTTGGATTTTTCTTACAATATGGAAATTGTTTTGGCATTTTGAGAATACCGGTCATTGGCTATGATTCCTTACTTATTATAAGAGGGAAAATAATACTGTTATGTACATGTCATAACAGGTTGAGGCTTTTAGACCTATTTTCTGAGTTTGATAATACATCATAAAATCATACATCATTACAAATTTACCTGATTCTTCCCATGTTTACTGGATCATAGGTCCATGAATAAAAGCTCTTTACATTGTGAATGCTGAATAGGAATATTCAGGACTTTTACATGCAAATTAGTGAGTCAAACACCACCAAATCCCTAGAAGTATTGCAGGGGTTACTATCATCTTCACAGCCCAGTCAGTTCACCTGTTTCACTCGTTCAGAGAACAGATGTGAATTGCTAATTATAAAATTTGATTATTGAGGATATAATTGCACAGTGACTCCTGTTGCAACTGCTGATCCAGATGTGGTTTTATTACTGGGTCAAATCATTATCACTCCTGGCAGTTAATAGACAGCCATATAGCAACAAAATATTATCTGTATTTCTAAACAAAGAAAAGACAAACTAATCTTGGTTTAGCAGACAGGACCCACAATAATGGTTCTCCCAAACGGCTATATCACCTATTCAGTTTGCTATCAGTGTAGTCTGCGATGACATGCAATTCTTTTTATTTTCGAATAGTGTCATTTTATGATTCATACATATGATACATTGGTTTTGGGTATGATGATCATGAATAACCAGGTACACTTGGCCCTAGTAAGAAACGTGTATTTTGAAGCTTAGAAATGGAATCCTGTAATTTTGAATCCCTCATATCTTTGTTGATTTCTTGGAGACCTTATAACAGATTCAAAAGTATTCTTTCTAAGTTGAGAAGTTGTTTCATTGATTAACACCAATATTAAATCACATTGTAATGTCCTCTGGTTTTCTTTAAACGCATGATGTAACATGAATCTTATTGGCATCCTTTATTCTTTCTCATTTACTAGGCTAAATAGCTGTTTTTTAATGATTTATTTATTTATTATTATATACACACAGTGCTCTGCCTGCATGTACTCCTGCAGGCCAGTAGAGGGCACTAGATCACATTATAGATGGTTGTGAGCCACCATGTGGTTGCTGAGAATTGAACTCAGGACCTGTGGAGGAGCAGCCAGCACCCTTAACCTCTGAGCCATCTCTCCAGGTGCAAAAGCTCCCATTTTTTAAGTGGGATCAAGAATGGTTTTGCAAAATTGTATCTATCTGCAATAAGCACTGTACCACAACTTGGAACATTTCACACAACATATCTTAATTTGTTTTCTTTTCCACTCACTTGGCCAAGGAAAATAATATCTACCGTAAAAGAAATAAAGAAGCAATTTCTAGAACTTACCTTAGGCATAAAATTGATCATAGTCTTTTTGTTTGGTTAGGTCTTGTTGCTCTCGTTGTCATCAGAAAAATGAATTTCTATTATTGAAATAATGAAAATTATATAGACTCCCATTTAAGGAGACTTTGCTTCTTTCTGTCTTATGAATAACTTATAATGAGTTAATGTGTATAGGAGAAAATGAATAAATTGTAATGGAAGTTAAAGAATGAGAAGAGTGGTGACAGTTTCTGTGGAGCATGCCTATTCGCAACATTCAATGACTAAGTCATTTCTTATTTTCTTTTTCTTAAATGTTCATTCCTAAATTTGAAATTAATATTTCAAATTGAATAATACTATAATATTATTTGGATATTGTGCATTGAGAAGCTCTTAAGTGACTAGAATGGATTTCCCTTATACCTGGAGACAGGTACACTTATATGATCTGTGATCTAGCCAGAAAAGGTGGCAGAAGCCTTTAATACCAGCACTCTGGAGGCAGAGGCAGGTGGATTGCTGTGAGTTCAAGGCTGGCATGGTCTGCAAAGCAAGTCCAGAACAGCCAAGGGTACACAGAGAGACCCTGTCTAGAAAAAAAAAAAAAAAACAAAAAACAAAACAAACAAAAAACAAAAAGGAAAAGAGAGAAAGAAACTTTAATCTATGCTAAAAACAGTTTGAATGAGAAATAAGTTTCCATTGGTTATAATCTTTGCTTTAATAGTCAAATTAATGAGAATGAGGCTCTAATTATTTTCTAGCAATTATAACTTAATTACAGCATTTCTGTTTTCTTTTCTTCTTTCAAATCTTCCAATTTTTTGTATCTCTATACTTCATCAAATTCACAGCCTCATTTTACACTTGTTGCTATCCTATGAATATATGTATAAGGCCATACATTCCTACATATGTCCTATCCATTCCATATAATGTTACTGGATACAGATTTTCAAAGTTGACCATAGGCCTTAAATTTTAATCTAGTAAAAATACTGAAATACATTTAAGTTTTCAATATATATATATATATATATATTCCACATGTGTGGTAGCATGTCAGTGGATATAACAATATGTCTCTATTTTGATGATTTTTGATTGGTCCATATGTTTCATTTCTAGGCTAAAATATTTAAATATTTTCTTGAACATTTAAAATGCATCTATGTCGAATTCTAGCGGGAGTAGCATACACTATGATTGTCTTTAACATTGATACTTTCTGACATAAGTATTTTCAACTGTTTTGCTGAGAGTGCCCTGGTAGTTTCCCTGTACATGCAACATGATATCTGCATCCTAGCTGATCACTGATGTTGATTACAAGATTAAAAAATTTGAAAACATTGAAATTGATTTCATCTTTTCTTTTTTATCTTACTGTTGTTGTGTTACTACCTGTATATGTATAAGCTGGGGGAGCACATGCCACATGCATGCAAAGGTCTCCTGGTGCTTTGTAGTGTTCATTCTCTCCTTTACCCTTCCATAGATGTGGGGAAAGCAAACTCATGCCACTAGATTGGTGTAGAAAGTGGTTTTAATGTGCCCCCAAGTACAAATCCTTCTATATGAAAGTTACATGAGATGGCTTCAACTGGAAGAAGGATACTCATAACAAACATACTACTATAATCTGAATTCATAGAATGTAGAGAAGATATTTTTTCATTGATTTGTATAGAGTTAAAAAAACATTTCCCGAAAACTGTTTCTTTGGGTTATGAATGTTGCATTTGCATTTATTTTATGTCTGCATCCCACATTTTATTAAGTAAAATTATTTTCCATTTTATTTATGTGAGAAATAATACTGTCATGAAAGTAATATTACTTGAAATATATTTCTCCTATTGTTAATTCATTTCAAAGTCATGCACTTAAGGCTGATTAAAACCGAGCAAGTGGTATTATGTAAACAGACAAGTTTTATCCCCTGTAAGGCTGGTGATTTAATAAACACTTTTCATAATAAGTCAAGAGGACTCCAGAACTATCACTCCACCATAAATGGAACAAGAGAATCAATTCTTTACTGAGAAAATGGCTAATGTGGAAATTGGATTCTGTGACAACTCATTGAACAGACAATCAAGAGCAAGCACAATAAAATGTAATTTCCTTTATCTCAGATTCTTTAACGTTAGCAGTTAAAGCAGGATTCTCATATATGCCATTCCACATAGTTTATCTTTCAAGCAGATGATTTTATGTTCAAATATCTGTAGCAAGCATAATTCATGGTCTTAGATTTCAGGGGTGAAGAAAGCAATGGAACACCACACTGCAGTTTCTTTGCTTCAAAGTCATAACTGAACAAGGATATTTTTATTTTAGTTTGTATGAGTTCATTGAGCAGCAGGGATGCATAATATAATCAGGCAGCAGGGAGCTTCTTTCTATAACTGGAATGGATTTACATTTGTCCATTATGTAAATGTTTTTCAGCATTTCCCTATTTTCCCATTTAAAATAGTGGCAGCAAAAATTTTCCAGACATGCTTAGGAAAAGGTTTTCAAATTTTTTCTACAATCAAAAAATATTTTTCACTAATATTTAGACTAATTACTCCTGTATTAATTTCAATGACAGTAACTTGATCAAATGCACTATCTTTCTTATTTTTAAGTGACTTAGGCTTAGAATTAAAGTTTGCAACATATTTATTTCATAACCCAAACTACATACACTATAGTTTTAGTAGTTTGTGACCATTAAGTTTTTAAAATTTTTTTCAAAACATAATTTTTTCATACAATATATTCTGATTATGGCTTTCTCCACCCCAATTCCTCCGAGATCTTCCCTACATTCCCTCCCATATGAATTCATACCCTTTCTGTATCTCCTTAGAAAAGGAACAAGTATCTTAAAACAATAATAATATAAAATGAGAGTTATAAAACAAAAACAAACTGGAACAAACAGACAAATGGATAGAAAACAGAAGTAAAAGAGCCACAGAAAAAAGCAGAAGAAACACATATAGATACAGAGACACAGAAGTTCATACACACAGGAAGCTCATCAGGACAGCAAATCACAAGAAGTAATTTATATTCAAATACCATTAAGTATTTTTAAGACGAATGACATAGCACCATTCAGTTCTGATTTTAAAACTCATTGCTATTATTTGCTATTGAAAACCTTAAATGAAGCCCTCAATCATTTATAAATCTGTCCGAGGTCCTTAACATTTTCTATGACTGTATCAAATACAAAGCTTCTAGTTTCTATAACTTTTTAATTAGACTGACTTGATTTTGTTTTCTTGTATTATAAATATAGTTGAATGGATTTGCTGGAAGTAAGAAAAATATTTCAACTCCCAAAGAAGTTAAAGTGCAATTTAAAACCAATGCCTTTCTATGTATTTCATTTAATCATTAGCCTTACTGTGGACTCAATGAATGCTATATATTTTTATTCCTGAAAATCAGTTCACTTTATTGCAGCTGCACAAATAGTCCCTCACTCAGTCAGTGCAATTAATAACAGATGGCAGGCACGTAGTAAAAGTGTTCACACCATTTATTTTCTTTAGTGCTGACTCTTGGGGCAGTTTGCTATGACACAGGTTTCTCACTAGTAAGCAGGTTTCTGTGGTATAGGGTGACACTCTATTTCTTTTCTTTTTTTTTTTTTCTGAAAGATTTGTAAAATAAGAATCCAATGTCAGATTTCAATTATTTCCATCAATACTTCCTTTAGTGGCTCATCTTCTTTTCTGGCTTCAGCTCTAGCCTCTGAGAGGAGAACTCCGAAACACACGGGTGCTCTAATCTCTACTTCTATACTGAGGCTTTCAAAGTTACTATCAAACATATGCACTTCTGGATTTTTCTACATTCATAACTTTTGTAGGTACAAGACAAACACATCTTTGCCAATTATAATGCTCTTTCCTTCATCTTTTTTTTCTTAAAGTTTTGCATACTGTCAGTGCATTCTGTCCACAAATATGAAGATTTCAGTCTTTTGATAATACCCATTGACACACAGTGTCTAGTTAGTGCTTCTGTCAATAACTTCCTTAATTTTCTGAACCTCAATTTTAAAAACTTTTTTGTTATCTATTGAATCCTTTTCTTAGGAATGTAAGAATTCAGTATGGCAATTCAACTCTTTAAAAAGTCACACTAAGCCAGGCAAGGTGGTGCACATCTGTAAACCCAGAAATCCGGAGACAAAGACTGGCAGATTTCTGTAAGTTGGAGGATAGCCTAGTTTACAAAGTGAGTCCAGGTGCCAAGGCTACACAGAGACACCCTGTCACAAACAAAACAGAAACAAAAACAGAAAACAAAAAACCCAAAACCAAACCAAACCAAAAAGAGCAAACAAAAATAGTCACACTCATTTCTAATAATAACTTAAAATTTCCAGTTAGGTAGATTTATTACCTTGTACTTTTACACACACACACACACACACACACACACACACACACACATTCATGTATGCATGCCTGCACATAGAGACATAAGATACATTTATACAGATACATACTAATTCATAGTGGCACTAACACATATACATACATGTACATAGATAGACATTCAATGCACATAGACACATTCACACACCCACAACCACTCCCTCATACCTACCTCCCCATATATATAAATATATATGTGAATATATATATATATGAATGTGTATAGTCATACATATGAATGTATATATTCATATACACATGCACATTCAAGGTATTTGTATGTACACATTCTCTTTACTTATCCTAGCATGACTTTCCTCATATTTTGCTTTTCATGTAACAATTCCTTTCTGTCTGGCTAAATTCACCAAACCTTATACTTTTTATTTTAATAGTTAAATCTGATCTACCATTTCCTTTCAAATTTTGTGAAGAAACTTTATCATGAAATCATCTTTGCTGATCTAGAATTTAAAGAGGATACCTCTTTGATAGGGTGTGTACTGCCTCTCAGTGTATTCTTTAATGAGCACATTTATATCACATTAAAACAATGATGTTTTTTAAAATGTGATTTCCATATTTGTAAATCAGTTATAAAAATGAGCTGTTCAAACCAATTGGAGTGGTGTACTGCAAACTTTAGGATTTCTGTTGGAAACATATAAATGCACAACATAAATCACACAGGCAAATGCATAAGTTCTTTAGAAATTCTCTGAGCTTAATATAAAGTCTTTGTTTAGTTCACTGTATTTGAAAATGATAAAATTGTTTCTTCATTTTCTACAATTTAATTTAGTAAATATTTAATTCATTGCATTCAGTATTTAATCTGTGTTGCTGTGTTTTATATTCAGAGACCTTATTTATACATTGTTCTTGTATAATTTTGTATTTACGGAATTAGACTAGAAAATAGATAGCTCCTATTATAGGCAGTGTTTTGAGCCAATCATTGCTTAAAATACTGGCATCAAGCCTATATATGAAAGCAAACTATTATATGATCAAGCATAAATGTAAAGTAGAGAGAGTGGTTAAAAGTAAATCTTTCCATCCCTTCCTAATGGATTAGCTGTTAGAGGTGCAAGATTTCTTGTATATCCTTCCATACTGCTAATAATTATTAGTGAGATGTGTGCTGAATTCTTATTAGAAAGAGAAACAACTAACCTCAGGAATAATGTTGAATTTGAAATATAAAGTTGATAATAATGAAAATATTCCTGTAAAATAAATGCTGTTATATGTTAAGCGGCTTTAACATCACTGTGACAAAGCATGATTAACTTGCATGATATTTCCAGAGGTTTTGATTCCTGAAGAACTGAGTCCTCTACTGTATGTTGTAGTAAGGTGCAATGTTGTGGCTCTCAGAGTGCATGATAGTTCAAAGCAAACAAGGCCATGGTGTTCAAGACATAGAGACAGGCAGGGGGTAGAGACATGAGATCAAGAGAAGACATATCAAGAGTTCAAAGTCAATCTCCTGGGGGAGCTACTACATATAACTAGGGCCTAATTCATGAAATATGAATTCATGATGAATTTATTAATCAATTCACCTCTCACTGCAGTTGAGGTATCATGAGCAAACCATCCATCAGAAGCCTATCAGCTGGCAAATATGTCAATTCGTGAATTTAAATAATAGATTGGCAGTCTTAATAAAGCATAATACATAATATAATATACAAAATATAACATGTAGTTAACAATATATGTATATATATATATGCTTATATAATGACAAATAATTTTTTAGTTGAGTATTGTCCAGGTATGATCCGTAATATCAGCATGAGGGATGTTGAGGCACACAGATAGAAATGTGATTTCAGCCAGAACTATATAGTATCGACTGTAGCAAAGGCAGTGTATTATAATACTGGCCTGAAGTTTAAGAGTGTGAAATCATTCTAAATAACACTCAACCTGTCACGGAGCACTTTTTTGTACCACTATAAGATTGTTATGATTTGGGAAACATAGATTTAGGTATAATAAAATTAGTGAGTCCTGATAAACTCATGGATTACAAAATTACTTAACAGAGGTACTTGTATCTCAAAGATAGGATCATATATGCAGACTGATAAGAATAATAGATCATTGTTTTTTAACCATTAGCTATTTCCTATAACAAGCTAATGAACAGAAATCACTACAAGGCAAGGCTAGCTTCTCTATGAAACAGTGAAGGAATGTTTTCCCAGCTATTTAAACTGATACATACAATCAATTGTATAAATAGATGTATAGAATGAATCTTTCATATCATTTTACCTGGCACCCTGTATCTGGGTGGAAAGTTGGGCATTACCAACTAGGTGCAATATTATCTTCCAAAACAATAATATAGTATTAAGGAAACCAGAATCACTTGTAATTTTAAAAATCATACACATAACACATCCTGTCAAAGAAGAATGACAAAAATATTATTTGACCCAATCATGATCTGAATTCTGCTCTATGAATTAAAATATTATACACAGAAAATGCTATAAAACATTCATCTTACAATAAATTAGATCATGGCTATTATTTTTTTTTAGCAGTTTTAAGGTGTTAAGTCTATCTCTCTTTTCTTCTTCTTCTTCTTCTTCTTCTTCTTCTTCTTCTTCTTCTTCTTCTTCTTCTTCTTCTTCTTCTTCTTCTTCTTCTTAATCCTACATTGATCATTGTTGCTGAAGGGATGGACTTCTTGGCATTTCCCCAACCCGTCCATGAGTTTAGCCTCTCCACACTTGATACTTGTGCTCTTATTCACATCTGTGTTACAGAATCCAAAGAGGTAGCCTGTCTTCTGTCCAAAAAGACCTTGGAAATTGTGGAGTCTTTGGCACATTTCTTAGACTTTTCTGGTCCTTTTAATGCAGTGTGAATATAATAAAAATGAATGTTTAAGGCTAGTGTGGTCCAAGTGTACATCTGCGACACTAGCATTAAAATGGCTAAGATGTTAAGATTTAAACTATGCTGCCAGCCTGTGCTGTAAAGTACAGTCTTCCACAAAGGCAGTGTATTATTATACTGATGTGCAGTTTAAAGTTGTTTTTAATTTTGATTCATATGGAAAATAATCATTGCTTGATCTAAAGCCATAAAAACTTTCTGCTGTAGCTTTCCCTTCACATTTAATATTTTCTTTATATTTTAGACAAATGACAAATTATGAGTTAGTTTGTTGTTTTAATAGAGTTAAAGAAGACATATGCACTGACTGTGTGAGGATACTCATTTTCTATTGATTTTATAGAAAATTCTACTAATGTCTATAGAATTATAATGACAAACTTGTTATAGACTAACTTGTTATGAACTCAGTTCTGTTTTAGTGTTATATCTGTATACCAACATGATACAGGACAAAATGATTGCTCTTCTGGATATGATTTTAAAATCTGAAAGTGTGGGAAGATAAACATATTAATTCTTTAAAGAATGTTTGTTTCTTCTGTGTTCCTCTTATCCCATATTTATTCTAGGAACATCTTATTAATAATTAAAAATGTGTATCACAATGGACATTCTGTGATGGTTGCATTGACTTAGTAGATCCGCGTGTAGACTGACCTCTAATAATAAACATGCCTGTTAAGGAGTGGATTTCTGTACTGTGTAATAAGATGATGGTTTCTGTGACCTGAGATCTGGTTGCAGTCCAGACACAGACATTGTCATTCCTATGAAGAATCTCCTGTCTCCTGTTTTCCATAATCTCTGATTGTTTTATAAAGAAGCCAAACAGCCAATAGCTGGCCAGGAAAAGTTAGGACTGAAGTTCTGATCCCAGTCAGAATGTTTCAGGTATGGCCCAGAGAAGAAGAGAAAGGCAGATGAGGAGGTCATGAGGATAACAGTGGAGCAGGAGTGGCCAGGGCAAGACTTCATGGTGGGTAACAGTCCATACCAGCAGATGCGGGTTAGTATAAATTAGTACCTGCCCAGCTTATTGATTTAGGACTTATTAATAAATGTAGTATGTCTCCATGTCATTATTTGGGAGTTAAAATGGGAGTAGAAAAAATATACTTTATTTTACACAAGTAATTTCTTTCAACAATGCATTGAAAATGTATTAATTTTCACTGAAGCACATGAGTGCTACTGATTCGTGAATAGTCCTTTAGAAACTGATGGATTAACTTGTATTCAAAGTACTTTGAGTGAAATATAAAAAATAATTATTGAATTTTAGCAAATACTTCTGCTGTGTATTTTTAAATGACCATCTGTTCTGTGTTATGTAACTTAGTAATGTGACATGCTTGTTTGGATGTTTTTATAAATTAAGTTCAGTATAATTTCTTCTGGTAATATATACCTGGCCATATAATATTCATTTTACATTTTGCTGTACTTCATTTAATAGTATTTTGCACTGTCCTGTGACTGTATTTATATTTTTATTTGCATATACTATAGACTTATAATCTATTCAATGGAAGTAAAATAGCTTCCTGTATCATTTCTATAACATAGACTTTTTTATTTTTATACTATATTGCTGACCTATTGTTTTCTTGATAGTACAGCTGTTATGTATATGTGAAATAATTTAAGGCAATTATTCGTCATGAAAGACATCTCTTGAATTGATTAAAAGCATGTAATTTGTCTCTTAAGATTCACTTTTAAAATCAAAATTACTAAGTCTTCTTCTAAGGTAATTGTAGAAAGATTTTTCTTCCTTGGTTAGGACTCCTATTTTAAATCTAATAACTAAAGATAGATTGCTATGGTTCTTTTTATGTCACATATGTGGCTAGCCATGAACATTATATAAAATATTCAAGGTTTTACAATAGTGTATTATTGTATAACTTCTCAACTAAGGTTTCTAAATAACTTGTCATGGCATTATGTACATTGTAATATAAATGAGAACTGTATACAATCTCAGGCTCTTAGCATAACTGATCATTAATGCTGAAGAATGTTTTATGCTAGAGAGCATAAAAAAATTGACTATCATTGAATGAGAAACAGAAACATGATTATACCAAGAAAATAAAAGCAGTAAATGGTTCATTTGCTCTCTTTCCATTTGCAGAATTGTAATAAAAGTGCCAAGTAGATTGATATTTAGGCAAACATCACATTGCAATAAAGTTGAGATTTCTAGAGGAGATGCATTAATAGAGAACATTCCTCTCTGAATTTGCTTTTCTAGTTTAGTTTCAGGAGTAGTTGGCTATTTTAATTTTTTTTATAGATACTCATTTAGCCCTTGATTCAGAACGAATTCTCTTCTGTATAATACTAATTTGGAGAGTTCTAAGTTATCCTTTTTCACCAGGCTTTCTTATATCTTAATATTAAAAACCACATTTTAAAAAGTTATAATCCTGTATGTCATACAAAGGAATGGCTGCCTTTCCATTCACATGATATCAAGCTGTTGTAGCAGCAGCTGCATAGGCTTAGCACAACATATGGTGTTGATTTCCCCTTTTTAATGAAAATCTGAATTTTAAATCTCTTACCGCAAACTGGTGATGATATGTTTAGCAATAATATAAAGTATATTCTTTGGTATTTTAAAATGTCACATAGTTTTCCTTTGGGCAACAAGGTGACAGAAGCATGAATTGTTGTCAGAGGAGGAGAGGAAAAGGTACAGAGAGTATCAAGTGAAGGAGCCGTCAGACGGTAACGGTTCCAAATCCATGAGATAAAGTAGCTCTACTGAGCAAGCTGTACCATGTCCCTAAGGTGCTTGTTTTTCTTACATTACATATAAAATAAGTCAAGGAGAACCTGTCTTTCCTTGCATGGTTGACTCCATTTTACGTAACGATCTCCACTTCCACCCATGAATCTGCCTCATCCTCACCTACCTGATTATCAATGATATCATAATTATATTTCAGCTTTTTTCATTAAGACCATTTGTACTTCAGCCATTGTTTTGTCCTATACTCCAGCCTTTCTCATGTAAGGTACATACAGTTCAAGAATAAACACATTTGAACATGGCCATTTTTTGAGGACAAACCTTGACAGACTTGAAATTTGAGTCGGAGGTAATGGAGATCAGTATCTTTTCATTTCATGAGAATCTTGTTGATCTGGTTTTTTGATTTTGCTTCCTCTTTATTCAGAACGAGATTTCTCAGTTCCAGAAGCATCATGTTTTCATATCCTATAAAAAGTTTCTCATTATTCTTAAATGTTTAAAAACATATATGTGTGCCATACTAGACATGATTTGATCATTCACAACACGTAACAATAATTATTTGGCTGTTACATCACTAAGAAATAATGGGTGAACACCATAATATTTCTTATTGAGAATATTTTATTTATAATAAACAACACATTATGCTGGGTCATGGTGTTTCACACATTTAATCCCAGCACTTGTGAGGCAGAGGCAGGTAAAATCTTGAGTTCAAGGCTAACCTGATCTATGGAAATTGTTAAATGAGATCCAGGCCTGTGCATAAACAGCTTTTCTCAAAAAGAGAGAAAAAATTCAACTAACCATATTGCTTATAAAATATAATATGAATTTACTAATTAAAATTGCCACCCTAAGAAATAGACTTGTTGCTCTTACTGATGTCATAATCACTACCTTAATATGTTTTCATACAGTTAAGTCACTTAATGTATAATTTCATGTTGTTTCATGAGCAGCATAATAATACTAAAATATACTAATAGATGCTAGGTTAACAGTTTTTACATTAAATTCTCAACAAGCTGACACCAGCAAAAACTAAGATTGTTTATGGCATAGAATGAATCTACTTAAAGCCTCCCATCCCCAGTTTTTATCCCATGAAATGACTGCCTTATACTCATTAATATATTCCAGATTTTTATATACAATTTCAAGAAATATGAGTTTCACATCCCATAAATTTGACCTGTTTTGGGCCTTACGAAAGGACATAATGACATATATTTCAGAGAATTTTTAAAATTTTCATTACCTATAATCAAAGAATATTCTATGTTCACTGTTTTGTTGACTTTTACTTTTGCAGACTACTCCATCTCTGCCTAGTATTAGGTTTAAATGGATCATTCTTAGATAAACCTTACAGTCACATTACATACTAGTATATATTTTCTTTTACATAGATTCAGAGTCTCTTGGCATGTACCCCAGGAGTTTTTACATATTGAAATAGTGTATGAATTTATGCTGCAGGGTCAAATTTTCTTTATGTTGCCAATGGGATTCATTTAAAAAATTTGCTTGTAGAGAATAATGAAAAAATCCATAGTGAGATGTTGGATTACTCACCAGATGTTCATTCACTCAATGAATGAAAAGAGCTAATATATTAAAAAGAAAGATTATTCTGTCATGTGGACCAAAGAGCTTTGAGAATGAAGAATAGGGGCTGGAATAGTGGAAAGAGACGGAAAAACAGAAAAGATGTGCAGAGAAATATAGAGAAAGGTATATAGCTCCAGTCTTTAGGCTAAAGAGAAAGAGAAAACTACTATGGTTTCATAGCTCTAGGACTAGCCAGGTAGCCCTTGTGACAGGAGAGTGACATATCTAGCCAAATGCAAAGCACAGGGTTCTCACAACCTTTGAATGCAGTACAGACATTTGGCATGATGCTCACTCACTCCTCAAATCAAGATTGAGAAAATGAAACACTTTTTATACTATCACTTAATAGATTCCTTAATGGTTTGGCTGCATTAAAGCAAGAACATTAAATAAAGAGAATAAAAATTGATGAGAAGATAGATTAATGCTGTTCAGAACAATGTCTCTGTGACTAAAATGATCTCAGGAATCTTTCAGGGATAAAATATCTTAGGTGTTATAAGGAATTTTAGTAACAGAGAAAATGTAATCCATATACAAAAAATCTGTAGATTGACAGTAATAAGAAACCAATATATGGGGATAGAGAGATGGCTAAGTGGGTAAGAGCACCTCCTGCTCTTCCACATGTCCTGAGTTCAATTCCCAGCAACACATCGTGGCTCACAATAATCTATAATGAGATATGCTGCCATCTTCTGCAGATAAAGCACTCATATGCAATAAATAAATAAATAAGTAAATAAATAAATATCTTTAAAAATAACAAAAATACCCAACAGACTGAGAAAGGTATAAACATAATATTACTCAAAACAAGATGAAGGCAAAGCAAAAATAAAGAAATCAAGGGTGAAAAACATAATCTAAATGACTCACTCAGTGGTTAAGTGTAGGGAGCATATGATATCTTGAATAAGTTTGTTTAATGATATGCACTCCTCCCTGTGTACCTGAGACTGTGCCTGATAGAGACCTACTGAGACTAGCTAACCTTCTCTCCCAGGCTTTATATAGTATATGTGCTGAGGTTCCAGGTTGTGCCCTAGTAGGTGCATCCTGATTACAACCTGAAAAGCCCATCTGATCTCACTTGCTCTGTACTTGTTTCTGTGTAACTGTTCTTTCTTGATTCCATCACTGTCCCAGTTAGGTTTCAAGGACCAAACCATGCAGAATATGACATGTAAAAGTATTTTTCACACAAGAATAAGTCTCTGGGTTTCAATTCACAAAACCTTTGTCTAATAAAGCCTAGCATGACCATAGATCAAGGCAACCCAGGTGCTAGAAGGAGAGAGGTAGATACTGTGAGCTCAGTGGTAAACCAACCCAGACAAAATAGTAGCCTCATTTCTATGATGAAATATTTTGAAAATTCTCTTAAATTCTAAGGGTATGACTTTTGCTGAGCCTCATGCCAGAGTTCATAATGAATTTTATGGTTACTTAGACTTAAGACTACTATCCTACTGTGTACTCAGCCTGTTTGTTTAAGCTGATTTTACCATCAAAATGAAACAATCAACCTTACTGGCCTTGGAATTACCTTATAACCAAGTTTTGCAACCTAAGTTAATACATAGCTATTATCTTAAATGATGTATTCTTCCACTCCCAGAGCTAAAACAATGCATGTCTACCACTTGCTGAAATCAGCAAATAAAATGGTTGAAAGCAATCTTCTATAATTTTGCATTACATACATTAAACACAACACTTGGATATTGATTTGATAAACAATGATGTTTATAAACTCTGTTATCTGGATTGGGTTAGGTCAGTTTGAGTCAGTAAATGTAACCACTTGTAAAACTCTTTTTATTTCTGCAAAGTATTTCTCATTCATTCCCATGGGATGTACTCAATACTGATCAATAAAGAGAGTGAAACCCTTTATTAGGACACACACATACACACACACACACACACACACACACACACACACACACACATCATGAATAGACACAGAAAAGGAGATATAGTCTTATCAGGCAGTCACAGATTCAAATGCATGTAATAGAACAGAAGACATAGCACAGAAGACTCCAAGGTGGAAGTCCTTTTAATTGTTTCTCTTATGTGACACTGATACGTAACTAATAACTCACAGTCACTAATGCATTTAACCCATGCATCCCTTGTTCAATGAGCAAGCTTGTCTCATGGTAAAAAAATAGATGGCAATAAAAGAAGACGCTGGAACTACTCCTCTAGCATTCTAACACATGCACATTGGCCCACTCACATATAAACACATATATGAGTGCACAGTTGCATGTATGACACACACACACAAACAAACAAGTCAACAAACATACTAAGCAATCTTCTACAATAACATCTATAAAACAGTGAATAATTTTGAACAAGGTGTCATGACAGACCACTATGATAGACATAAGAATATTGTAAAAGTATCCCTATTATCAAAATTTCCTGTAAATCAAGGGCAATCCCCCATCAAAATTGAATGAAATTATTGACCAATGTATAAAACCTAAAAAACTATGCTGATCCCAAAACAATCTGATTATAAGATCCCAAATATAGGTATCACAGTATTTGAGGTCAAATAATACTCATAAGATTTTATAATCCGAAGAGCATAGGAGTAGTACAGGAGCTGACCAACAGGCTGCTGAAGTATAACAGAGACCCAAGAAATAACGGATACAGCTATAGCCAACAGAGCCTTAACAATAGACCACAAAATGTATTTTAAAGAAAAATAATTTATTCAACAACTTACAATGGTAAAACTACATATATGCGTGCAGAAGGTTGATATTAGATAGCTACCTTGTGCGAAGGATTGTAGGCATTATCCCAGGTGAAGGTGCTTGGAAACACCATGGATACCCCACTGAAAGTGACATTGTGATAGTTTGAGTGGAGTCATCCTGGGTCTAGAATTCAGGAAATGGACCCGGGACTCCAGCCAGGCTATTGTGTTTCTAATCCAACATCAATGGGAGGAGGGATCCTTAGAGGAGTCCCACCATTATGCGCTACAGAGAGACACAGGTGAAGAGAGGAGAAGGCTGCAGGTTTGGAGCACAAGCGCACTTGAATCAAGGAAAGGACCAGCGTGCGGGCCAGAGGAACCTAGGGATCTGCCCCATGGAACAGCTACAGGAAGGTTTATTCTTCTTTCCCTTTAACCATTTTCCCTCTTGAATAGGACAGTTGGGTTGTATAATAAAGTCTAATTGTTAAGAAACAAATCCAATACTACCTCTGACTCTGACAAAAATCAATATATTAATATTAGGGAAGCTGTGAAGAAACTCCAGCACCACGCATTAGAAGTCTTCTTTTTAGTTATTTTGTCCAGGGTTGTCGAAAAGACACCTATACCTTAGTAAAATTGTCCATAGTTGCTCTTCAGAGGTAGTATGAGTCCCTATTAATGAAGACACCATCCACTTCAGACACAGGACCCAGATATCCCTAGAATGAAACTAGCAAGAAGTCCTCTTTTCTGAGGACTAGATTTTAGGGTACTCTATGGAGCCAAGCATGCTTGAAAAGCAGAACCAACAGTTCTACTCAAATATGATGCCTATGAGCCACAACAATGACTAGCATGGCACAAGAACACTAAGGGTACATTAGTGGAGTACATTCCTTGGCAGTAAACAATAGCTCCATATTTCTTTTTAAGACATAAGCAATATGAAGGAAATCATGTCTAGTGCTAGAAACTTGGTCAACCTTCACAGTAAATAAAGACAAAGTTCTTGTGGAAGATATGTCAAAGACCAGCTTTGACTGACAATAGTGAACTGAGCTGGTAGGGCAACTGATTCCTTAGCAGACTTTTTTTGGATGGTACAAAGCTTAAATCTCTGGGCTGGACCTACTTACAGCTACAAAAAAAAAAAAAAAAAAAGAAAGAAAAGGTGAAAAAAATCTTACACACACACACACACACACACACACACACAAAATAGATTAAGCAAGATGAGCTCCAATGTGAAGGTTCCAACAAGTTTCAAAAATTTTACACATACACATACATACAGTATACATATATTGCATACACATGCACATACATACATACATATTCACACATTGGTTGGATAGAAGAAACTCCAAGGAGCGAACTCCAACCAAGTTTACATTCAACCTCATATATGCATACACATTTTAGTGGATGGAGCAAACTCCAACAGGAGCCAACAACTTTATTTTTTCTCTTACATCTTTCAACCAGTATAAAAATTACATTGTGAGTACATTCTATTTTTCTTTAAATGAATGATTACAATGAGTATCCATAAGAACAATGTTTTCCCTAAAACCCTCACATGAGCAAATGTTTTACATATTCTGGATGAGAAAAAAATATGAAAACAAATTATTCCCAAGAACACATATACATTTGTAGCTAAGCAACTTGTTATAGATTAACAAAGTATAAACTCGCAAGGTAATTTTTTTCAACCAATTTCTCTTTACTGGCAGGCTGAGATTTGAAGTTACCATGAAAGAATTAATTATCCTAAAAAGTAATCCTATAAAAATATTAAAGAATCACAAATCTAAACTTTTATATAAATTTTTATTTTAAGCCGTAAAGATGTACTCATTAACAATTTATTAAATTATATCAGGAAAATAAGGGCAAAATGTGTACAAGAAATGAATAATCTGACCACAAACCCAGCTCCACTGAGAAAGAAATGCCCGCAAGTGTTAATTGAGGTACTGTTTTTGCTTCTTAGCTCAAAAAATCCCTGGCTCAACTACTGAGAGTATATTTTTCTGAACTTCAAATTGTTCCTTAAGATTTTCTACATCAGAGCCACTGACAAAAACATCTATATCTGACCGTACTAAACAAACTAGTTTTCCAAATTCTAAAGGTGGTTGTCACTGCTAACAAGCTAAGTTCTTCTCAAGGGTGGTGGTTGAATCGTTAATCTGCTCTAGCAGCAATGCCTAAAAGAGATCAAGAATTATTATTGTGAGTGCCAGTGATGCTGCCTAGTGAGGGACTGGCAGCTCACCTTGGCATTTTTATGCAAGTCATATGTTATGAGGGATGTGGTGAACACAAGAGCAATAAGCAGAATGATGCTCCATAACAGCATAAAGTCCTCAGCATACATAGCTCTCTCAGTGTTGTGCCTTCTGAGACACGCCCATTGTCATTGTGATAAAGTGTGGGCTGCATTCCTGCAACCACCACTTTAGAAAGCTAGGATAATCCATGACTACATTCTAAATATTTGTTCATATTTTCCCCAGATAAGTGTTGACTTCGAACTGCATCAAAAATCTTCCCTTTGCTACACGTAGACACCATTACAGAAGAACGACATCCATTCAGACCTCAACGTTGTGAAGCCCAGTCCAACTGAATACATATACAATACGATTCTTGTACCCACAGACCGGGGAGTCATTGGGAAAGAAGATATGAAGACACTGTAAATGTCTTAGGAACAGGGAGAAATCAGAAGCTGTACTCACGAAGTCTCACCAACATGACAGCATGAGCTGAATGATATAGCAATAGACATGTTAGCAAGAACTAAAGAAACTTCAGAAGGTCACAACGCTTTACAAAAAACTTCAAGGAATGAAGGATTCTCAGTAGAAATAGTCTTTCCAAGAGGATAGTATGGTGATTAATTATCCAATGCCAAATTAATAGTTCTGAAAACATTATGATCTTATGCATACTGAACAGGACTATATAAATACATATATGTATGCATATACATATATATACACATATGATTTTATAAAGTATATATAATTTAATATCACATAATATAGTATATAAAATTATATATAATATAAAACAAAAAATTAAATATGTTATAGGAAATATATTCATATAATAATTTTATAATATAAATAAATATATTATATAATGTTATATAATATATTGTATATAATTTTAATTCAAAAATAAAATAAGTGAGTCATCTCATTAGAAATGAGTACATCAAAGGTTCTCACTGTCTGCATATTGTCAAATTGTGACTTTTTTATTATTTTACATATAATGCAAGAAAAACCTCTGATAATGGTTGAGCACTGCACTGATCTGTGCTTATAGTTACATGTCATCAGTAGTTTTATTTCCATGTTCATATAACAGAATAAAAGTACTACGTTTTATTCTATGTAGCATTACCTACATAATTTTGAGATATTGGCCTTATTATCTTCTGGTATGGGCAGGCAGTATGTTTTGTAGCAGGCCTTAAATCCAATAAAAAATGGTGTTAGTGATTTCAATAAGCTTTATGCCACTATCATGCCAGTGTGGATAACTTGTGGGCAGGTCACTCTTGGTGTGGTAGCTTGAACAAGCAAGATGCCTATACACGTATATATTTAAATACTTGGTCCCTAATTAGCGGGTCTATTTAGGAAGGACTAGATGTTGTATAGCCATGACACTCAGAATTACTTTCTCTTCCAGTAGCATGTGTAGTACTCACCAGCAATATGAGCTCTAGTCAGGAGGGGGCAAAGATTCTAGTTGAGTAAAGTTTCAATTTCCCCATGATTGATGATACAATCTTCAGCAATAGGATTTTACCATTAGTCGTGGAGGGAGTCCCCAAACACTGGTAATAGTGTTCTCTGTATGGAGGAATCAATGGGACACCTTTGGCTATTGACTCAAAATTATGTAACACATTTTATATATAAGAGTGTTTATCTTGTGATATATGTTGTATAGTCGGAGCATTGTCTGCATTGTTAAATGTAACCTCCACAACCTGACAGTAGTGCTCTCGTGCTGAAAACACCATTTACTTATCCACTGGAACTTGAAAACAATCTTCTGCAGAACTAACCTCTTCACACTCACTAGCATTGTAGGTTCTAGATTGACTTTGCTTGCTACCAAAGGAGAAATGTAAATGCCAGTGTCCCTCAGAGTGAAACTATGAAATTACAACAAGTATATTTATTAGTTTTATTTTTCTGTGTCATGGATAATTCCTTTTGTTTTCATGTCTATTTGGTGTTCTGTATGCTTGTTTTACCTGATAGACATCTCTTTCTTTAGAATTGGGGGACTATTTAATAATGTATTAAAATATTGCTGGGACTTTAACCTGGATTCTTCTCCTTGGTCTTAATTTAATATCTCAGAATTCCTTGATACTTCGAAACTGGATGTTTTTTTTATTTAACATTTCAATGACTCAGCTGTGCATTTCTTCTATTTCTCTTTAAGATGAAAAATTATTTTTCTTCTACATTATTCAGATTTTAATCTGAATATTTTTTTAACTTGTTAAGTTTCTATTTTGAGATTTTTTTTAGAAGTCTCCGGTAAATTCTATTTTCACATATTGAATTATTTTTGCTATATTCAAATGTTTTTGCTTTCCTAGCCCTCACTGAGGCATTGATTAATATCTTTTTAAAAGGTATTTATAATTTTTATTTCAGTGTCCTTGTCTTGTGTTTCAACTAAATTGCTCTTATGAAGGTACTATACTATCAGAGTTTGTTTCTAGAAGAGGTATATTTTCCTGGTTGTTCACACTTGTGGTTTTCACTGGCATCCAGGATCTCAATTTGTAACATTTACAGTGCTTCTTGTTGTGGAGACCTGCTCTCAAATTTGTAATGTGGCTGATTAGTTCTTTGTTTGCAATTACCTCAAGCTTATCCACTGTGCACCAAAAAAAAAAAAAAAAAAAAAAAAAAAGAAAAAAATAGAAGTTTAATTTTTAGTTTAGGTGGCAATCTGAGTTGCAGGGTTCAGAAACTGACTTAACCGATGTCTGAAAATCTTACCGAAGCTGAGCATATTCTCCAAGATGCCCCAGATTTGTACAGTGTCTACCGGTCAGGAAAAGTCACTAACTCCAGAGATCTCTTAAATATGGCTTAGGATATAGCTCTACAAAGGGCAGCAGAAGTAAACCTATGGGTACCCTGTGTCTGGATTCAGATGACAGCAAGTCTAAAGGGAATGAAGATTGGGCCAGAGGAGGGGTTGAGATGGCAGGATTAGAGCTATCCTAGATAGACCAGAGCGGAAGAGGTCTGGTCCCCACCAAATGTTTTGGCTGCGAGTTCCGGGAAAAGAGCTCGTCTCATTCTGTGGGGTTTCACATACAATTGGACAGAGACTAGTAGGATTAGTTTAAGCAGGCAGTTCAGGAAGTACTAGGAGAACGCTGCATCCATGTCGTGTGTGATGAAAAATAACAAGGGTATGGTGATGGGGTTCGAGGTGTTGGTTAACAGAGACAGCACAAACAAGTCAAGGAGTTACTTAGGGAGCCCCCAATGGAGGAGATACAGGAAGTTGCTGGTAGTCTTCCTGAGTCCCTTCCAAGTGTAGTGGTTGTGGGTTCCCTGGAAGACAATAGGTCTGTGCTTAGTGGGATTCATAGTTACACATAAAACGATCTTAATATGAAGGGTAATGGTTAGCACAGAAACTCAAATATTCAAAGTGATAAGAATAAATTTCATGAATGATCATGCATAAATGGGACACCTATTTCAATTCCCATAACCATAAACACCCTCATGGCTCAGAGAATATCATAGAAGGAATGACAGATAATACACAAATAACACCAAAACCTTAAAAGTCAGCTAATGAGAAATATTGTAAAATTCTAGTATCTGATTAATATATGGCTATGTTTCACATGAATTCTCAGCAAGTATGGTGACACCCATAAAACATACTCAGGATCAAAGAGTTAAAAAGTTCAGTGAATCAGAGAGTGGCTTAAACTATTGGCAATAAATGGCTGCTAGGGCAATTTTAAAATCACTTTTCTTTGGATAGGTGGTTAGACTTTGCAGATTTACCATGTGTCTCTGAGTGCCCAAAACCCACATATTTATGTAGGGGGAGTATAAAATAAAGGATCTGAGGTTGGAAGGAAGATGTGTTGCAATCTGGAGTGAGGGTAATAAGATAAATATAGATTAAACGCATATTTATTGAAAATTAGAAATGCATGAACTTTGTTATAGGTGGAATGAAATGAATGAATATTAAAAAGCAATGAGTCTATACACATCATATCTCAATTAGAATTGCCATCATTAAATGTCAAAATAATGAGATTGGTGAGTATATGGATAAATGATTCTTCTATACTGTTTGGGGTAATATAACGTTGCCTATATGAAAAACAGCTGACAATGAAGATAATGAGCTACAAAACATCAAAGAATATATCAACTAATGAAAATATAGTATGTATAACACTTGAAATACTACTCATTCATAAAATATTTTGTCTCTTTTTTATTTATTAATAAATATGAATATAAAATCCATTATGTGAAATAAAAATCAGAAGTAACAAATATATGTCTATACATGTGTATATATAAATCTCAGTGAATATATAATAAGAAATAAGTTGAAAACAATTTATTAAAAATTTTTATCAGTTGTAAAATTCAATGAGCAAATACATGTATAATCTCACTGAACTTAAAGTAAAAAAATCAATTGAATAAAAATGTTGAATAATTTTATAGAATCAACTCATTTATTAACTTACTGGAAAAGTAAGGCCTCAAGTACTAAACTCTGTTGCTATCCCATATTTTCAGAAACCATGTGCATTGTGTTACTATGTATAAATAAGGTTCATTTATGTTTTAATGTAAGAATATTACTAATTTTAACATAATTAGATACATTTCATTAATCAGAGTTATTAGGAATACATTTATTTCCAGATTTGTTTTGTTTATCAGAGTCATATTATATGTGGCAAAAAGTATATCTTCATGACAGAATAACTTTAAAAAAATTATTTACAAACCTCTAGTAAAAATGTAAGGTTTATATCTACTTTTCTAATATTCAGAAATGATGCCTCAGAATATCCCAAACATAGACTTTTGTATTTGATTGAGGTAATTGACAGTTAAATTTTATATTTCCTTATCTGAACTCATACATTTTGGTAAAAAAAAAATTTTAAATAATCTTATCCCAGTTCACTGTTATGACTTATTTTTTATTTATTCTTTGAAAGTTTTATATAAGTATGCAATCCATTTCGATCATACCTCACTACCCACTCCAATTTTGCTCACAACCTGCCATCCCACCGTACGCTTATTTCCTACTATTTATTTATCTGATTATTTATGTGTAACTCATTGAACTCCGTCAGTGCTATCCCAATGCTCATGGGTTTTGGGGTTATCATTTGGGGTATAACCTAGCAGAGGCCACATTCTTAAAGAAACTAACTCTCAACCAACAGCTAACTTCTAGTACTTTGTTAGTTAGGATTGGGGCCTCAGATATTCTTCTCAATACATGTTGAATATTTGTACTTCATGTTGCACAGGTCTTGTGTAATTGGCCACAGCTGCTGTGAATTGTAACTACAGCAGCCATGTCACATGCAGAGGGCAGAAGTTCATTTTTACATATATTGTCATAGCTATACACTGTAATTTTTTAGAAATGAATTTTGACTTGTGATTATTATATTTTATAAATGATTACTTCATGTAAACTTATGTTTTTAGCCTCACAGATATTTATGGTTATAAGACAAAGAGTAATCACTGGTTCTTTTCCTCACGTGACCTAAAAGATGAATATGTCTCTGACTTTCCAATGCTAGAATTACAAGTATATCAGGAGCAGTTTCATAAGGACTGTCTTTAACACTAAAAAATTTAAAATGAAATAATGATGTTTTCAAAAACAGTAAACTATTTTTGAGGCTTTAAAGATGGAAAAGAAATCTAAGGTTATGATTATTAGGGTTTCTAAAGTCTGATATCAACAATTATTACAATAATCTGTATACATATGCTTTGATAATATCAGTGTGTAACTCAACTATCTATGTGCCCAATTTTATGAAATATACCCAAGATATCAGTTAAACCACTGTCTATAAGATATTTAAATGTGTCATGTCAATGGTATTCACGTTTCAAACTGATATGCTCTGAAACTCATGGACACAATTAGTGAGAGTCTTGTTAGGGAAAACTAAAATGTAGCTACAAATCATGGAGGTAGCGATGGCTGGAAGGAGTCAGCATAAAAATACAAGGAGAAAAATTATAGTCCAATTTAAAAAAAACTAGGATGTGTGTTTAACACAATTGAGTTGTTTAATGAGAAGATTTATAGAGAGAATAGGACTCTATCACACCACTTCAGCATATTGAATACCTCGAGGGGAAAATATTACAAGGGAGTTTTAATTAATTTCCTTCATCTAATCCTCACTTAACTATGAAATTCCTTTGTCACACACAACATGTGACTCTCAAGGGCAGAGTGAGGGCCATTGAAAAGCAGTCTTATCCAAATAAGGTTGCTAAGAGTCCATTTCCAACTTCTTCATTAAAGCTAATGCACTTAACAGGACTGCCATTCAAAATCTATATAGCGGTGCAGCAGCAATTATATAAAGTGTGCACTGCTTCAGTTTGTCCTCATATGTTATCGTTATATTTTTAGGAGCTTTAGTAAGGCAAGATTCCAGAATGTTCAGTTCTAGCTTGTGAAAGATTGCAACCCCCCTATCGGCTTGAAGTAGCAATATTTTAAGCCATCGGCTATATCAGCTTTGATATCTAAAATTGAGTGCCAGGCCTGAAGTTTTTGGAATTTATCTACAGTTTTTTATGTCTCTGGGTCACAGAAAGGGATAGAAGATTAATGAGGTGACATATTAAAAGGTTTTATGAATAATAAATATTATCTTTATTTTTTTCTAGGATAAATGAAGTCATGTGTAGGTTAAGTAACCATTAGAGCTGATTTTATTTAAAAGGACCCATTTATGATTCATTTAACTACATTTCCAGCACTTACTCACTTCTTTATTCTTAACTTGTCACTTTGAGTGCAAAAGACTTGGTGAGAGTAGGAATCCTGTATAAAATATGAAAAATTTGATTCACTTAAACTATACTTTAAAATACATATTATTACATCAAGTTTAATACCCAATGAATAATGTTTTGCCTGCTGTTTGCCACTCATCCCCCTTTACCAGGATTTTCTGTAGTATAGACATGAGAGAAAAATATATAAATATACAAGTTGACAGTTACACAGATACCTTAACTAAATATTTTTCCCAAAAAAATAACAGCTTTTATATATGCAATAACTGTGAAGAAATCTTGTCATCGTGCACTCTGGAGAACAACTCTCTATACAGCTTCAGAGGCAGATTCAAGATGCTGTCACAGAACATTATAGGATGGTCTACACAGGGCAATTCTCTCTCCAAATATTTACAAATATTCTCATAAAATACAGTCACACGCAGTGCCCTAATATAAAATTTCAAGTAGTCTGTGTATTTCATTTGCCTGCTTCCTCACGATCAACACCTGTATAATCAACCTTGTCAAAGGAGTCCTCTGCCCACCCATATTTGGTCATGTTCCAGCCTCATCAAGTTAATCAAAATTGTACTTAACAGCAGACGTCAAAGCAATTACTACATAATTTTGTTTCCTTCAATCATCAAAAGTCTGAGAGGCTTCCAACATTCAGCCTCTGCCTCTGTTTCTTCCCCACCTTACAAGTCTGTCTCCACAAGTGGGACTAGGTCATCATTCCATCCTTTTTATTACCCATTCACAATAACAACCTGGTCATCAAACAGGCTTTCATCCTGAATAATGTGCAGCCATACTCACTGCACGTTAAAACCCATTTGTTCACACAGTTCCCATCCAAGAAAAGAATGGAAATGAAAACAAAAGAAAAATAACACATGGAAGCTGCTGGTAAAACCAACACTTCTTCTCATAGTTTCTGATGGAATGCTTACTCCAGAGGACAAATCATAATGCAAATACTTTGACATAATCACATTAGAACAGGCATTCAATTTGTAGAAATGAAGGAAATATAAAGTCAAAATTTTAAAATAAGGTACCAAAATTTACAAATATAGTGCTTTAAAATCCTTTGTTTTCTAGGGATTATAATAACAAGTGTATCAAGTTCAATAGTGACAAAAGAGGAAACCAGTGACATGGATATGTTTATATAGTCATTGATACCATGTAATAACAACTAATATCCTCCTCTAAGGCTTGATGCACTTAAAAAGGGAGATATTTGAAATACGTGATAGAGTAACATGGTTAAAACAACAGAAGCTTTAGTATGCACTGGAATTGATCCCAATTTATTATACACACCTTTCTCCAGATTAGTTTTATATTACTTAAGTACAAATAAACAATAAAATAATTTTACATTTCTTTAAAATTGACTTCTATAATGCAACGTAACATCATAAGGAAAATGAAAACATCTCTTTAAAATTAGGATTATTTTTCCTTTTTTATTTCTCAGATTCTGTGGTTACAGTGCAGTAGAGGCTTTTTCAGTCTGGAAAAACAATGGAAGTGAATGCAAGATAAATACATGCTGTGTGATGAGAAGAGTGGGGCTATAAGGTATATGAAGATATACCCTTTGGAAATTCAAAGTGAAGGACATTAACTTTCTTTTCCTAAATGTGACAAATCATATCTGACATAAAAGAATAAAGTGGGTTTTTTTCTTTTTTGTGGATTTTTGGTTTTTTTTCTTTTTTATTATTTTTCTGTTTTTAAATATATATTTATATTATTACACACATATATTATATACTATGTACAGCAAGAAGAACCACAAAACAAACAGAAATTGTATAAATATTGCATTCATAGTGTTTTGGTTATTTGTATTTGGCACCCTTGAAAAAAACAGCTTTCTTCTCTTGGTGAGTCTAAAATTCTGAATGTAAATCAATATCTATCATATCTCATCTCAATCAACACAAAACATATATCTAGACCTAAAATATATTGACCTCAGAACAATTGAGCTTAATTGCAAAACTAGACTATCTTTCGTCAACCCTATCAGTGACTTGAGAATGAATAAAATTAATTATCTTAGTAGACAGGAAGTGTTTCTAACTCTATAAAAGAAAAATATTTTCTTGAGAATTCCTGTAAACTTCATTACTTGAGAATTTTTATTTGCTCTTGAAGTCAACTATATAATTTTCATTTTCCCTCACCACTCAAGAGTAGTGCTTTGCAAGAATGATAGCTGGTAAGAATCTCCACGTCAGTTTTTTTTTTCCCTTTACTATCCTTGGATGATTTATTTCTATTATTTCTATTTCTAAATCACCTTCATCTCCCTTAAATTAGAATATCTTCACTGTATGGATAATATTTGAATTGCAAAATGGATGACAAAGCACAGAAGCAAAAAAAAAAAAAAAAAAAAAAAAGTAGTAAAACAAGTGCCCACATTTGTATGATGTCTACATTAAATATTTATAATTGCTTAACTTTTCTTGGAAAAGTGTTTCTTTCTTTACTTAAAAAAAAAAGGTGTACAGTGATGATTTATGTTTTTCCTGTGGTAGGTAAAAGAAACATGAGTTTTGATATCCTTTCCATAGCAACCAGTCCTGGAACAGTAAGTATTTCTACCTAGCCTCTCTATACTTTTTCACAATGATTTGGTCAATGATGGTCAGTTTTGATTCTCTGTTTGATTGGATTAATGAATTCAAAGGAAATTAGTAAAGTTTACCTTTGCTAATGTTCTATTCAAATGTCCTCAGACATGTGCAGAGCTGTCGCTTTAGCATGTCCCAATCCAATGAGTTTGATAATTAGATTGATCATAAAACTGATCAATGAGTTCCTGGAAAATACAAATAGATGGTTTATGGTTGAACATATAATGGACAACGGATACTCTGTAGTTTGACACAGAGTGTTTTCTTGTTCAATGTGCTAGAAAAACTTAGTAAGCATTTAACATTGCCACACAATTTATAAGAGCAATATTTCTAAGCACTCTAAAAGCTATCTAGCCTAGTTGATGTTACTTCCTTTGTAAGCCTTAGAAAATTGAAAGTACAGGAAAACATGTTAAAAAAAAGTTTTACAATGTACTGAAATAAGATACCCTATGAGCATATACAGGGGGAGGAATTCCCCCTCAGGAACAGTCATAGGAGAGGGAAATAAGGGGGAAATGGGACGGAGGGAAGAATGGGAGGATACAAGGGATGAGATAACCATTGAGATGTAACAAGAATAAATTAATAAAAAATTTAAGAAAAGACAACTAAACCAACATAAACATGACTAGCACAGCTGTTCAATGAATATTTGAAAGTTGTGTCACCTGACTTGCATGTTATTTTCTAGGAAACAATTGGCATACACGTAGCCTATTAGTATAATGCCAATGGTACAATGGATCAACCATGATGTGCTGTGCAGTCTTGGCCATGTCTTTGCTCTTGTGAACTTTCTTATAGTAGAAGTCAGAACTTTTAACATATTTATGTGACAAACACATTAAAAGTGAAAATTATTGGAAATGACATAATTGTTATCAATAACTTTGTTGTGGCAACATTCATAACTGAATTTGTTACTTTATTTGTAAATATTACTGGTAATAATCAACATTGGCTTATAATCTAGAATCACTAGGTTGTAGGGATCCTGAAATGTCTATGAAAGTTTATCTGGATCATGTTAACTAAGGTGAAAGCATTGTCTACTGTTGGAGGTGCTATTTCCAAGACAGCATTTTGGAATGTTTACGTGCATAATGAGAGATGAGCACCAATCATGACAGTGGATGAAGATGACCAGATGCTTCAAACTCTTATGGCCCAATTGTTCCCAGGATAATGAACTGTATGTACCCTTGACCTGTCAGTCAGAATAAATATTTTCCTCTTAAGAGTTGCTTTTATTAAAGTAACTTATTACAGCTAGAGAAAGTAAAATAGAACAACATTTAATTCGTAATTTTTACAAGTTTTGTAAATAGTATAGAATTTCGTAATCGATATTTAACACAGTCCATGCCTCACTATCACCTTGATACTCTGGGTTTAGAACATCAATGAACAAAGAGAGAGACCCATAGTAAAACATTTTTTTAGGCTAAGTCTGATACTACTAAGTGATATTTTGTTCTTTTCAAGCCATGTAAGTGTTATAAATGTGATATATGTCAACAAAAGTATTATATCCATTAAGTCTTACAGAAAGCCCGAAGTTCTCATCAAGTCTTTAGAAAAAAAAAAAAGTAAGAACCTCTCAAAGTGGTATTCACAATGAGTAAGCTAGAAGTAGCTGAGAAAATTAGAAAATCAATACCATTTTTTTTCTGGAAATACCTGCAGTATCAAAACTATATGCAACTTATCAACACTTTTAATGTCTTCTGGAGAGTTGAACATGGTCAGACACCTGAAAAATTACAATTTGTTCTTAATTTCTTGGGCTGGAAGTCAGGCTTCATTGTTCTTTTTTTTTTTTTTTTTTTTTTTGGTTTTTGATTTTTTTTTTTTGACACAGTGTATCTCTGTATTAGCCTTGGCTGTCCTGGAATCTCTTTGTAGACCAGGCTGGCCTTGAACTCACAGTGATCCGCCTGCCTCTGCCTCCCAAGTGCTGGAACTAAAGGTGTGTGCCACCACGCCTGGCTTTGTTGTTCTTGTGCTTCTCTTTTCCATGGATAGCAAATATGCTCTGAGTTGAGTGTTGGAGTAAGCTAAGATGGACTATCCCAGCATTCTATGTAACAGAACTCAGACTCACTGAGTCCAAATAAGAGAATAAGTGGATTAAAACCTTTTTGATGCTGCCTTATCTTTGAACATCTCAAGAGAGGGTAACTTTGGAACCAAGGATGGAACAGTTATAGAACATATTGTCTCCTCTTTTTCCTTAACAGTACTAACTAATGCACCTAATCCTGCTAGCTAGACACAGTTCTATCTTAAAACTTGCATCACCTTAGTGTTCATTGTCAGTTATAGTCCCACAATTGTTTTAGTAAATATAAGACAGGAAGCAAAAGAGAGAAACACAAAGAGGAATTCTTCCTCCTTTCACTTAAGGACTGGATCTACATTCAGTAATCCTGAATTTTTTCACGGAATAATCTCATGACTGAGAAGTCTTGATTTCTTTAAAGCTGTTCTAGGTCAATCATGTCACTGTATTTCCCATGCTTCTCTTCCTATCATGTGCCTCTCATAGAATATTTACCCTACCAATACAAAGACTGTGAAATTACTTCATATCAGGCTTTCTAGAAAACCAAGATCCAAACACAGAATATATGCATTTTCATTAGATGAAAAGATAAAACCACATTTTTAAAAGTTTAAAGGGAGCTTAGTTTTTTATGATTATGTAAAGAAACACATATCTTTAGAAAGTCAAGTTTATTATAAAGATATTCCAACAACAAAAACTTACCCAACCAAAGCAGAAAACCTACCTTTCTTTAAAATAAATACCTCTTCCAAAATTGTTATCCAAAGACTCTTTGTTTGTTTGATTTTAGTGTGAGCTGATCCAACAATTAATGTTTCTCTTTATTCAGCCACAAAAATGTTGCAAATAACCTGTCAGTTATGACCTTTAAAATGATATTGGATTTTTAATCCCACAATCATGAAAATGCAATAAACTGTGACTGCATATAAACTAATATTCAATATTCATTAGTTATCCACAAGAATGGCTAGGAAAGAGTTAGGAACAAAGGATTTTTTAGATTTTCCTGTGCAATCATACTTAGGAATTGAAGAACTTTAGGGAGGTGACTATTTTCACTCACATCCAGAAATTTTTTTGGGGGGGGGGACAGGGCTTTGAATTTTCTTTTTTTTTAAATTTAATTAATTTATTCAAATTACATCTAAATTGTTATCCCCCCACTTTTATCTTCCCATTCCTTCCTTCTTCCCTCTTTCATCCTATTCCCCGCTCTTAGGTCTTGAGTCTGTGACAGAAGGGGGACCTTCTTCCCCACCATATGGTCACAGCCTAACAAGTCTCATCCTGGTAGCCTGCTTCCCCTTCCTCTGAGTGACACCAGGCCTCCCCACCGAGGGAAAGTGGTCAGATATGGACCTACAGAGTTCATATCAGAGTCTTATGTTTATCAGTATCTTGCTCCTCTACTACTACTAGGTTTCTCAGACCACGTTCAGCAATGTTGAATTAAAGTTAATTCTAATATTCTTTTGACTTTCAAAAGAAAAATAGTATGATAATTAAACGTATCAAATAAAGAAAATACATACCTCTTCAACAGAAAATCTGTTATTAAATTGAATTTTATATAATAAAACTAATGGAAAAGGGTAATAATTTGCATTTTATGACAAAACAGAGAGTCCAGTCATAGTATAATTTCTTAAGGCTTTGGCAAAGAATTACAATGACTCTTTTTTAAGGTAATGAATACACTATGCATGAATGATAGGCACAATTTGTTACCAGTGTTAAGATGAAGAAGGCCCAATCCTGTTTTACAAAACTTCAGCAAAGACTGGACTCCAAGGCTAGATATTTGAGCAATTAACCCATCAGTGTGTGTTAAGTATAGGGCTCTGAGTTTTTGACTGCATATCAAGTTATTTCTGAGAGTCAGGGAAACACGGCAGTGTAGAAGGTATTCCTTGTTCCTAGTCACTCAGACTTCACTTCAGAATTAAAGTCACATTCCAAACTAGACACATTTTCCTCCATCCAAGGTGACTTCATTTTCATATGCTATTTTGTCTTTCAAGTAGAAGATGCATTATAATTTTAATCCCAGTCCATGTTGGCTTACAATATGTTGATTGAACAATGAAATTCTGGAGATTATCAACTGTCTAGAAGGCTTAATAACAAAATATACTATGATGCCAATCTATTTCCTTACCTTTTAAGATGATAACAAAATGAAAATTCAGATCAAATTTCTTTTTTAAGTAAGCAACCACTGTGGCGCTTGTGTCTTACCATGGTCAAACTTCTTTTCCAATTTCAAGCTGCACATTGAAAATCAAATTGATTTAGTTACCAGATGCTTGAGGAGGGTAGATCCACTAAGATTAGACCAATACACATGACAATTGAGCAGGAGTCATGTGTTTTTTAAGTATTTAAATTCAAGTTTTCACTATATTTTCTTTTTGACTACGAAAGTGGAAAATAAAATTCTACTGTAAAGAATAACTGCTGTCAAGTTTATTTGTTTAATGTGAAAGAAATCTCATTGGAAAAAAAATAAGACAATGAAGATTATAGATCCACACATGGGTTTGGTAAAGAAATATAAATTGTGGGTTTCATTGACTGATTTTTTAAAATGTAACCATCATGTTTTAATTAACAGATAAGAAGTTTTATGATATGCTATTAATATCAATATTGAACATTCACCAGGCTTACTATGAGCAAGGCACTGTGCTAGGAGAGCTAGAACTCTCCTTATTTTCCGAGACTATACAACTAATTTGGCCTTTTGCTATATGAAAAACAAATCAAAACAACCCAAACCAAAAACCTTGACTCTTCACTTTCTGCTCTTAGCTTTGGTAGATCACCCTATACTTCAGCAAGTCCTTTTTCTTCTTGAGGTGCTGAAAGAAAGATGGCTCACAGATGAGCAGGTTCTCCTGGCATACCTGCTTGGAGGACTGCCCAGGCTTCTGCCATCTTCATCTTCAGGGCGCCATGGCAGAAGTCCTGTTTCTCGATGAAAGTGTTGATTCTCTGCAGGGCATATCCGGCTCAATCTTCTGGTTTAGGATAGCTTTCACTGCATTCTCTACATCTCTTCGACTGTTGAAATCCACGGTCCAGACATGTGGCTAGCCGATGAAGATTTCTGGGTAAGGGTGCTGGGATGTCATCTCTCTCAGAGTTGGCTTGCCGATGAAGAAGTCTTTTTGCTGCTTTAGGGAGGGTTGAACTTGGGGCTCAGGAAAACATATCCATTGGCAACGGCCTCTAAGGGAGTTGGGCTTTCATAAGGGAATGCGAGACAAACAGCTTGGTTTCCTGGAAAGGAGTCTGCAGGTCACACCCGGTGGTTTTGCCTTTTGAGCTCAATTAATATGGTGGATGTCGCTGGATGCGGCTTGACCACGAAGCCCAGAAAGCTGTTGTCTGTGCTGTAAGGGAACATGATGTAAAACTGCTGTGGGTTCAAATCCCATTTTCCCCAGTGGGTCTTGTAGCCTAATGACTGGGCATAACCCGCATGGAACTCCTGTTCCAAAGGAGTCTAGCACTCGATAGTCCTAGAGTTTTCTTAAATTAAGCTACTCCCACAATATTGATATAAATGTGCCCAACGATTCTGTCTCCTACAGTTGGACAGCTAGACCGGTTCCCAGCAACTTTCTTCATAATCTTCTTGAGCTCAGATCCAGATGTCACGGCCCAGCAAGTACAGAGATGCAATTAAGTCACTCCACTGAGCTAGTTCACCAAGAGGGACACTGTTAAATGCTGTCTCTGAGATCTTGAAGCCAGATTCCTTGGTCAGGAGCCCAAGGTGAACAAGGATTTTCTTCCGTTTTCTCTTTTCAAGGTTTTGTTTTCTGCCAGAGACTTGGTCGATGGCTTGGATCCACGCATCAGCCATTTGCCGAATCCAGTCGCATCTACTGGAACTCTCCATGATTCTTCATCAAGCTGTAGAGAATGTTGAAATCCCTTCGAATTTCCACCAATGAATTATGATCAGCCTCTTCATAGTGGTTTTTTGCTCTCCAAGGTAAACGAGGACACCAATTTTCAGCCTCACTGGGGTAAATAAAAAAATGGGCAGGAGATCCCGTCCATACCATAGTCTGCATAGCAGGTATCTGATTGCCACGTATCTTTCATCCACTTCATTTTCCCATCACAGTGAGGGGTAACCATCCATAGGAGGCAATACACATTTTTCATGAACTCTATTAATGAAATATGCCACGTTATTTTTTTTCAGGTGATGCCAAGCTTCGGATGGCTATGGTGGAGTTGGTGGAATTTGTTTCTGTGCCATTTATGAGACTGTCTATCTTGGATTCGAGCTTGCTGATGCGCTGTACTATGTTATCCAGTAACTCCGCAAGCGTTTTCTCCTCGTTGTAAACTCCATCCACCATGCTCCTGTTTTCTTCTTCCAGGGCCTTAATGTACCTTTTGCTGAGGTCGAGGATCTGCTCTCTCAGCAAGGTGTTGCTGTCCGGCTGACTCTTCTGCTGGGTGAAGTGGAGGAGAATCATCCCACATATGAAGCCAAAAGTCCCTAGGAAAAAGCCCGGCTTCAGAATGGATAACTTCCAGGGAATAAAGACCGCCATCTCTTTCCAGCAATGTTCCCCTCCCTCTGCTCTCCATAAAGAGTGTGAAGACAAGTTCATGGTACAAGTTGTGGTGGTGAATAAATTGCTCTCACTTCCACTCCTGAGTCAGCTGATCTCATTGCCTAGCTTCCATTGTGGCATACACAATACCCTTCGAAGTCTACTTGCGGAGGAGAGGGAGGAGAGTCACTCCGGCTAGTAGGGGGTCCCAGGAGCAGCTAGGAGCAGGGTCACTGTGCCCCCAGAGGCAGAGAGGCAGAGGCACTGGGCTACCTGGGCTAAAGGGATCTTTGGGCCACTGCAGTCACCACAGAGGCAGCAGGGCTGCCAGGCGGGTGAGCGGGCCAAAGCTGGGATGGTCTGAAACTACGAGTCCAAGAGGAGTCTTGCACACCTTCCAAGGTCCTTCCCTAGATGCAAACAGGGATGTAGTTCCTGTGTCCAAAGGTTCAGGACCAAATAGATAGGAAATCACTTCGAGGTTTCTACCAACCCTTCCCAGTTTGACCTCCCCGGCCTCTCTAGGTTTCTGGGCTCCTGTTGAGGTCTTCTGCAAAGGCCTATAATGTCATATATGCATATATATGTCTATGTGTATATATGTATACATATATACACATATATGTGTACACACACACACACACACACACACACACACACACACACATATATATATATATATATATATATATATATATATATATATATATATATATATATATATAGCGTTAAAAGTGCTAACATCATTCTAGGAATTGAAAATATATACTGATATTTTCACTTATTCAAGGTTTGTTTCTTTTTAGTTGGATGGAACTTAAAGGTTTTAATGTTGTAGAAAATACTAACTGAAACATGTCTTCAGCTGTGGATTAAGACATAAGCTCATAGGCAAAATAAATATTTACCTGAAAGTGTATGGTCCTACTGGTTGTACAAAATATTCAATATTAACCTTTGTTGTGTTACACAGAGAAAAACTGCATTATTTGTATTGTGTTTTTCTAGGAAATTGTATGATCTATATTCATTACATTTAACTTTCATAATTTCACTGATATATGTAATATATTCTGGTTACTGTTATCCTCTATACCCACTTATCTTTGCCTCATGCTGCTCAAATATCCCTTTTGATATATTCATATATTTTTGTTCTATTTTGTAGCCTTATAATATCACATTTTTCTTCTAATTTTACAATGACTATACTTGTTCATATGATCAACTATATTTTTATTTCCTTACTTCATTCTCTAAAAGTAAATTTTCTTTCAAATTCTGTAAATTTTAAGTACAGCAACAATTATGCACATCCTTTATTAGGATAAATAACAAAACTTGGAATCATCATTTCTCTCGAATCCTAAAATTATCCCACAGTCATTTATAGAATGCAGCACTTTCATACCACATACTAAAGACTGTTTTTTATTTCTAACTGCATTGGTGAATATACTCATAGACTATGCAAAATATGCTATTATATTATGAAACTACTGAAAAAATCATACCCAGTGCTACAAAAACTTATTAATTATTAAATATAAATATTTTGAGGGATACAAAATGATTTAAAATAAGCAAAATATTTCTGAAATATAAAAGAAAATTGAAGACACACACTATGAGATTTCAAGTATTAAAATAAATCTACATGATTATAATGATATAATCATTGACACAAATTTGAAAATAAAAAGCATGGAATAAAATTAATACACTCTTTGGTGTCTGCAGCACTGTCATCTAGAAAAGGCTGATAGGACTCCACAAGTAAAGGTAATTGCTTCTGATCCTGACAACCTGAGTTCCACAGGATGGGACTTACATGGTTGAAGGACGTAATCATAGTTGTCCCTTGACCTCTGGATGCATACTGTCTAATTATTATGTATACACACATACATAACACCACACAAAATAGTTAATAAATATAGTAAACAAATATTTTTTGAAATAGTGTCACAATAGCAAGGCTGGGTATTAACCTTTACCTCAACAAATGTAGCATTTTCTCTTAATAGGTTATAGACGTAATGTGTAAAAATGAAAAATGAAAATACTACTTCCTTCTATAACATGAAAAGCAATAGTCAATGTTTTATTTAATTGCAAAATTCTAAATGTCTCTTTCCTGTTTGAAAGCAGGAAAAAATGCAATTGTGTGAGATCTACTTAAGAGGACATTAGAATTATTAGTTTGAGCATATCCAATGGAAAGAACCAAGGGCCATATATATTACTTAGTAATAATAACATGTCAGAAAAAAACTTTATATTTTTGCTCTGGGGTTCTGAAAGTTAATTAAAAACAAAATAACATGTGATAAATGTAAGTAGTATAAATATTGTAGCATGACTTCTGTTTAATTAACCTTTTCTAATATTCTGCAAGACAACTAAACATAAGGCTCCCTTTGCCCTCAGGTGTGATGTTTTCCCTCGGACCAATATCAAAAATAATGCATAATTCAGCAAAAAGTTCAACCAATATTGTGCTATAATACTTCATTTCACAGTATGTATGTGGGGTACAAAACCTCATATTAGAGGTATATAACTCAATTATAATACAAGGCTTATTTCTAATACTTTGAAAGTGCTATTGCAGGCTGCTTAGGGGAAATAAGTTGTACAAGTTAATTAATCTTTGAACAAATCATGGACATGTCAATTACTAGTTTACTTTTATCACAAGAATATTCATATCCAATCTAAAAGCAACAAGAAGTTCCTATAGTTCTCATTAGCAAAGACCTCAGTGTTATGGAAACAATCTATTTAATGATACAGGTGTTCTCTATTGACAAATTATATTGAAAATGCACATACTTTTCGTAGAAAGTAATTGATTATTGGGAGTCTTCAGAAATATGCTATGAGCAACTATTTCAAACTCAAAATCTGAAAGTTTGCAGATGTGTCCCTTTAATTTCTTAAGTATTGTAACTAAGAAAAGAATTGTGTATGCAGTAACAATTATGAGGAAAATTCCCAAAGGCATATGAGTAACTTCATGTTTTGATATTTAAGATAAGAGAGAGAGACACCAAATGGGTTAAATAGAATAATAAGAAAACCTGTCATAGGAGAGAGGAGTAAGGGGAAAAATGGAAGGTAGGGAAGAATGGGAGGATGCAAGGGATGGGATAACAACTGAGATGTAATATAAATAAATTATAAATATATTTAAAAAAAAAGAATAAAAACAAGACTACAAATGGCAAGAAGAAATTACTTCCTACACAGAAAATACATTTAGTTTCAATAAAAGAACACGCATATCCTTTAACATTTGTAAAAGGAATACATTTATATGATTAAAGCTCCCCTATAAATATAAAATATTCCCTTAATTATTTAAAAACAAAACCTGTTTTTAGATGAACTTGAGTAGTCAGGGAAAATTTACAGTGGTAGTTTCAGGTTTGAGAAATCTTGTTACTATTTTTAGTGAAGTTTTGTTTTCAGTGATTTTAAAAAGTAAAAAGAAATCAGTATAAAATCTCCTACCATTAATATATGGACTAAGTATAGACTTCACATATTTTTATTTTAACTTTCATTGGTTCTATATGAGTTTAATATCATGGACCCCACTCTTGCTCATCTTATTTACCTCCATATTTATATCACCAAAAGAAAACAGCAACAACAACAAAACTAAATAACTTTTAAAAATCTTATAATGGAAGCTACATAGTCTGTCATATACTATACAGTTTTTTCATTTTTTATTTTATTTAATTAATTTATTCAGATTTTATCTCAATTTTAATCCTCTCCATTGTATCCTCCCATTCCTCCCACCCTCCCTCTTTCACCCTATTTCCCTCCCCTAGGTCTGTAACAGAAGGAGACCTCCTTCCCCACTATATGGTCACAGCTTATCATGTCTTGTCTTGGTGGCCTGTTTATTTTTTCTCCAGTGCCATCAGGCCTCCCCACCAAGGAGAATTAGTCAAATATGGGGCACCAGAGTTCATGTCAGAGTCAGTCCCCGCTCTCCACACAACTTTAGATAATGTCCTGTCCATTGGCTAGATCTGAGTAGAGGTTTAATATTTACTGCATGTATTGTCCTTTGTTGGTACAGTAGTTTGAGCAGACCCCCCCCACACACGGTCTATATTTGCCCATCATAATGTTCTTCTTGTAGGTTTCTAGGACTCTCTGGATCCTTCTATTTATCAATTCTCCCATACTTCTCTCATCTAGACTCCCAATAGGAGGTCCACACATCTATTCCAATCTCCTGGTAACTCACTCAGTATGATCATTTCTAGTTCTGTCCATTTGCCCAAAAATGTCATGATTTCTTTATTTTTAATAGCTGAGTAATATTCCATTGTGTAAATGTGCCACCATTTATTTTAATCCATTCTTCAACTAAGGGACATTTAGGTTATTTCCCAGGTATCAATAATGAAAAAAGCTGCTATAAAATGGTTGAACATATATCTTTTTTATCTGGTAGAACATCTACCGGATATATTCTAAGAAGTGGAATATCTGGGTCTTGAGGTAGCCCTATTCCCAGTTTTCTGACAAAGCGTCAGATTGAGTTCCAACATATACAAGTTTGAACTCCTACCAGAAATGGAGGAGTGTCTCCTTTCTCCACATCCTTGCCAGCATGTGCTATCACCTGAGATTTTTATCTTAGCCATTCGGATGGGTCTAAGATAGAATCTCAGAGTAATTTTGATTTGCATTACCTGATGACTATGGATGTTGGGCATTTCTTTAAGGGTTTCTCAGCCATTCGATATTCCTCTGTTGAGAATTTTCTGTTTAATTCTCAGCCCTGTTTCTTAAACAGATTATTTGGTTTGGTAGTGTTTAATTTCTTAAGCTCTTTATATATTTTGGATATTAGACCTTTGTCAGAGGTAGGCTTGATGAAGATCTTTTCCCAGTCTGTAGGCTGTCACATTGTTCTGTTGACTTACAGAAGCTTCTCCCATTCCTCCCTCCTTCCCACTTTCACGCTATTCCCTTCAATAGGTCTATGACCGACAGGGACCTTCTCCCCCACTATATGGTCATAGGCTATCAAGTCTCATCTTAGTAGCCTGCTTATTCTTTTTTTGAGTGCCATCAGGCATCCCCACCAAGAGGAGGTGATCAAATATGGGGCACCAGATCATGGCAGAGTCAGGCCCTGTTCTGCACATAACTGTGGAGAATGTCCTGTCCATTGGCTAGATCAGAGTAGAGGTTGGATATTTATTACTTGTATTATCCTTGGTTATGGCAAAAGTTTGAGCAGATCTCCATGGGTCCTGATTTACCCATCATGATGTTCTTCTTGTAGGTTTCTAGGACCCCCTGTGTCCTTCTATTTCCCAAACTCTTATACTTGTCTTACCTAGAGTCCTCACATTTATTCCAATCTCCTGGTAAGTGAAGACTTTCATGGGATGCCTTTTGGGCTAGTGCCCAATTATAAGTGAATATATATCACTTGAGTCTTCCTGCTTCTAGGTTAACTCACTCAGTATGATCATTTTTAGTTTTATCCATTTGTCCCCAAATTTCTGAATTTCTTTGTTTTTAAAAGCTGAGTAGTATTTCATAGTGTAAATGTACCAGAGCTCCTTTATCGATTCTTCAACTGAGGGACATTGAGGCTGTTTCCAGGTTCTAGCTATTATGAATAAGGCTGCTACAACATGGTTGAGCATATGTTCTTGGAATATACCTGGAATAATGGGGTCTTGAGGAAGTCCTATTCCCAGTTTTCTGAAAAGTGCCAGATAGATTTCCAAGGGGGTTGTAGAAGTTTGCATTTACACTAGCAATGAAGGAGTGTTCCTCTCTCTCCACATCCTTGCCAGCATGTGGTGTCACGAGTTTTTGATCTTAGCCATTCTGATGGGTGTAAGATAGAATCTCAGAGTCATTTTGATTTGCATTTCTCTAATGACTAAAGACGTTGAGCATTTCTTTAAGTGCTTCTGAGCCATTCGATATTTCTCTGTTGAGAATTCTCTGTTTAGTTCTGAGCCTTGGAGAAGGTTCCATGGGGCACTGAGAAGAAGGTATAATCCTTTGTGGTTGGGTGAAAAGTTCTGTATATATCTGTTAGATCCATTTGATTCATGACATTGGTAATGTCATTATTTCTCAGCTTAGTTTCTGTTTCAATGACCTATCCTTCAGTGAAAGTGGAGTGTTGAAGTCTCCCACTATTAGCGTGTGGGGATCAATGTATGGTTTAAGCTTAGTTAATAGGTCTTTTACAAATGTGGGTGCCCTTGTATTGGGAGCATAGATGTTCAGAATTGTGATGTTATCTTCCTTGACTTTATCTTTGATGAGTATAAAGTGTCCTTCCTCATCTCTTTTGATTAGTTTTGTGTAAAGTCTATTTTATTAAATATTAAAATGCCTACACCAGCTTGCTTCCTGTGTCCATTTGCTTGGAATACTTTTTTCCAGCCTTTTATCCTGAGGTAATATCTATCCTTTTGACTGAGATGTATTTCTTGGATGCAGAAAAATGTTCGGTCTTGTTTATGCACCCACTCACTTAGTCTGTGTCTTTTTATTGAAGAATTGAGACGACTGATGTTGAGCGATCTTAATGACCAGTGACTATTAAGTCTCTTAATTTTTTAAGTTGATTATAGTAGAGAGATTGTGTGGTTATGTTTTTGCGATTGTGTAGTAATCTATTTTGCATGTTTTTGAATGTAGTTTGTCCCTTTGGGTTGTAGTTTTCCTTCTAGTATCTTCTGTAAGGCTGGGTTTATGTTTAGGTACTGTTTAAATTTGTTTTTGTTATGGAATATCTTGTTTTCTCCATCAATGGTTATTTAAAGTTTGGCTGGATAGAGTAGTCTTGTCTGACATCTGTGGTCTCTTAGGGCTTGCAGGACCTCTGTCCAGGCCCTTCTAGCTTTTATGGTGTCTGCTGAGAAGTTGGATGTAATTCTGATAGGTTTGCCATTAAATGTTAATTGGACCCTCCCCCTTTCTGCTTTTAATATTTTTTCTTTGTTCCATATATTTTGTGTTTTGATTTTTTTGTAGCAGGAGGATTTTCTTTTCTGGTCAATTCTATTTGGTATTCTGTAGGCTTCTTGTATGTTTATATGCACCTCCTTCCTTAAATTAGGGGCATTTTCTTCTGTGATTTTGTTGAAGATATTTTCAGGGCCTTGGAGCCCCTTGTCTTCTCTTTCCTCAATTCTTATTATCCTCATATTTCATCTTTTCGTGGTGTCCTGGATATCTTGGATTTTTGTGTGAGGAATTTTTCAGATTTAGCATTTTCTTTAATGGTTGTTTTGTGAGGCTCTCTCTCTCTCAGCCTAAGCCTGGGAACGAGACCCAGACAAGCTTGAGAAAATGACCCAGAAAGAATTGAAGGCCAGTTTCAGTTTCTGAGATCAAGATGGCCAACCGAGATAAACAATTTCAACTAAGGTAAACAATTCTCAGAAAAATATCATCTAGAAATTCTCTGGAAACTCCCCAACACCCCTCCCTGCCAAAAATAGCCCCCAAGACCAATGACCCCTGCAATAGCCAATAACATTTAGACAAGAACCCTTAGTGACCACCAGAGCCAATCCTAACATAGGGCACGCAGCCCCTCCTAACCTTTGCGGTTTTAGCCTTTAAGAGTAGCCTGTAACAGTGACTCGGTGTGCCTCCCTCCCTCCCGAGTGCTGAGGTCCCCTGATGTGCATCAGCCATAAACCTTGTGCTTTTACATCAACACTGTGGTCCTCGAGTGGTCTCTCGCGATGACCCCCTACCCGAGTAGACTCTAGGGTCCAACATTGTGGGGGCTTCTGGGATTTGGGGGTTTTCTAGAGACCACCGACCCACTTGTTGCAAGGTTTCAACGGCCTGGGCCCCGCTGACTTGACTGACTTCTGAGACCGTGAGGTACTTTCACTTTGTCTTTTGTTTGTACTCTCTGAGGAAGCTTCGCAAGCTCCTGAGGACTTTCCTTTTGTTTGTGCTCTGTGGGAACCCACGGGCTTGTGGGCTCCACTTTCTGTCTGTGCGAGCTCTTGCAAGCTCCTTTCTGTTTGTTCCCTTTTCTGGTCGGCAAGCCACTTTCGTTTAGCCTCTGTAGCGTGCAAATCTGTATTGAGAGGAGAAAGGGGACAGATGTTTCCAGACCTTTCTCCCCTTCACCCTGGAGGACGCTCCGGTGGTCGTCTGGAGGAGAGGTGATGACAGCATCGGTCTCCTCAATCCGAATCCCAATGGCAGAGAAGTTCTGCCATCAGATCTGAATCCTGTTCTGTGGCACCGATATTTTGCCGTACGGCTGATAGGTTTCGGTTTTATTTGTTTGTTTGTCTCTGTCTTGTCTCTCTCTGTCTTCCTCTCTCTCGACCGTACTGACATGGGACAAACTGTGATGACCCCCTTGACTCTGACTCTGACTTGGCCTAGAGACGGGGCATTTAACCTTACTATTATCCTACAGGTTAAAGATGTTGTTTGCAGACCTGGGTCCCACGGCCACCTGGATCAGGTCCATATATAATCACATGGAAATCCCTGGTCCAAGACCTACCACAGTGGTTCAAACCTTTTCTCCTGGGTCCCCTGACAACTTCTCTCTCCCCAATTGCAGCTTCTGAGACTCTTGAGACACCCGAAGAAACATCCAGGATTTCGCCTAAAGCCCGTGCTGCCAGACAACGAACTACAAGATCTTCTACTACTAGACCTGCCTCCTCCACCTTACCCTATGCCTTCAAGTTCTCCCTCTGACCCTAACTCCTCTCTTCCTACCTCATCTACCCACCCGCCCTCTCCAGCCCCTTCAGCTCCTTCTCTTACACCTTTCCCCGACCCTCCTCAGATTCCTCCCTGCTCCTTCCTTCTCCTCCCCACCTGCGTAGCCGGTGGGACAGAAATCCAGGCCAGGAAACCTCATTGTTTCCTCTTCTTACTATCAGTGGTGACATCCATTACTGGCCATTCTCCCCATCAGATTTATACAATTAAAAGACCCACAATCCTCCCTTTTCACAAGACCCCCAGGCCCTAACTTCCCTTATTGAATCAATCCTTTTAACTCACCAACCCACCTGGGATGACTGTCAACAGCTTTTACAGGCTCTCCTCACCATAGAAGAAAACAGAGAGTCCTCCTGGAAGCGAGGAAAAATGTGCCCAGACCGAACGGGGCACCCACTCAGCTCCCTAACGAGACAGATGAAAGATTTCCCTTAACACGTCCAGATTGGGATTTTGAGATGGCTGCAGGTAGGGAGAGTCTCTGTATCTATCGCCAGGCTCTATTGGCAGGTCACAAGGGAGCTGAAAAGCGCCCCAACAATTTGGCCAAGGTAAAGAACTATTACTCAGGGAAAGGAAAAAAGCCCTGCTGCCTTTATGGAAAGATTGCTGGAAGGGTTTCTCATGTATACTCTGTTTAACCCTGAGGCTCCAGAACATAAGGCAACAGTGGCCATATCTTTTATAGATCAGTCAGCTCCGGATATAAAAGGGAAGCTACAGTGACTAGATGGCATTCAGACATATAGATTGCAGGATTTGGTCAGAGAAGCAGAGAGGGTATATAACAAGAGAAATACCCCAGAGGAAAAGAAGCTAGGCTAGCAAGGGAACAGGAGGAACGGGAGGATCACAGGGATTGTAAGCGAGATAGACATTTGAGTAAGATCATGGCCGCTGTAGTGACAGGACCTAATAAATATAAAGGACAGGAAAGAGAGGGGGGAGAACAAAGGTGGTCCTATATAGATAAGGATCAATGTGCTTACTGGACACTGGTTAAGAGACTGCCCTAAGCATCCCAAAGATCGGAAGAAACCTGTCCCGGTGCTGGCCTTGGGTGAAGACAGTGACTAGGCAAGTCAGGGCTCTGAAGCCCCCCTTGAGCCCAGGCTAACCCTTACCATTGGGGGACAACGCACTACTTTCCTGGTAGATACAGATGTTCAACATTCCGTGCTAACCCAGCCATCGGGACCAATGTCTTCAAAGACATCCTAGGTACAAGGAGCAACTGGTGGCAAACTACACCAATGGACCAACAAACGGACTGTTAACCTTGGTACAGGTATTGTGACTCACTCCTTTTTAGTAATTCTAGAGTGTCCTTATCCTCTATTAGAGAGAGATCTGTTAACCAAGTTAGGGGTTCAAATTCATTTCTCAGAGGAAGGGGTAACAGTATTAGGCTCCAGGGGAGCATCTATACAGGTCCTCACCCTCAAATTGCAGGATGAATACCAGCTATTTCAGACTAGCCCCAATGACCCCCTTCCTGAAAAGAGCCCCTGGATCCAGCAATTTCCCCAAGCTTGGGTGGAGACCGGAGGGCTAGGACTGGCCCATACGCAGCCTCCTATTATTGTGACTCTCAAACCCACAGCTGTACTGGTCTCTGTAAAACAATATCCTATGAGCCAAGAGGCCCAAATGGGCATCAAGCAGCATATTAATCGATTCCTACAATTAGGGGTCCTAAGACCTTGTCACTCTCCCTGAAATACTTCACTCTTGCCTGTCAAGAAACCAGGAACACAGGACTATGGACCAGTGCAGGACCTCCAAGAAGTAAACAAAAAGGTGGTGGATATCCATCCCACGGTGCCTAACCCTTATAATCTTCTAAGTACCTTGAGGCCAGATTTTACCTGGTATACTGTCTTAGATTTAAAGGACGCTTTCTTTTGCTTGCCTTTGGCCCCTCAGAGCCAAACATACTTTGCCTTTAAATAGAAAGACCCCGAGCTGGGGCTCTCGGGGCAAGTTACCTGGACACGCCTTCCCCAAGGTTTCAAAAACTCACCTACTCTTTTGATAAAGTGCTCCACCAGGATTTGACTGATTTCTATGTCATGCACCCAGAAATAACTCTCTTACAATATGTAGATGACCTCTTATTGGCCGCCCCCACCCAAGAGGCCTGAATTAAAGCTACTCAACACCTACTCCAGGAACTGGGTAACAAGGGCTATCAGCCTCAGCTAAAAAGACACAACCCTGCAGACAAGAGGTAACATATTTGGGCTATATTCTCAAAAAAGGAAAGAGGTGACTAACTAAGAGCCACATAGAGACAGTGGCCAGAATCCCTCTGCCACACAACCGTCGGCAACTTAGAGAGTTCCTAGGAACTGCTGGGTTCTGTCAGTTATAGATCCCTGGCTTTGCTAAATTAGCAGCTCCCCTATATCCTCTCACTCAAAATAAAGACTCTTTCAAGTGGGATAAACCCCAACAACTGGCCTTTGACACCATAAAAAAGGCCCTCTTGTCTGTCCTTGCCCTCAGGATACCTGACACTTTCAAGCCTTTCACTCTATTCATAGATAAAAGGGGTGGCGTTGCTAAAGGTGTGCTAACCCAGACCAGTGGCTTACTTGTCCAAACAATTAGATAAGATACTGTCACTGCCAATGGCCTCCTTGCCTGCACATCATGGCTACCATGACTTTGTTGGCCAAAGATGCCAATAAACTGACTCTGGGACAACCCTTGACTGTCATCATGCCTCATGCCTTAGAGTCTGTAGTGTGACAGCCTCCTGACAGATAGATTAGCAATGCCCATCTCACCCACTATCAGGCTTTGCTCTTAGATTCTGATTGTGTCACCTTTGGCCCCCCAGTGACTCTCAACCCAGCTACCTTGTTGCCAGCCCCACACCAGACACAAGAGACACCACATGACTGTCACCAGGTAATGGCAGAGACACATGGTACATGAGAAGACATACAAGATCATCCTATCCTGGAGGCTGATCATACTTGGTATACTGATGACAGCATCTTCCTGGATTCAGGTACCAGGAGGGCTGGGGCAGCTGTAGTAGATGGACAGAAAGTCATCTGGGCACAGGCCTTTCCTCAAGGGACCTCGGCCCAAAGGGCAGAGCTTGTTGCCCTAACCAAGGGATTAAAACTTTCCAAAGACAAGAGAGCTAATATTTACACTGATAGCCGATATGCATTTGCCACTGCTCATGTCCATGAAAGGATTTATGAACAAACAGGACTTCTGACCTCAGAGGGCAAGATGATTAAAAATAAGCCTGAAATTAAAGCTCTCCTCAAAGCCCTATTTCTGCCAAAACAAGTGGCCATCATACACTGTCCAGGACATCAAAAAAACAAACAAACAAACAAACAAAAAAACAAAATACTGTCGCCATGGACAACCAGCAGGCGGATCAGGTGACAAAACAAATAGCCAAGTTGAGACTCCTGGTGTTGTCTGTCAGGGCTAAAGAACCCCCTCAGCCTGAGGCTTATAACTACTCTTCCAAGGACCAGGCCAAGGCCCAAGCCCAGTTTCCAAAAATTGGGCAAAAGACGGTAAAACTGTCCTGTTAGCCCTTGATGCGGCTGCCATGGTCCAACAGATCCATACCTGGACCCACCTAGGATCAAAGAAGCTTCGCCAGATCCTGGAAAAGACAGAATTCATCATCCCTGGAGCTGCTGCCCTGGTTGGTAAAACTGTAACTACTTGTCAGGCTTGTCAACAAGTCAATGCTGGCAGGAACCAAGTCCCAGAAGGGACCAGAGTCCGTAGAGACAGACCAGGAACTTACTGGGAAGTAGATTTTACCAAGATGAAGCCCCCCGCTGTGGGTTATCGATACTTATTAGTTTTTATAGACCCTTTTTCAAGATAGATAAAAGCTCTCCCCATGCAGCGAAAAACAGCACAAACAGTGACCAAGGTCATCCTGAAAGACATCTTTCCTTGGTTTAGACTTCCCAAGGTAATCGGGTCAGATAACAGGCTGACCGGCCTTTGTCTCCCAGGTAAGTCAGGGACTGGCCAAGATCTTGGGGACTAATTAAAATTTACATTGTGCTTACAGACTCCAAAAGTTCAGGACAGGTAAAAAAAATGAATCGGACTCTAAAAGAAACCCTTGTCTAAATTGACCATTGAGACTGGTTTAAAAGATTAGAGATGCCTCCTACCCTTTGCTCTATTCAGAGCCAGAAACACTCCCTCACGCTTTAACCTGGCCCCCTATAAAATCCTGTATGAGGGACCACCCCCTTTGTTTACTATGCTTAATTCTTATCAACCTTCTGCTTCCAAAACTGATTTACAGGCCCGCCTTAAAATATTCCAGGTGGTTCAAGCCCAAATTTGGGCCCCATTGGCCGAACTTTACAAACCTGGCCACTCTCAGACAGTGAGACATCTTTTCCACGTTGGTGACTCTGTCTACATCTGTTGACACCGGTCTCAAGGACTCAAACCTCGCTAAAAGGGGCCCTACACCATTCTGCTCACCACACCCACCGCTCTCAAGGTCGACGGAATAGCTGCCTGGGTTCACGCCTCTCACGCCAAAGCTGCTCCAGCTACTCTTGACTCCACCTCAGAGATACCACAATGGCAGCTCCATCGCTCCCAAGATCCACTCAAGATAAGACTTACCCGATTACGGGATTGACTATAAAAATTCTGCTTCTCACCCTTGTACCCTGTTTTGGGTATGACTCTCCCTCAAATCTCACCAGTTAACTTGGCAAGTGCTCTCCCATATTAGAGAGCCCATATGAGAGACTTCATCCATAGCCCCCTTATAGATCTGGTGGCCTACACTATACCATGACTTATGTAAATTGGCTATAAAAACTCCTGCTAATTGAGATATCGAGGGACACTCAAACCTCAATGAGGCTCCCACCAAAGAGTCTCTTGAAGGGAGGTTGGGTCTTCACCCCTGGGGGGATGTGACACTATGAAAAAAAGGAGCTTGTTACAATGTCTGTCTTTTTACATCTGCCCTGGCTCACACCGAACAAGAGCCATAGTGGCCAAATGCGGGGGTGCTTCCACATTCTATTATAAAAATTGGGGACATGCCTTAAGATTAAGGCCAGTTAAAAAACTCAAGGAGGGATTGTGAGGCTCTCTTTCTCTCTCAGCCTAAGCCTGGGAACGTGACCCAGACAAGCTTGGGAAAGTGACCCAGAAAGAACTGAAGGCCAGTTTCAGTTTCTGAGATTAAGATGGCCAACCGAGATAAACAATTTCAACTAAGGTAAACAATTCTCAGAAAAATACCATCTGGAAATTCTCTGGAAACTCCCCAATACCCCTCCCTGTCAAGAATAGCCCCCAAGACCAATGACCCCTGCAATAGCCATAACATTTAGACAAGCACCCTTAGCGACCACCAGAGCCAATCCTAACATAGGGCATGCAGCCCCTCCTAACCTTTGCGGTTTTAGCCTTTAAGAGTAGCCTGTAGCAGTGACTCAGGGTGCCTCCCTCCCTCCCGAGTGCTGAGGTTCCCTGACGCGCATCAGCAATAAACCTTGTGCTTTTACATGAACACTGTGGTCCTTGCGTGGTCTCTCGCGATGACCCCCCACCTGAGTAGACTCTAGGGTCCAACAGTTTCAAGTTCTACCATAGTATCTTCGACTGCCAAGATTCATTCCTCCATCTCTTGAATTCTATTAGAGAAGCTTATGTCTGCATTACTTGCCTGCTTCTATGAGTTCTCTTGCTCCCGGCGTTTATCTATCAGTGTTTTTATTATTGTTTCCATTTTCATCTTCAGATCTAGGAACATTTTATTGACTTCCTTCATCTGATTGTTTTATGTTCCTGAGTTTCTTCCTGTGACTTTCTATGGGCCTTCAGATCTTGAACTGTTTTATTGATTTTCTTTATATGATTGTTTGTGTTTTTCTGGTTTTTTTCCAGTTCCTCTCTATAGACCTCTTAATGTCTTCAATCTGTTTGGCTGCATCTTCCTGCATTTTTCTTTGGATCTTATTCATTTCCCCCATTATGATCTTCATTACTATGGATTGGAGGTCATCTTCTTGTGTTTCAATTGTGTTTGAGTTCTCAGGGTTGATTTCATTGAGATAGTTGGGATCTGGAAATGCCATATTTCTTTTTGGTTTTTGTTGTTTATAGTTTTGTGCTGACCTCTAGTCATCTTGCTGTTTCTGACGTTGGGACCCTGATCCATGATCTCTGTTCTGCCTGGGCCAATGGGCCCATGGGCCCACAGATTGCCTAGAGAGGGAGACAGGGTGGGCAGATATGGCACGCATGGATGGCTGTGGGAGGCTTTAAAGAGCTGGCTGGTGGTGTGTCTGCAGCTGAGTGGGCTCTTTTGTGGGCTCTGTGTCTCTCTGTGGACTGGCAGGCCTGATCTGCACTCTCCATTCCCCCAGGGATAGGAGGTCTGCAGATGGTCAGTGAGGAAGACAGTGGGCGCAGTTGATACAGACACCATTTGCTCTGGGTTTTGGTTTTGTGCTTAAGCTCCTATGGTCATAGTCCCTGATGCTTTCTCAGAACTTGCGAGTCAGTCTGAGGTTAGAACCACCCATTTTCTTTTTTTTCCCCCTGAGCTAGCAGCTCCAGCCTGGAGTTACACTGCCCATAGTTCTGTCTCAGATACCAACCTCCCTGTTAACACTGGCAGGAACCTGTCCATCTTCTGAAAAAGTGGGTGTCTTTCCTTCAAGTTCTTAAACTTCATACGCAGAGTGTGCAGCTTTCGCACTGTCTCTTGAGGGTATGTCCACAGCTGCCTGGTCCCCTTTGTGGTCCCTGGGTTTCTCTGTGGACTGGTGGGCCCAGATCCATGCTCTCAGTTCTCCCTGGGCCAGTGAGACCACAAATGGTCTGAGAGTTAGACAGAGGAACAGGTGAGGCCAACATCTTCAGCTCTGGGTTTGGTTTTGCACTCACACTCACCTGGATACCAGCTGCTGAGGCTTTCTCAGGACTAGCAGGTCAGTCTGGGATAAGAACTACCTGTTTTCCTGTGTTTTTCCTAGACCAGTAGCTCCAGCCTGGAGATACACCACCCACAGTTCAGTGTCAGATACCAAGCTCCTTGTTATCAGTGGTGGGAATCTGTCTAGCCACTGGGAAGTGTGCACCCTTCCTCCAAGTTCTTAGAACAAATAAGCTGAGTGCACAGCTTTAGACCTGCAGTTGTCAGGTCCCCTGTGTGGGCTCTTGGGTTTCTCTGTAGACTGGTGGGCTCCGATTCATGCTCTCCATTCTGCTGGATCTGTGGGACCACAGATGGTCAAAAGGGGATACAGGGGCCCAGGTGAGGCTGACACACTCACTTGATTCTGGGTTTTGGTTTGTACTAGTATAGTCACTGGACCCTGGGGCTTTCCTCAGAACTTTCGGGTCTGTCTGAGGTCAGAACTGCTCGTTTTCCTGTGTTCCTCCTGGGCTAGCAACTCCAGCCTAGAGTTACACTGACCACAGTTCTGTCTCGGATATCAAGCTCCTGGTTATCACTGGCAAGAACCTGTCTGGCTGCTGGGAAATGTGCAAATTTCCTCCAAGTTCTTAGATCAGACAACCGGACAGCACAGCTTTAGAGCTGTGACTGGGGGTCATATCCACAGCTTCATGGGGTTGTGTGGGCTCTGAGTCCCAGAGTAGACTGGTGCGCCTCTATACTCCCTCTTCAGTCCCCCTGGTCTAGTGGGCCCACAGCTCTGTTAGGGAGAGAGACTGAGAGAGCAGGTGAGGAAAGCTGGCTCAGTGCTGTGTACTGGTGTGAGGTGGGTTTGGGTTCTCACGACTGATCCACCAGTTTCCATGGAATTTCACCAGGTCAGGATATCTGGTGTTTCACAGCTCAAAGTGTAGACACGTATACAGTGTTCCTTTAGAATACGCCTGCAGTTCCCACGTCGCAGGCGGATTCCATGGTCCAGAGTGGGGGACTGGGTTCCAGTCCTCCATGGGCCATTGGATGCCCAGTGGCCAGATCTGTCTGTGGCCTCTACTGTGTAGATCCCACTCACCTAGTATTTTCCAGTTCTTCTAGACACCACGCCAAGCACCTCTGTTGGCAGAATGCTGGCGGTGTTCCCAGCTACCTGCCTCTGTAGCCACCGCCTCCATTTCTGCCACTTCTGCCACTTCTGCCTCTGCTGCTGCTGCTTCATTGGTCTGCTCTCCACGAGGTCTGTAGCTTCTGGTGTTCAGGGATGTGCAGGTTTTCTGAAGGATATTTATGTTGAACAATGTTCTTCCACTGTGATGGGGCAGGAAGCTTGGTGTTTCTGATTAAGAAAACAGTCTAATCCCCTGACTTGATTACTCCGGCTTCTAAACAAGGTCCACCCTGCTCATTATCATTTTGGAATCCTACTCCTAGATTTTTATACTGTTTGTGGCTATCATGAAGGGTGTAGTTCCCCTAGTTTATTCCTCTGAATTATTGTCATTTGTATATAAGAAAGCTACTGACTTTTTTAGTTAATTTTTTATCCAGCCATTTTACTGAAGGTGTTTATCAGCTGTAGGAGTTCCCTGGTGGAATTTTCTTAGTCACTTATGTATACTATCATCTGCAAATAGAGACAATTTGACTTCCTCCTTTCCCATTTGGATCCCCTTGATTTCCTTTTGTTGTCTTTTTGCTCTGGGTAGAACTTCAAACACCTTGTTGAACAGATGAGGAGAAAGTGGGCAGCTTTTCCTGGTCCACAATTTTAGAGGAATTTCCTTAAGTATCTCTCTATTTAATTTGATGTTGGCTATTGGCTTGCTGTATATAGCCTTTATTAGGTTTAGGTATGTGCCTTATATCCCTGATCTCTCCAATATATTAAAAATGAATGGACATTGGATTTTGTCAAATACTTTTTCTGCATCTAGGGAGATGATCATGTATGTTTTTCTTTCAGTTTGTTTAGATGGTGGATTACACTGGTGACTTTCCATATATTAAACCTATCCCTGCATGCCTGGAATGAAGCCTACCTGGTCATGGTAAATGATATCTTTGATATGTCCTTGTATTCATTTTGAGAGTATTTTATTGAGTATTTTTGTGTCTATGTTCATAAGAGAAATTGGTCTGAAGTTTTCTTTTTTTTTTTTTTTTTAGGGTCTTTGTGGGACTTAGCTATCTTTTGGAATAGCTTGAAGAGTATCTGTATTAGCTCTTCTTTGGAGGTCTGGTAGAATTCTGCTCTGAAACCCATCTGGCCTTGAGCTTTTTTTTTTTTTTTTTTTTTTTTGGTTGAGAGACTATCAGTGATTGCTTGTATTTCTATAGACAAAATAGTACCATTTAATTTGTTTATCTGATCTTGATTCAATTTTGGCAAGTGGAATCAATCAAAATAATTGTCCGTCTTCCTTAGATTTTCAAATTTCATAGTATATATGCCTTAAAGTAGTATTGTATGATTCTTTTTATTTCTTCAGTGTCTGTTGTTATGTCTCCATTTTCATTTCGGATTTTGCTGTTTGGATAGTGTCTCTCTGCCTTCTAGTGAGTTTTTGTCATGAAATATCTTGTCTTTTCCATCAATGGTTATTGATAGTTTTCCTCTGTAAAGTACTCTGGCCTGGAATATGTGGTATTTTAGGATTTACAGGACCTCTCTTCAGGCCCTTCTGGCTTTTGTGGTCTCTGCTGAGAAGTCAGGTGTAATTCTGATAGGTCTGCCATTATATGCTACTTGGATATTTTCCCTTAACACTTTTAATATTTTTGTTTTGTTCTGGATATTTTGTTTTGATTATTATGTGATTGGAGGGTATTATTTTCTGGTCTATTCTATTTAGTTTTCTGTAGGCCTCTTGTTTGTTTATATGCATCTCCTTTAAATTGGAGAAAATTTCTTCTATGATTTTGTGGAAAATATTTTCAGGGCCTTGGAGTCAGGCATCTTTCCTCCTTAATGCCTATTATCCTCAGGTTTTGTCTTTTTATGCTGTGCCTGATTTCTTGGATGTTTGTATTAGGATTTTTTCCAGATTTAGCATTTTCTTTGATCGTTGCTTCAAGTTCTGATTGTGTCTTCTAGTCCCGTGATTAGTTCCTTTAACTCTTGCATTCTCTTAAAAAAGCTTGCCTCTGTGTTGCTTGCTTTCTTCTCTAAGTTCTATCATTCCCAGTTTTCTTCTGTCTATGCCTTTATCATTGTTTCCATTTTCATCTTCAGATCTTGAACTCTTTTATTGATTACCTTCATCTGGTAGTTTGTATAGTCCTGAGTTTCTTCCAGTGCTTCTTTATAGGCCTTCAGATCTTGAACTGTTTTATGGATTTTCTCCATCTGATTGCATTTTTATGAATTTCATCCAGTGCCTCTCTATAGGCCTTTTTAATGTCTTCAGTCTATTTGGCTGCATCTTCCTGCATTTGTTTATGGATTGTATTTGTTTCCTCCATTATCATCTTCATTACTAAGGATTTGAGGTAATTTTTCTTATTTCAATTGTATTCGTGTTCCCTGGGTTGGTTTCTGTGGGATTTCTGGGGTCTGGAGATGCCATATTGTTTTGGGTTTTGTTATTTGTATTTTTACATTGCCTTTTTGTCATTTGCTGTTTCTGATGTTGGAAGAGAGCTTATGGTGTCCTTCACTGGTCATTGAGTTTGGATTGTTTGTGAATGATTATAAATCGAGTACCCTTGCCTGTGGGGATCAGGGATTTTTTTTCTGGTTCAGGCAGTTGACCTTGTTTTGGCTCCAGAAGACTTTGCTCCACATGCTTGACTCCTCACTGGGTCAGCAGAGGTAGGTGCTGATGCTCTTCAGTTCAAAGATCAGTTTGAGGAACTGTATGTAGAACTGGTTATCCTGCCTTTGGCTTGGCTTTTCATATCCTGCCTTCAGGCCTTAGGGTTTTTGGTCCTAGGCTCAAATCACCCTGGAGTGCCTGAAACCCTGCTGGCTTCTCATAGTTGTTTAGGTTTCTGACTGATCCATGCAGGCAGTGGATACTCTTTTCTGCCCAGCAGGGAGAAAGCAGATACTACGCTCTGATTGTAGGTGGTTGGCTAGATTTCTTCCCTATGCCCCCAGGCATGGTCAGTGTCTCCAGAGAGAGTGGGAGGTCCTGCTAGGCTATGGAGCCTGGCTAAGCTGGGTAAGTTCTCACCAATTTTGCAGGGCCAGTTCCCTGGGGCCTGTAGCTAGGTTCTTGCAGGATCCCATTCAGACCTTGCTACTATGTCTGGATAACATGGCCACAGCCTCCTGGGCCCCCATGTGGCACCTGGGCTTTCTGTGAACTGGTGCGGGGCAGGAGGGGGTTATGAGTACAGAGCCACCTTTTTCCCTGAGATTTCCCCAGTTCAGGAGCTCTGGTGCTTACACTGCCAGGGGTTTAGTCCTATATACCTTGTTCATGCTATAGTGCAAGGTTACAGTTTGCAGTTCACTGGTGGGTTCTTGTTCAGACTCTGTAGACTGGGATTCAGCCCTCTATGGGCTTTTGGATGACCAGAGGTCAGACTTTCCTGTGTCCTGTGCTGTGTGGATCCCCATCACCAAGTTTTCTCCAGTTCTTGCAGTCTGTGGCTCCCAGTAAGGTCCCTTTTCTCCTCCTTGTACGTCAGATACAGTGCATGCTTGGTAACGCCATCTTGTAATCTCCACAGTATACACTTTAGCCTAAACATCTTTACTTGCTAATGTTCATTGCAATGCATCGAATTCAAGTCCTCTGGCATCCGCTAAATGATCAATACTGGATCCTTACCAGGATTCCCCTTAGATATCCTGTGGTTGTCCTTTGTCGTGGAGATGCTACAGCTTTGGATGGGCAGAACTTGCCCCTTTATGTGCTTCATTAATTCATAGATGGAGCAGATGTTTTCATGGGCTAACTTGAAGCCTTGGGTCTGAGTTGTCTGGGTGGTAGCTGAAGTTTTTAGCCTGCCCACTCTCTTACAGCCAGGGCACAAGGGTCAACTCTCCTGCAGTTGTAGGGCCAGCTCAATGAAGTGCCTCAGCCAGCAAGGGGTACGGCCAGCTCTCCCACACAAATACCATGAAAGTCAGCTCCATTGTGCTATCAACGAATGTGCAAGGGCCAGGTTTCCCAAGTGTTGTAGCCATTGAGGGGTAGGGGAGATTTCACATATTTTTATTACATGTTTTTCAATATTTTACTACATGTATTATGGTAGGAATCATTTACATGAATTCTTCCCTCTCAACATATTTAGGAACAATGTGCCATCTTGTATGATAAATCTCTAGAACTTTCTTATTATGTTCAGTATAAACACTATATAAATTTTCTAGCCCAGTTTAATCCCTAAATTCACTCTTCATATTTGTCTTTATAGCCACAGATAGGTGCCTTCCCCAAATCAATAAAAAAAAAACTTCTCTTTACAACAAAGAGTGCACCCCATGTCTCCTAACTCTGTCTGGGTGTCCAGGATCATTGCATATCAAGCTGAACTGGAGAGACTGAAGCTTAGGGGCAGGTGGGTACAAGGGATAATTTCAGTTGGCAGTGAGTATGTGAGAAACAGCCTGCTTAAAAGACAGCCCCTTTAACTGGGGGAAACAAAGGCTATTTAAACTTTTGTGGAGTGGGTATAAGCTTTTTGGGTAAGAGTACATCATTGGCAGAGGCTAAGAGTCTGGAAATGTCTTATTTACCTGATGAAGAATTCCAAGTGCTTGCTCTCCATGATCTTATGAGGAGAAAGAAAGTTAATTCTTTAGCCTGGCCACCAGGCTACATGACCACATCAAGGGTTGCAGAAGTGGGGCCAGTAAGTCTATGTTTCCTGGGACATCCAGGCATAGGACAGAGAGGGAATGATCCTACTCCTGTTAGTATCAGTATGAGATTTTGTTGGCCAAGGTGAGGCATTTGATTCACTATTCCTCCTGGCCAGGCACTCTGTTCACAGAGCTTCCCGGCCCCACAAGAGGTCATTACAGAAAATACAACCAATTAAAATGTGGAGTACTTGAGCACAGTACCAATGATAAACACAGAAAATAACTCCTCCACCTAACACTCAAGGAGTATGAAGGATGAGAGGCAGACATATTGTAAAAGCCAGATGACCAGGGAGTTTGCTATGATATTGTTTCTCTAACTATTGCCAGATACTATACCCATGAAGCCTTCTAAATGTTAGTGCCTAAGTTTGAGCTGAGCAGACATGGATGAGAAAGTTCATGAGGCCTCCACCCTACTCAAAGAAATAGGCAGCTAATGAATCATGATATTGAGAAAAATAGTCTTCCCCCTTAAAAATATACTGTTTGTTTATCATACCAAGTGGTCAGCAGTAAATACATACATACATGCAATGCTATATAGTCTGAGCAAGTTATATTTAGGAATATACATGTTATTAGGAATATATATGCTTGTAGCAAAGATTGATGCCAAAGAAGCTATGAAGTTGAAATAGAGCAAAGACCCATGCACTGAAAGGTTTATGTGGAGTAAAGTAAAAGGAGAAAAGATATAATCATATATAACTGCAATAATAAAAGAAACAAATCCCAATATATCATCTGTTAAGTTGTTCTAGTTTGCAAGTTAATTGCCTACATTAACACTGTCCCTCACTTTAACACATGAGTCCTTAAGATGTGCATGAGGCAACATTCGTTCCATGATTTCTCCCTGTAGTTGGCTTTGATACACTTCACTAAGGTTAATCGATTTGATCATATGACACAGAATTCTTCTATCTTGAATGTTGAATTGTCTACTTCCATCTATATACTACATTTTCTTTTTTAAACTTGTGGATATCTACATAAGTTGCTGGTTCATTGTATGAACTGTGAATGTTGTTGCAGCTGGTGTTTGTTGTAGAAACAAATCTTAGTTAAATTATAAGAGGTGATATCATTGAGTTATATGAAATTCTTATGCTGTTTGCCTTTTATAATTTTGATACGATCATTTCTACCAGGAGTGATGTGATACCTTCTCAGAATGTTGACCAAACTGTTCATAATTATTCATAGTGCTAATTATTTTGGCAGAAATGACTGTAGGAGTTAGGCAATTAGTTTGGATAAATAACAGGAGGTGGCATTATTGATTTACATAAAAATATAAAATATTTGAGAAACTTACATATTTCTTATCCAATGTATTGTACCTTTTGATGGTACAACCAATAATGTTTAAAGCATTCATGTTTTTTCTACATGTTTTCCACTACTAGCTACCTTTTATAATTTTGATACAATCATTTCTAACAGGTGTGATGTGATACTTTCTCACAGTTATGAGCGGGCTGTTCGTAATTATTCATTGTGCTAATTATTTTTCCATACACCTTTTAGCCATTTGTGTGTCTTTTCATAAAAATGTCTATTTACATCCTTAAGCCATAATTTAATTGGTATATCAAAAATGTTATGAATATTCACATTGTTCAATAATTTAAAGTCATAGAATACTATATATTATTACAGATACAAACATTTAAATGCAATCCCTTAATTGTGGTGCTATAAATTATTTGTAGTCAAATCATTATAGATTTGAGGGCAATGACTTTGTGCACACAGTGTGACTAAACTCTTGATAGGACTCCTTTAGTTTTTCTTCTCACGTTCTGACAAAATGCAAAGCACATGCACAGTAGGAGTTACTGTGACACTGACAGCATGTTAGTATATATTTTTTGTGAGTTTTACAGATGTAGGTGTCATTGCAGCACAGGGAGAGATTCAAATGTGTGAAGCACCTCGGGGATGTGAAGATTCAAGAAGACTCTTTTCAGGCTAGTGTCACAAAAGGTAGTTTTTAATTACTTCTCAAGTTTCGCTAGGAATAATGCAGTCTAAAGGTTAAAGATTTTAGTACTATATGAAATGATCAGTATTGTAAATATTACATGAACTCACAATGTTTTCCTGACCATATGCTATGCAAGTATGAGAGAGTAGAGAGAGGAAGTTCAGTCTCTGACAACCCTTCTATCCTAATTAGGGAACATCACAGAATCTTCTGTCAACTCTAAAAATATACATACTGTGGCAGCCAGACACTAATGTGAAAAAGAGACAGGTCTGAGAGGCTAGCCTTTCCCCTGAGAGCTAACATTTTCAGAACAAATTGGTCAGCTAACAAATATTCAGTCCCCAGATCTCAGAAGATACTTAAAAGTGTTGATCCCAGAATGGCTAGAAAACCAATCACAAGAGACTGAATCAGAGCCCAAGCATTTGCTCCCGCTCAATTCAAAAGGCCTCTTGGGCAATTTGTTATTTATTCTTCTTTTTCAAATCAATATTTTCAGTTTTTCCCAGTCTTTGTAATTTGACGTTCAAGTAGACTCAAGCACCCTTTCAAGAGATTAATTTTTATTACAGAGGTTTCACTATAAATGAACAAAAATACCACAATTCAAGATTTCTTTAAAAAAAGATCAAATGCAAGTATATCCTTTGGTTATTTGCACACACACACACATATTATATTAAACTGTATAGGAACACTTTATTTCACAAAGAAATGATAATACTTGATAAAATTAGCATAAAACAATGGAAATTTATAGCTACCATGGTTTGTGCTATACATTAATACTTAATTCTTCAAAAAACAGTTTGTAAATTTATGTGTCCAGTTTTAAATAAATGATAGCATTAATGTGAGTGAATATAACATTTTCTTTTAAATCCTGCATGTGCATGCTCTATTACTAAATATGCTACCTTGGAAGAGAAAAAAAAATTAACAAGAGTTGTCAAGTAAAATAAAGAAAAACACAGATTAAAACTGCTACACTTCCCTCTTGCAATTTCAAAGCACAACAGTAGTGGATGATGAGATTTGAGGGCGCTGCACCAACACTAGCATCAATGAGAGCGAACAGTTGCAAAAGTAATTGCTGTTTTGTAGCAGGTGATCAGCTATGAACCATTCCCTTAGTCTAATAGTCCTTATTACAAATCTTAGACTATTCTACAATTAACTTTAGATTTCTGATAGCAATCTTTGCTTTAGAAAAAAAAAAACTGAACTGATATGCAACATCAGGAAGTCAGCTCTGACATGAACTGGCCCCAGAACTGAGCATATCTTCTCCATACTTCCAATCCAGCTTAGAGTTAATGTGGAAAACCAAACTAAAATAATATATATACAGAGATTTTAATTGTAAATTTATGATTTTTAGTGAAATATATTTAAAATACAATTTTCTAATCAAAGTAAAATTATTTATATTAACCTAAAATAGTTCCAATCTTTTCAGATCCTCAGTTATTTTTCCCAATTCCACCATTCAAAGAACTAAATATTTCTTAGCAATGCTCTTTATGTGTTTTCAAATGCTATCCATGGGTAGAATCTCTCTGCTATATTTTAATCTTTCGTGCTTACACGAACACACAAAACTATATATAACTATTTTCATCAACTAAATCACAGATTAATTTTTAAGTTAATTTCCTACTTTTGAATCAAATTTCACTTTTAAAACAGATATTGTGGTTCTTAAGTATAATTATTGTCAAGTTAAGCAAAGTCCCTTTAGTTTTCTTCATGTAAACTACTTTCTAATAATTAGATGTTTGTATATAAACATGTTTTAGTGAACATATATATATATATATATTTCAAGAATGATGGTATCATGTAACATTCTATAATAAAGAAAATTTCTTTTGTGGTGATTAAACATTCTGAAAATATATCTTCTAACAGGCTAAAACTTTCAACTTTTGCTAGAACTTACATGAAATTTAATATTATACATTGAGGTCACTTAATACTGACATCTTATACACCGTACATCCAAACTGTTAACTTAATTTGCTTTTAAGAGAACTATAATGCATAGCTACAATGTTAAGTTATGCATTTATTTATAAACTTTACTCAGAGTAATTTATTTGAGAAGTCAAAATCAAAGTTCTAAAATGTACTGAAAATACTGAATGCAATAATTGTATTTGGTATCTGGGTCAGTTGGGGTCAATTGGATCCATGGTCACCATCCCTTTTTTATTTTGAAAAATATTTCTGTAAAGTATCATATTACTTCCAAATGTGATGTTTTTATGTTGTTTAGTTAGTTCAGAGTGAAGTCTTTTGTTAGAAGCAGACAGTCCCACTACATATAAATAGATAAAGACTATCTAACACACACTAACACACATAGCTCATACAGAGGACAAACACACATAGGAACAGACACACAAGACATAGGTACTGACAGATTCCAAAGACATGAACAAGATGATGCCAGTGGACATGCCAAAGTGGATGAGAAAAAGCCCACATGACTTCAACTCTACATAAAAGTAATACAGGCACATGAGAAGATTTGGAAATAGGAGAGGTGGTCTTCCCTAAGGATGAGCACACCAAATCTTTGCTAGTCAAACTGTCAGCCCTAAAAAATAAATCATACACACAACACTATACAGACAAAAGAGGTTATATTTAGAAATATATAAGTGTGTGTATGTGTATGTATATATAAACATACACATACACACATATATATACATATATATAATGTATGTATATATGCAAGTAATAACAGCTAATGAGAATAAGGACCATAAATTTGAAGGAGAGCAGGAAGGTGTATGTAAGAGGGTTTTGCAATGAGCAAATGGAAGGAATAAATATACTTATAGTATAGTCTCAAGTTAAAAATAAAAAATGCATTACATATCATAGTGATATATTTCAATGTGGGTGTTCAAAAAGATGCTGATAGGAACTAACACTGTACATAATGAACTGGTTGAGAGTTTTATCTATGAAAAGAAACATGGTCCATCACAGACTCTAGAGTCCTGTATATGGGTCACAGTTCCTAAAGGGAAATAAGAAGAAGAAATCAGTAACTGTTCTGCGGTTCAAGAATTAGAGTATATCATTCATAATTAAATGTGTCTGAATATCAGAGATTGTGGTTATGATGTTGCTAGATTGGCCTGGAGGGTAGAATAAATGCATTTAAATCCTTATTCCAGTCTTGGCTTGCCTCAGCTGCTTTATACCTGAATTCCTTGTATGGTAGGTAGCTAACATACAGTTGAATTTTACAACATCAACAATTGAGTTTGTGAGATGTCATAATATAGTAGAAACTTAGAAATAAAATGTATTTTCTTCTGTTCCTAGTGCTCGCCACCCCTTACACAAAAACTAAGCAGTGTGCATTATCTCTACCTGACCCATAGTCAGACCTCACATTCTAGGTAAAGCATGGGATCTTCAGGTAGAAGCACTCAGAAATGTCCCACAAAAGGCCCACACTGTGCGCCTAAATTCTCTTTTAGGTTATGTTGCAGATTGGAAATAGCCGTGTTGTTTCCATTGTCAGAGATTGATGAACTAATGGCAATGAAGCCAGCGTTGAATAATAGGATTTAATAGTTTATGGTATTGTGTTTTCTTTTTTTCTTTTATTAATTTATTCTTCTTACATCTCAGTGTTTATCTCATCCCTTGTATCCTCCCATTCTTCCCTCCCTCCCATTTTCCCCTTATTCCCCTCCCCTATGACTGTTCCTGAGGGGGATTACCTCCCCCTGTATATGTTCATATCAAGGGTATCAAGTCTCTTCTTGGCAACCTGCTGTCCTTCCTCCAAGTGCCTCCGGGTCTCCCCCTCCAGGGGACATGGTCAAATGTGAGGCAACAGAGTACGTGAGAAAGTCATATCCCACTCTCCACTCAACTGTGGAGAATGTTCTGACCATTGGCTAGATCTGGGTAGGGGTTTACAGTTTACCACCTGTATTGTCCTTGGCTGGTGCCTTAGTTTGAGCGGGACCCCTGGGCCCAAATCTGCCTATCATAATGTTCTACTTGTAGGTTTCTAGGACCCTCTGGATCCTTCTACTGTGCTATTCTCCCATGCTTCTCTCATCTAGAGTCCCAACAGGATGTCCTCCCCTCTGTTCCAGTTTCCTGGTAAGTGAAGGCTTTCGTGGGACATGCCCCTTGGGCTAGTATGCAGATATAAGTGAGTATAGACCGTTTGACTCTTTATGCTTCTGGGTTAACTCACTCATGATCATTTCTAGCTCAATCTATTTATCCACAAATTTCGGGAATTCCTTGTTTTTAATAGCTGAGTAGTATTCCATAGTGTATATGTACCACAGTTTCTTTATCTACTCTTCTACTGAGGGAAACTTAGGCTGTTTCCATGTTCTGGCTATTACGAATAAGGCTGCTATGAACATGGTTGAGCAAATTTTCTTGTTGTGTGCTGGAGCATCTTCTGGGATTATTCCAAGGAGTGGAATAGCTGGGTCTTGAGGAAGCCCTATTCCCATTTTTCTGAGATAGCACCAGATAGATTTCCAAAGTGGCTGTACTAGTTTGCATTCCCACCAGCAATGAAGGAGTGTTCCTCTCTCCCCACATCCTCGCCAGCATGTGGTGTCACTTGAATTTTTGATCTTAGCCATTCTGATGGGTGTAAGATGGAATCTCAGAGTTGTTTTGATTTGCATTTCTCTGATGACTAAGGGGGTTGAGCATTTCATTAAGTGTTTCTCATTTTTTCTCTTTTTACAGAAGAGCCCAATTGAAGTTTAATTCAATCTGTATGTATTTGTGGTACTGCAGTCTTTGTCTCAGGCTCAGGTCCCTACACTATCCAGACTATGGATGCTCCTCTGTTCCCTGTTTTCTGCTGTTTTAGTTCTCATTTTTGGCATCACAGTGTATGGTGCAGAGTACATGCCATAACTTGCTACCTCCTCCACCTTTTACAAATGTCATGAGTCTCAAGTGACCAGTCAACTTGCAATTTCCTTCTCCCATTCGTCATCTTTCAAGCCAGCCTTTATTGCTCTCTGATGACTTATGGTTTTGTTTTAAAATTGTATTTTATGTCTTTCTAACAATAATGCTGCACTGTTTGAAACATCATAAACAGCCTATTTGTACTTCTTTTATAAATATCTTATTTAAATGCATAGCTTTATAATTGACAAAAGTTCAGATTCTTGTATTAATGCTAAACATTTCTTGACAACACATGTTATATTCAAATATATTTTCTATGAAAAAAAATCTTTGAAACAACATTCTCTAAACAAAGATATCCTAAACAAAGACTAGCCATCATGTTTCTCATTACTTAACACAGCCTTAAATGCATATACCCTTGAATTGTTACTTCTACAAGATGAGTCTTGTATTGGGAACCATTGCTTAACCACTTGAAAAATGCTTGAAATATGGTGTGCATATATTTTTCTTTTTTCTTTTTTTTTTTAATTTTTTATTAAGTTATTCTTGTTACATCTCAATGTTTATCCCATCCCTTGTATCCTCCCATTCTTCCCTCCCTCCCATTTTCCCCTTACTCCCCTCCCCTATGACTGTTCCTGAGGGGGATTACCTCCCCCTGTATATGCTCATATCAAGGGTATCAAGTCTCTTCTTGGCAACCTACTGACTTTCTCACGTACTATGGTGTGCATATTTATGCAATGTTATAATCACATTTTATCATATACTCTTAAATGCTTAAGGAAATCTTTTACCCTTGAACATTTTATTTTACTCTCTCATATTTTAGATCATAACAACCATGTTTGGGTAAGGCTCTAAATGCTTTCAAGTGGACAATTGGTCTAATGCCCAACTCTTTGGAAAATTATTATTTTTGTTGTCACTTTTATTAACATCTACAGTATGCCGGATGTATGTAAAACAGCACTGAAGCAAAAGTATCCAACTATGGAAGTATTGAAGTAAAAAGCACTATAAACATTTTGGTCCATTTAATATATTTCATAACTTGTGGAGCTCCTGTCTCCTCCAGGTCCTTCTATCTACCAGCTCTTCCATGAGACTCCCTGTGCTCTACTGGGAGTTCTGGCTGTGAGTCTCAGCATCTGCTTGCATCTCTGGCTGGGTAGAGTTTTTCAGAGGACCTCTCTGGTATGTGCCCATCTTATCCCTTTTCTTCAAATTCTTCGGGTGTCTATTCTGTTTTCCCTTTGCAATGAGAATTATGCATTCTCCCTAGGGTCTTCCTTGTTATTTAGTTTCTTTAGATCTGTATACTGTTGCGTGGTTTTCCTGTATTAAGTGGCTAATATGCACTTATAAGTAAGTATATACCATGCATGTCTGTGTCTTTCTGTGTCTGGGTTACATTTACTTAGAATGATTGTTTCTAGTTCCCTCCATTTCTGAGTGAAGGAGGCGGGTGCTGCAGAGACTGATACACCAACTAAGGACCATGCATATTGAGGACCTTGACCCTCTGCTCAGATGTAGCTGATAGGAAGCACAGTTTCTGTGTGGGTCTCATAATATGCAGAGGAAGGACTACTTCTTTTTTTTTTTTTTTTTTTTTTTTTTTTTTTTTTTTAATTAATTTATTCTTGTTACATCTCAATGTTTATCCCATCCCTTGTATCCTCCCATTCCTCCCCCCCCCATTTTCCCATTATTCCCCTCCCCTATGACTGTTCCTGAGGGGGATTACGTCCCCCTATATATTCTCATAGGGTATCAAGTCTCTTCTTGGCTACTTGCTGTCCTTCCTCTGAGTGCCACCAGGTCTCCCCCTCCAGGGGACATGGTCAAATGTGAGGCACCAGAGTATGTGAGAAAGTCGTATCACACTCTCCACTCAACTGTGGAGAATATTCTGACCATTGGCTAGATCTGGGAAGGGGTTTAAAGTTTACCTCCTGTATTGTCCTTGGCTGGTGCCTTAGTTTGAGCGGGACCCCTGGGCCCAAATCTGCCTATCATATTGTTCTACTTGTAGATTTCTAGGACCCTCTGGATCCTTTTATTTTGCTGTTCTCCCATGCGTCTCTCATTTAGAGTCCCAATAGGATGCCTTCCCCTCTGTCCCAGTTTCCTGGTAAGTGAAGGCTTTCGTGGGACATGCCCCTTGGGCTAGTATGCAGATATAAGTGAGTATATACCATTTGATTCTTTCTGCTTCTGGGTTAACTCACTCATTATGATCATTTCTAGTTCAATCCATTTATCCACAAATTTCGGGAATTCCTTGTTTTTAATAGCTGAAAGGACTACTTCTGACATGGACTTTGGTGCCCCTTTGTGGATTACTTACTCCTGGGTGGGCAACCTTGCCAGGCCACAGCGGAAGGAGAAACAAATAATCCAGATGAAATGTGATAGGCTGAGGTTAAATGTTAGGGGAGGAGGGCTCCCTCTTTCTGAAGACTAGGGGAGGGGAAAGAGGATGAGGAAGGCGACAAGGGACTGGGCTACAATGAGGATGTAAAGTGAATAAATTTTTTAAATATAAAAAAAATCATTTAAAAATAAAATATTTGTAACTTTCATTGATCTCAGTATTATATTTATGAGTTCAGGCACTAAGATAACTCAAAGTACAAAAAATACTTTGTTGTTGTCATGTTACCTTTTATTTATTTATTTATTTTATGTAATAAAAGTTTTCCTTTGCTTGGTTTGCTTTTTTTGTTAGCTTTTTGTTTTTGAGACAGGGTTTCTATGTGTGACCATGACTGTCCTGAACTCACTTGTAGACCAGGGCCCTCAATCTCATAGTGATCTGCCTGCCTCTGCCTCCCTGAGTGCTGGGATTTAAGGCATGTACCACCATGCCTGGCTAGAACATGTTTTTCTACTTAATATAAGTCATCAATAAAATAACAGATGTTTAATAAGAAGTGAATTATAAAATATTCTATAAATTTACCTTAATTATAATTGTAGGAAAATATAATAGGAATATAGATGAATTAAGTCACAAGGTTTAATTTCAAATAAAATCTAAACAAAACGCATGTATCCCAATATTGCTTTAGTAATGTTTTGTCTATATCCACTATCTGAAGCCCTCTGACTACTGATTCCTTTTACACATATTAAGTGACAAGTTTGGAATCCTAAGCCTCAGCAGTAAAGTGAATTAATCCTTCATTTTTTTTCTCTACTCAAATCAGGAAATGCTTAAACATATATAATACTATATCTGAATATGGCACAGTGATATCCACAAAACCAACCACTTTAGTTTTACTATTACTGTTTTTATATTTATCATTAAGGGTAAGCAAGAAATCTTTCTAGATCTGTACACAACCATAAAAGATAAAACTCACAGCATGGAAGGTATACAAGTTCTATCCTTAATTGAATAGCTATTGGCAATTAATGGCTTCTTAGAGATGGAGTATCACCTTCCTTTTGGGTGATGACTATTGATACCTCACCCATGACTCAGTGGAAAATACCATACACATACTATTTACAAAGTGTTAGATATTATGATAATAATAATGATAATAATAATAATAATAATAATAATAATAATAAGTTGGAATTATAGTCCAGTGCTATGATTTTCAGTATAACATTCTCTTAGTTGTGACTGTTTCTCTTTTCTTTTTCTCCAAACAATAATCTTTAAAGACATTGCTGATGAACTATCTTCTGGGTTGCTCTCTATTATTTCACCCAAAAATGGTTGCTCCTGCATGGTTTGACTTTATTCCAAATTGGGGAGTAGCATGTAATATGTAATTGATTGATGTCAATTAATTATTGCCAGTAATCCATAGGAACAATTTTAAGAAACCAAGAAATGGAATAAGTATCTCTCTGGTAACGCATATCTATCTAACAGTCTTATTCTGTGTGTAATGTTTAGCATCGCAAAATATCTCAATGTTTTTTTTTTTTTATTAGTAATTTTTGTTATTAGGCTTTGCAATAACACAACTAAAAAAAGTAAAATTCTCTTGAAATGCAGGTCAGTCTATTCAGATTTGCAAACATCTACTACCTTTAAATTTTTAGATGGCATACATAGTTCAAAAGGAAATCTCATATATAAAATATGCAATAGAAAAAACGGAGCTGATTGTGTTTGCCCTTCTATAAGTGATAAAATCAAAGAAGGAAAAAAAAGAAAAGAAATTCTGTGCATGGCTATCTAACACTTGCTGAATGTATTATAACCTTGTAGCTTATTTGTATCTATATATTATATGAATTTCCAACATAGATGTTTTCCACCTCAAAACTGAATATGAAACTTATCACCTGCAAAGAGCTTTAATGCAGGTCTAAGCAACATATCAGACAAATTTCTGGGATGAGGCTGAAGCCCAAACAATGGTAGTTCATGGTGGGTTGTTGGGTCTCAGCATAGCTGGGCCTGCTTAGGTGTGTATGGTTTTTGTAAACTTGAGTCACCAATCAGGGCCCATAAGATGAATGTGAAAGAGATTCTGGGTCTTTTGTTTTTCTTTATCCAATGTGATTACAAAGAACAAATCTCTCTTTTTTTCTGTTAAAAAAAATTTAAAGGCACAAAGTTCAAAAGGAGGAGTGTATTGGGGTCTTCTTTTTTTAATATTTTATTAATTTTTTCATATTACATCCCAATTATTAGCCTTTCCCTTGTAACCTCCCATTCCTCCCTCCATCCCACTTTCTCCCCTACTCCCCTACCCCCTATATCTGTGACTGAGGGGGACTTCCTCCCCCTATATATGCTCATAGGGTATCAAGTCTCTTCTTGGTAGCCTGCTATCCTTCCTCTGAGTGCCACCAGGCCTCCCCATCAAGAGGACATGGTCAAATATGAGGCACCAGAGTACGTGTGAAAGTCAGATCCCACTCTCCACTCAACGGTGGAAAATGTCCTATCCATCGACTAGATCTTCGGGGTTTGAAGTTTACTTCCCGTATTGTCCTTGGCTGGTGTCATAGTTTGATCAGGACCCCTGGGCCCAGATCTGCCCATCATAATGTTCTTCTTGTAGGTTTCTAGACCCTCTGGATCCTTCTATTTCCCCATTCTCCCATGCTTCTCTCACCTAAAGTCCTAATAGGATGGTCCTTTGTATTGGGGTCTTCTATGAGAGAGATAAAGGAAGGTGGAAGTGAATATAGACAAGGCACATTGTATACACGCATGAGATTTACAAAGAACTAAAAATTACTAATGAAGATAAGTCATTGAATTTGGAAATCTTTTGGAAACTGTTTAAAGGAGTATGTATCATGGCCATAATCTTTTCTCACACTTATTCAATTTGTATTATCCAACTGGGAATCTCAAAACATTTTTTCCAGCCCATGAAGAGATGACACACATAGTATATATGTCAGAGTAAGAAAGTAAATGCATCTGGGTCATGGATGGCATTCGTAAGAAGCAAGAACAGATCTTAGCAGCCTCTGAAATTTTTCTTGTCTTATTTACTTATCTGTGATTATAAATCTTTGATTTTAGCTTAGTTTACAGTCCAAAAACATATAATAATCAAGAGAAGTGTATCCTCTTAATATTTCTGTTACATTGGGTAGTAAGGAATTTTTTAATTACTGGATTTCATTTGTAGTTGCACACTATTACGTGAACTACAGTTTGATTATCCCCTTAAGTGAAACATTGCAAATGACAAGGCATTCTCCCTAATTTTCCATATCAACAAAGGAGAAATTTTATCTTCTTTTTCATGACAAACTATAAAACTTTATATCATCCAGAAAGAAATGAAAGCCGTGTTTTCTTTTTAAAAAGAACAACAGAAAATAACAAAAAAGAGATGCATAAGTTGAGAAATAGTGACAAATTTCTACTTTCCTGTTTTTTAGCCTTGCTTTTTTTTTTCAACTCTGGCAACAAAATAGTCTGATGAAATGAAAAGGAGTTATATTTTTTATTCAATGTGTTTTTCATGAGGAAGAAAAAAATCTTTATCTATTTCAGCAGGTAAAATTGTAAACATATCTTCCTCAAATTTGCCATATGCAACCTATGCAATCAAATTGTAGTAACCACTGTTTTGAAAAGGTTTTCCAGGTAGAAATAATGTAACTTTGCATGGACCCAAAAAAGGAGAGTGCCCTGCTTGATTCCACTACCTACCCACAAAGATAAACTTTGCTCTTAAAATACACAGATGTTATTAAATAAGAGATAAAGGTATAAATAAGATTGATTGGAAACATAAAATATACTTGAGACATGCCTGCCGGCTTAAGAAGGCAGGGTCCAGAACCAAAAGGGGGTATGTGTTCCTGAACCCCAACAATAGCCAGTAAGTTAAACAAAGAATCATCATCACAAGCACATATAATCAAATTATAAGAAATGCCTCAATAAATTTAGAAGCTGAGACTCTCGCAGGCCTCCAAGAAAATTCAGTCATGTGATAAGTATGGCTTCTGAGATTCAGATAATTTAAACATCATATCCATGGAACTATGAAATAACACATGCATAGTGACATATGTATTTTTGAAAGAACATTTAAAATGTTACAAAATAATCATTCTTGAAGAATAACATTTATATCTGAGATAGCATATGGCAGATTTATTAATACAGAATGTAGTGTAATGGAGGAAGAGGAGTGGCCTTCAGGAATAGTGAGAGTAGATGAGGTAGACACTGTGGACATATTGTGTAGGCATCTTAATTATAAAAATATAATAATGGACTGTGAAAGCAGATATATTAACCCAACCAAGGAATATTTTTTAAATTTTATTAATTTATTCAGACTATAACTCAATTGTTATCCCATCACCTGTATCCTCCCATTCCTTCCTCCCTCCCTCCTGCTTTCACCCTATTCCGCTCTCCTAGGTCTATGACAGGTGGGGACCTCCTGCCCCACTATATGGTCATAAGCTATCAAGTCTCATCTTGGTAGCCTGCTTATTCTTTCTTTGAGTGCCGCCAGGCCTCCCTCCAAGGGGAGGTGGTCAAATATGGAGTGCCAGAGTTCATGTCAAAGTCAGTTACCACTCTCCAAATAACTGTGGATAGTATACTGTCCATTAGGTAGATCAGAGTAGGGATTCAATGTTTACTCTTGTCCCAAGGAATAATTTTAAATACAAGGTTGATATGACTGCAGACCTGAAGTACTCAGATAACCCAGCCACTGTGGCCAACCTCTTTTAACGAGACTTGGATCTGGCCCATCATACATGTCTCTCACTGAGTCTGCTGCATGTGTACATTCATAATTATAACTTGGTGAATGTTATATTTTATAATTCATAATTAGCTAATGAATTGCTTTTAATGATTAAATTAATCTAAGCCATGGTTATGGAAGTGACAACCTGGGAATGGAATTTACTAACATATAAACAAGAAATGATAATTGACAGTTATAAAAGAAAACCTAAATGAAAACATGGTGTTTATACACAAGAGTGAAAAACCATCTGTTAGATGAAAATGTACACACAATGAAAAATATATTTAAATTAGCTGCATTTATCACATTAGCTTTCTAATTGGTCTGTAGTATTTTCCCATGTGACTAATGCTCCTATTGTAAGGATAAGACAAGAGAAAATAATCAAACCCCATATAAACTTAAGAGCTAAATCTTATTTCATTATCCAAGTAGTAAAGGTTATTCATTAATATGGATTAAATTAGTTAGTTCAAAGAAGTTTCATTCTTAATTTCCTTTGAGAGAAAATATTCCTCAAGGACACACATTTGGTGAAAAGTTTATTCATGATGACAGCAGCAAGGAAGAGATAACTATGTTTTAAGTTTTCCAGTCTATAAAATTCAAACTTTGCACCTGCATCCCTGAGTGTTTGAACTTATTCCTTATTTATCTAGGAATGAATTGTTTTAAAGGTCGGCATGGTGCTTCATGCCTATAACCCCAAAACTCGGGGAGGCAGAGGCAGGCAAATCCTTCTGAGTTTGAAGCCAGCCTGGATTACAAAGCAGTCCAAGATAAATAAAGGCTGCAGATAGAAACCCTGTCTTGAAAAAAATAAAGAATTCATCTTTTAGACTTTATGAGACTTTTGCTTTTATAATCAATTATTTAGGAATTGATATTAATGCTAACTTAATTGTTATTTTTAAATAAATCAGATTTTCCATTGTCCTATGTTATTAAAAAAGGTCTGATTGTAAATTGTAATCCATTAAAATGTCTGCTTTCCATCTATCTGGCTTCTGAACACATATCAGAAAAACAAAACTTGACTTTTTAAAATGCATGTTAAATTTTTATATCGTTTTAGAGTTCCCTTGCTTCTTCTGTTGATACTCTAGAACTAATGGGAATATACTGTATTGTGTTTATTGTATTTCAGTTCCATAAAACATTATTAAAAATGCCTTCAGAGTTTCATGAGGAGAGACTGTAGGAAATCTCAAGAGAAGAAAAACTGTGGTAATGAATGTAGAGCTGGTAAACATACACAATTATTTAAAAGTCTTTTAAATGATTATGACTGTATATTTCACTATTCAAGTATATTTTAAAACATGTTTTCTTACATCATATTGCATAAATATACATGTACATATATATGTGTTTATATGTTTATTTATGCATGTTATGCTAGCAACTGACACGGGGGCATGCATATACCAGGCAATAGGTGAACTGTACCTTGATCCATGGAATATTGCTATGTTTTGATATATTTGGAATATATTTATACATTTCATCATATAATCAGAGATGACTTAAACAAAAGGCTTATGGGATCAGCCATGTCATTTCATACTGTGTTCTAGTAAGTTTTGAATCTGGATAGTTTATCTATTTCTTCAAACATCTAGAAGTATATTATTTATGAAACGGGTTTACATTTTTTCTGGCAACATATTTTTTAACCCTGGGAGTGAATCAGAGCTATCTGACATGAGTGGCAACTTTAAATAACTTTACTTCCATCCTCTCACATATTGGTGACTACCTAAAAGAACTGAAAAATATCTCAAAAGAACAAAAGTGCCTTTATGCTGCCAAAGAATTGGGGCTTTTTGATCTTTGCAATGATAATGTTAGGTTCATTTGAACTATTGCCACTTTCATTAAACTGTTCATTTATTGATCACGTTAGTTTTATGTTGGAATATTCTCATTTATTTAAAAAAATCAATTGAGCCTTAACAGCTTTTTTTGCCTTGTGACAATCACAATAATCCATCTACAGAAATATTCAAAATGCTGTGTTTAGGAAGTTTAAATTGAGTATACATGTTTTTCCTTACTGACTCTCAAGTAGTTTGTATTTCAACTGCCGAAGGTGAATGTGGTAGCCATATGATAGACAAATACATAAAGTCAAAAGAGAAAACATTGATCCACAGATGTTTAGTGCATGGAGCTTATCACAATAATCCAATATAATTGTATTAGCATACAAGGAAAACAATAAATAAGTAAATAAAAAGATATGGAAGAAACTGTCCTCAGAGGCATAATTTCATCTATCCAGACCAGTGAGTGTGTACAGGGCTGAATTTTAACTATGCTATTATCCTGCCCCGTGGGAAACTGCTTGCTTTCTTTTACATATGATTACTTATCAGTAAATTGTATTTGAAAAATGATAACATGGGATTAAAAAAGATAAGTAGTGTAAGTAAGCACTGGTTAAATCTAGGGGGGAAACATAATATATTAATATTTGATCAAATTAATTATACATATAAACATTTGTTATTCAACTGATTTTTATGTATCCATGCTGTTTCAGTTCAAGCTTACAAATTGCTTTAATTTTAAACTCAAGATATTATTTTTGCCCTTTACTTTTTATCAAAGTCACCCTCCTTTGTTCTAACCAATTACATATTTTTCATGAGTTTTCTGTTAAATGTATCAGTACGGTGAACTTGATTTCAACACATAGACTTGTTATACGGATGCCGTTTTTAAAAATATTTCAAGCAATTATTGTGTTATGTCAATTAAAGACAAGATGAAACTCTTTAAGAGACTAGTTTTTTCTTTTTTGACTTTCGAAATGATGGCTGTCTTTATTTGAATTAAAACAAGTAAAGACAATTTAAAGAGTGAACATCAATGAGGTAAATAGTCAAATAGTAAGGCAACAAATGACATAGCCATAATCACATGTTGTTATGAGTTTATTGACTCTAGACATTGTAGACACAGAAAGATGATTTACAACCTAATGAATCCATTAGAAGATAATGCTGACTTAATAGGGATAAGATGACAAGAAAGATACTTGGTCTTAGTCGCCTACCCCAAGTGGTTGATGTCAAAATGCTTTATTTACACTGTTCCTAAGAGTCTTTACCATATTTAGGCAGAATTCTGTCTGTAGAAGAAATGAGGACATTTTCCCCAATGGTTTGTTTGCCACATTTGAAAACAAATCCACAAGGAGGTTCTTTGATGGTCTTCATCATCTTTGATGTAGGCTGGGTGTTGTCAGGGTTAACTTACCTTGTTGTCAAAGAATCTTTAGAATAATAAAAATATCTCTAAATGCCGTATTTTATGGGTCTCTGAGGCTTTTGAAGATCATTTAACAATTTACCTTATATATCTATAGAATCATACTTGTTAGACTTGGTTGACTAAAGTGCTTTAGAGAAAGCTTTATGAAGCTTCTCGGTATTATGAGTAAACAAACAATACAGAATCATAAGCTCACATCTCGGGTCATTTCATGATTTACTCCACCAAACATGAGAAAACCACAATAAGGAAAGAAAGTAACAAATCCACAAATGTGAACTCAAAAGCAGCTCAAAGAGGTAAGCAAAGCATGTAAGAACAGTACTTCAGACACTTTCAACGTCCTATGTTGCATAAGCACAAAGTGTCTTTGTTGTTACTAAACATACCAAACGGACGTTGTTTTAGTGGGCATTTATGAATGCTTTCAGAATGATATGTTTTAATACATAGAGATTATTTCTATCCTCCAGTATCCATGACTATGCTGTTTCACTTGAGAGTTTCTATTGGCTCCTTTTATTTATTAAGAAATTAGTTTCAATGTAGAGACCTAGATGGAAATGCATGTATTCAGAAAAGACAAGGATGTTATAATGAGGGATACACATGTATAAAATCATTCTATTCATTTAAGTAAAAAAATATGCCAATCATTTTAGTGATTCACAATAATAAGACTAACAGCTATCACTAGAGGCATATAGAGGATCAGGGAGTCATTTGAACCATTACCAAAAGAAATAAATCATCACTTGCACAGCAGATTGAGACTTCTATTTTTAATGCATGTTCTGAAGTCTACTCTGGTAAATTTTGGCTTCTAAATTTTTTGGGAAAATTTAAAGAAGAATGAACATTAAGTTTTTGAAGGTAGCACTAATTATATCAATATATGTGCATGCAATATGCCATATATTATATTTGAGAATATATATCACACAATGCAAAGAACTGCAGACAAACATGTTTAAATGATTCGATTGTTGAAAGTGTTTGTTTACCCCATTTTTCACACAGAAACTGAAAAACAAAAAATAAAACAAAAACACACCAAAAATGTGTTCTTACACAATTTTGCTGTTTTATATTATGGTCTTGAACAACACTTTCTATTGGTAATGGTTTCACATGGAAATCAAAATTATTCATATGACCTTTATATTTCAAATGTCCCTGTAGTGCTACCCTCCAGTATCCAGGACTACGTTATTTCATTTGAGAGTTTCTAGTGGCTACTTTTATTTAGTAAGAAATTAATTTCAACGTAGCCACCTAAATGGAAATGTATGTATGTATTCAGGAAAGACCAAGATACTATAATGAGGGATAGACATGTATAAAATCATACATTGACAATAGGTCCAATTATGTTCCTAATAGTCTTGTGTGTTCATTTTCCCTAGAAATCAAATCTCTTTTTATCATAGATGGCAAACCTTTCAGGAAATTTCATTGAATATTTGAGAACAAGAATCATACTTAGGGACTTCCTCAACATTATTCTACTGTACAATATTCTCTGAAAATTAAGTCCATACTAGCCAAAAGTGCTCTCAGCTAAAGGGAATTCAATCCTATTTCTAATCTATTTTTTACCCACATAAATGAGGTGTTCTGCATCAGATCCTCCATTCCAGTATGCAACTCTCTATCTGGGCTGCAGTCTCATTTTCAATTACAAGTATGCCACCTTTAAAATTTGATGTGGCCTATGTGTCAGTGCATGTCTCTTTGACTCTCCTTCAATGCCAATTTGACCCACTAACTTGGCTTCCAATTTTTACCAACTTCCAACAATGACACTATATTATGAATCCATTAGATGTATAATCTATGGGTTAGATCAGGGTTTCAGGATGTAATTCCTTCCAAAAATCACATCATATAATAACTAAATTCCTATTAGCCCACCCAGGACATCTCATATTAAGACAGCTGTCTATTGATGTATATATTTTACTACTGTCTTATACTTAGCAGAGACTAATTCCAATATGAAAATTAGAAAATCATCCTAAATGAAGAAAATATTGCAAACCTTCTGGGAAATACCTGAATCTACTTTTAATTATAACCATGCTCTGATTGGAAATATCCCAGATAATTTCATTAGAACCACTTTGATTGATGATTTCCTTAAAATATATATTATATATATATTGAGCTCTATTACATGTTATATTAATAAAGCTATACTAAAATGCTTAGAATAACATTTAATAAATAAGGGATGGCTTTAACAGTCAGCTTAACACATAAAACTGGCAAAATCTTTTAATAAAGATTAAAGAACAATGATTAAAGACAGACCATTCATGAAAACTAACATAAATGTCAATAAGCTCTGACTTTCTTGTATTCTTATCGCATAACTCAGTTGCATAGAATTAAACCAGAAAGTGATATTTGGAAAAGATCTGAACATAAAACCCATTACCACATGAACATACATATTATATAAACATATATACTCATCGCTGTTTAAATATGTATCTTAAATGGAAAAGCATGATTCATTTCAGTTTTGAAAAGACTATGCAATGATCTTCCTGGAAGGGGAAATGCAGTGAAATTTGCCAGTGAACTGGGAATGAGTGGAGTTGGGAGTGGGAGGGATCAGGTGTTGAGTGTGAAAAAAGGAAGGGAGAAAAATACTACTGGGAGACCACAATGAAATTGGAGTGCATTTTGAGAGCTAGTTGCAAACCTAGTGCAATGGAAATTTCATGAAAACAACCAGATTAGCCCTGGCAAAGACTTCTGGTAGTAGAGGACAGGAAATCTGAACTAACTATCATCAATAAACAAGGAGGACCTCAAGTGGAGGGATTGGGGCACCAATCCAGCCGCAAAAACTTTGACTTGTAGTTTGTCCTGTCTACAGAGTGTTTAGGGCCAGAACCTAGCAGAATCATTAACTAGACCAAAGAAACTTCATCCAACAACTGATACGAGCAGATGCAGAGTCCCATAGCCAAGCATTAGGCAGAGCTTGGGGAATCCAAAGGAGTAGAAGAAGGACCAGAGTACCAGTAGAGTCAGAGACACCAATAGAACACAGCCCTCAGAATCAACAGGCTGGGAATCATGAGGCTTTCAGACATCAGGGAGCCTGTAAGGGTCTGACTTATATTCTCTGTCTATATGTTATGGTTGAGTAGCTTGGTGTTCTTGCGGGAGTCCTAAGAGTGGAAACAGAGGCCCTCCTTGTTTCTTTTGAATACTTATAGGACTTTTTTCATTTACTGGATTGCTTTGTTCATCCTCGATGTGATGGTATGTACCTGGTCTAAGGGGAAATTATTATATAGTGTTTGGTTGATGTTCCTAAGAGACCAGCAATTTTCTGAGGGGAGGCAGAATGTGGAAGGGTAGATTTGGAGGAGAGGAAACGTTGTGGAAAGAGAGACTGGAGAAAGGGAGGGAGTGAAAACTGTGGTCTTGATGTAATACATGAGAACAGAATTTTTCAAAAGACAAAGAATTTAAATACTTTTAGTTCTTACTACTGTCAAAGGAGTTACCACATTTTTAAATCACATGATGCTAGTAAAATCAAGCATCATGGGTGTGTGATCTAAATTCTAATGTTGAATTCTTGAATTTTGACAGTGGCACCTCTAGCCACATATTTTTAAATAAAGTAATTCTAGATTTGTCAAGTTCAAAAAGGAGATATTATTAGATTAGACTAGGATTACAAAATTTCAATATCTGATGTCTTTAAAAGAGCACATAAACATGCAAACACACAGATACAGTCATCAGGGAGATGAATAATGACTGGAAGCTGAGAACCTTAAGTCAGGGATCAACAATTGTCTGCAAATATGAACATCCATCAAGACTCAAAAAGGAAATAAAAACAAAACAAAGTAAAAACACAAGGTTCCAAGACTTGTTTTTACAAGAGTCTAAGGGGAACACGGCCCTGATGATAAATGGATTAAGCCAAAGAACCTCTGAAAATAAGTTTCTGTTTTTATACCATTCATTTTGGGACACTCTATTTAATAACCTTTGGAAATTATTCTATATACTATGTGTGACAAGTTTTTGAATAGTATTTAAGATGCTTATGTGCTTCATAAATGTCTGACATTTGCCACATCTTTATTACTTGTGATTTATGGCTTTGCTTTTGCATCTAGACACTTAGCTCAAGAAATACAAGCAATCAAGAGCAGTGGGTATAGGAATGCTATGTTTTTTTCCCATTTCCCTCCTGAGAAACAATCATAACCAAGCCTCAGACAAGGTTCAAAATGTGAAAGACACAATACCTACAGAAGAATGGTTTGATGATAAGCATCTTGTCTCTAACTAATTTTTATGTCCTGTGGAAAATGCCCCCAATGAATGTAGGGACATTTCTAATTTGAAATATGGTAGAAAACTCATTAAACTGAGAAGCGTAAACTGAAGTATACCAAGAAAGCAGAGAAATGTCAACCAAACAAAAATGACATGTGTTGAATTTCACATACCTTCAGTCTCTAAAGCAGGTATGCATTTCCCTTAAATTGAGTGTCAGGTCCTACAGGATTTCTTGAAATTAGACCTAAGACATTAAGAATTATAGGAAGACAGAGGTAAATTGAAACAGATGTTGTTGACACCGGCATATTCACAAAATAAATATAGACAGATATAAAATTAAAATGAGCTGCCAAACTGTCCTTAATTTTTCTGTCATACACTGGTATTTGCTTGGTGAAATATAAATAATTTCAGCTTCAGGAAGTGATAAAAGATGTGCAATTCTTCACAAATTGCGAAGGAAGTATTTGAAACTGTCACTGGGCCCACAATACATGTTTCTTTCTATGTTTCCCTTGGTGTTTTAAGAAATGAACAGGTGCAAGATACATTGTTCTGCATATACATTGTTATACACGCCAAAGTAGGATAATTTTATAGTTTTTCTTTTCTTATTTCAAAGGACTGTAATAGGCAAAGTATAGAAAAAAACAGAAAGACGTTATTTTTAAAGATTGTCTAGTTTATTATGTAAAAGTACAGCAGGAAACATGTCTTGTTTTAAAACTTTTAAACTCCTCCTCATTATATGTGTAATTGTAATGAAGCCTTCTGCACACCATTATTTCTTGAATGATATACTTGTCTTGTTCAAGTACTGAAGATATTTTATTGCCAATATGAATATTATAATCACGTTTGTGGTTTTTGAAATAATTTTTGAGAACTTCTTACTACAGCACTGTCTTTGCACCCTTTCTAATACCTATCATGCCCATTGTGCTCCCCTCTTCTTTAGTTATATTACAGTATATTATATATATGCAGACATCAATATAGAATCAACTAAGTCCACCTAAATTTGCATATATGTGTGTATATCTGTGTGTATTTGTCCCTAGTAGACCACTGAGGATGGCTAACATATGTGGTAATCATTGCTAATGTTTTGTTTATAAGCTTAGCATACAATAGCAGCAATGACAGAAGGCCAAAGGACAAAGGAGCTGTACCCACTGTTATTCAGATGGGACTGCTACTCAGAGATACATTCCATTCTAGTGCTCAAGGAAAACAAGGCAAATGAAATGATAAGTGAATTTGATTGTATGCGATATCCTTTACAGAACTGTTTGAAGTACATAGTTTTAAGGGTCTTGATTATCCTTGTAATATGAATTCATAGCCTTGAGACAGTGGCTTTCTGGGTTATTTATTAACAACATTTCAATATAAATGTACTTCATGCCGTCAATATTCCAGAGCCAAAATGGCCACATGAGATACATTTTAAGCATAGTTAGAGATTTAACCTATGAAATACAATCTAACTTCCCACTTAACTAACTGGTAGAAATACATTTTGTTCTCCCTCATTTGATTGTCCACCTTAGCTTAACTAGAATCAAACTTAATAAAAAGAAAGCTGGTGAGGCATATTGAGCAAATACTTATGAATAATTTTGAATGGCAATTTTATTTCTTGTAAGTAATTTCCTGAGAATATTTTGAAAATTTCTTATTATAAGCATTTATTGTAACATATTCCCAGTTATGAACATGAATGAAATATATGATTAGACACAAAATAATGAAGATGAAACTGAAGATTATGTGAACTCACTCATTTTGTATTTGTGTGTGTGTGTGTGTTTTGGTTGATATAAAGAAATGGAAGACTAAAAGATTGTCACAGAAAAACAAGGAGAAATGGAGGAAATACTCATTAATTTTCTTATATTATAATAGCTCTCAAGAAATTATAAGTACAAACTTGAACAATGAGAAACATAACTACATTTTATGTGCAGCTAATAATAAAATGAACTGGAAATATAACTCCTTAGGGAAAAGTGAAATGCTAACATGGAGAAGAAATTTCTATTGCATGTAAAATCTGTGATGGGTGTTAATGATGAAGTGATAAGTGAGAGAGAGAGAGAACTAAAATGAATAGTAATGTAATTAGAAAAGAGATGATAGAAATAAAACCTAAATGACATGCAAAGCACATCATTAAAATTTTAAGAATAACTGAGCAAGTGGAATATTTAAAATACAGACTCAAACTTACACATTTGTAAAAGTTTTCAGAACAGAATTCAAATTTAATGTGCAAAGAGAAGAGTTTCATAGACTCCTAAGAAATTGTGGTAGCTAATACCTAGCATTTAAAAATCAAAGCATCTTCTGATAAAAATGTTATTATTCAAGTAAAAATTGAAAATTTCAGGGTCATCTCCAGGAGAAATCATGTTTTTTAATGATAGAAAATATGAAGTTGAATTTGACTTCACAGTGATAAGGCCAAAAGACAATTTGATTAATTTCTAAAATATAACGAAAGAAACTGTGATTGAATAATCTTACATTCTCTGAAGTTATACTATAAGTGAAAGAAAAAAAAGTTCATATAAAATAATACAGTATGAATAATGTAATATCATTAATGAATAACAACATCAAGGTCTCTAGGGTAAAGTAAGGCAGCTTTTGTAAATAATAAGCAGGAGAGAAAGGAGCTGAAATCTGATTATATAATGTAAATTAATGACTAGTTCCTGAACTCAGAGTAATAGGCTTTTACCACAATGTATACATATACCTGGATATAATAAGACTGATTATAACTCAGTGATGGCCAGAAAATAAGTACCTGAGTGATTCAAAAAAACTATAAGCAAAAATAACATTGACAGCCTCTTTGATGTATAGCTCTGATTACTGCTATTAAATTTCTTAAACAGGAAATCCTTTCCAATTTCAGATCACTCTATGATTAACATTTCCTAAGACTCAAGGTTATTCTATCATTCAGAAATCATTTCATACAGGGTTGCTTGCATCTTGTGTGACAAATATACACAAGACAACTTGGACTTTAATTTTCCTTTTCAACACACCAAACTCCTTTCTACAGTATTTCCCAGAAACGGATACTATAAATTAAAATTATAATCACCTGTATCCTACACTCTCTCATTTATGGATATCTTCAAGTCTATAAGTCTATCAATATGTTGATATAAATATCAACATTGAATTAATGTATATGTATTTTGATATCAAGGTTTTTAAGGTATCTATTTTCTTGAAAATATGAAGCTTCTAATAATTAGTTTGATTTCCCTAATGTTGTATGAATTCTATTTTATAGGCATCACCTCTATGTGATTGAATTGATTATCAAAAGTATGTATAAGAGAAACTTGGACTGAAATATTTATATTTTCCTCTTTTTCATTATAAACCATATCTAATCATAGATACAATAGCTACATCATTAAAAGAATTAAGAGTTATAATTAAAAATATAATTTGATCAGATCTGTACTCTCATATTTTCAACAACACAAATCTCATACTTTTTGTCATGATCATAAACCTTAACCTATGTGTTTTATGACCCATCCTGTAACATCAGCATTTTGAAGGCTAAGTCAAAAGGATCATATCCAACATAATATACTTATGGTTAGCTTGTGCTGTATAGTACTTAAAACCACCAGGTTAAAAAATATCCTAAAATAGTTAACTAAGCTTGAGAGGCATTTCTTGTCATTGTTGTCTTGTCTTGTCATTTATACTTGTTTGCTACAGGTCTATGCTGTTTGTTTGAGAAAAAGGATATCAATAATAGTGTTTCCTGGCCTAATGTTACATAATATATGATAGTGTTGAGAGAGTATTATTTGTAAATTATGCATTATTACACACCATAAATGTACCAGTAATCTTCAGTAGATTCTAGTAATTTATTACCATTTGATATAGAAATTTAAATTTTTGTTAGTGTCTACCAAAATAAAAAGTGATTATGTGGTGATCTTCCATATTACAAAATATTTGATTGTTTGATTGCCAGTGGAAACAATAGTTTTGTCTGAGAGTCTATAAATTTGGCTTTAGTTAAAGATAGCTTAGACCCTAGAAATGTTGTTTATTGTCAAGGTTTCAAAACTGCTTCTTTTTGTCTTGCCTATCAGATTGTCTGTTTGCTTTATAATCATGTCAAATTTTGTGTCTATGTCTGTAAATCTGTTTAATTATTTAAATATTGTTTAATTTTTCTATATATTGAGAGAGAGCCAAGCTTTCCTCACTGGCCAATTTTCTGCAAAACAGAGTGGCCCAACATGGCACACAGCCCATGAGGCAGTAAGAGTATTGCCTCCGTGGCAGGAGAAGGCCGGCCCTTCACAGGGCCTGGACCCAGGCACAAAGGCTGTCCATGGAGAACAATTCCAGGACTGGATTGTCCATGGAAAAAAATGTTTCACAGGTGCTTCTCCTGGCTCAACTCTTAGAGAACAGGGATGCTTGAGAACGCGTGGCTGGTTGGAGAAATATGGTTTAAGGAATTGTTTATTGCCTAAAACTTAGAATTTTCTTGCTTTATTTTTGCTTATAAAAGACTACCAGTTTTCCAAAATGGTCTAGGGAATGGAGTTAATTCCAAACTCCTTAGCTACAAGATGGTTATAATTTTCTAGTTTTCTTGCCTAATTTGTACTTGAGATATTTCTAAAAGTTTTTAGATTCTCAAAAAAAAAGAGAGATAAACTAGTTTTGTCCTTGGAACCAAACATTTACAGCTAGGAGTTTCCAACTTAGATCAAACTAGCTAAACAAGCCCAGGGCTAGAATGTCCTTGGGCCAGATAATTTTACAGACACTGCTCCTAGTTATCTGTGGGCTTGACTCCTATAGAGCAGAGATGGCTACAGAAACATGGCTGGTTGGATAGGCAGACCTAGGAGGCTGATAGTTTTCTAAACTAGCCTAGGGAATGTAGTTAACTACTTAGCACTTAGAATTTTCTTGTTTCCCTGATTAATTTTTGACTGAGATGTTTAAAGATTTCTTTTTAACTAGAATTGAAATGAAATAATTAAACAAGTCACATTGGCACATGCCTTCAATCCCAGCACTCTGGAGGCAGAGGCAGGCAGATCACTTTGACATGGCGTGGTGTCACACACCTTTTATCCCAACACTTGGAGATTAACAGAGGCAGAACTCAGAGTTCTAACCTGGTCTCCACAGGGCTTGATCTGCTGATAAGCTAAATTACTTACAGAGATGTAAATTGAGTTAATGAAACTATGCAATTTATGGGAACATTACAGCCAGGACTGCCCTCTCCTGTGGCGGTTCCCAAGAATACTTCAAAATTGTCATAGAACTTAAGGGCTGTTTTTTTTTTTCACTATTCTTGCATCCAAAAGAATGCCATTGCTGTGCTTTCAGTGTGCTGTCTGTGAATTTTAGAGAACCAATAAAAGTATATCATTGGTGGGTGTTGCCTCGCCTATGTCAGGGGACTTTACCACCAATCACGTAAAAATGCTTTGAGTCATGTTCCCTTTATTTTACATTTTTTACTGCTTGATGCCAAATGAAATTCTGCAGCCGATCGAGTCTGGCACAGCCATACTCCTTCATCTCTCACTAGAGTGAAATGGAAGGATCCTTTAACTCGCTAGTGGAATGGATCTGGACCTGTATTAATATGGGTTCGAGGCTCTGTTTGCGTTTTCTCGCAGAAACATGATGCTGCACGCTGGCTATCTGAGAGGCTTGTTCATCAAGTGAATACTGGCATGGATGAGTTTGCTGATGCTCCCGAGGTCAGAGGAGACTTGCTGTTTCTATGCAAACAAGGCTGGGATCGTTTGAGATAAGATTAAAAAGCTATAAAACGACCTGGAAAAGCATTGAAAAGAGCTCCTCGATAATCTACTTTGGAATAGGCTCCATGGGTTCCTCCCATATCTTCCCCCATTTTAGGTCCCTTGCTTGGCTTATTAATATTACTATAACTAGGACCCTTTCTCTTTAACAAAATCGTTGCCTTTGTCAAACAACAGGTGGATGCCATACAAGCAAAACCCATACAGATCCATTACCACAGGCTTGTGGACTAAGGCTATTCAAATGAATAGCAGGCCACACCTTGGGTGACCATGCCTAGGACAGGACCAAGGGTCAAAATGCTACCCTTGGACCGAATGATGGGTTATAGAGGGCACCAGGGGATCCAGAGCCTATGATGGGATTATGCACAATCAGGACCGTATCCAACCTAAGACAGAGATGTCAACCACTTTTTAAAGACATTGAGCTGTTGGCCTCTTGATGATGGGTAAGGAACGGTCTGACAAGGCTGATGCAGCCTAAAACAGGTCTGGACCACCCATCCAGCTTAAAAATATATAAAAGAGGGGGACCTGTTAGGAATGGTAATTTTATGACCTGTGAGCTCATACTAAGAGCTACTACTTTCTGGTTATAAACTAACTTTTTCAGTAAGACTACTGGTAAAATCAGATTAAAGGCCAGCTACCCACAAGCAGCAGTTCTGGGAACTTTTTCCTGACTAACCAGATCTTTTACAACTTCTGTCTCTCTCTGGAAGTTCTCTCCCTCTTGTGATTATAGCAGCTGTAAAGGGAGACACCTGCTGGAGCATTTTACAGTTAGGTATCCATACAACCCTCTCTTACGCAAATACCCATGTGCCTGGGCCTATAAAAACCCTGTGAAATTTTTCAATAAACGAGGATTGATCAGAGTCCAGACTTGCCTCCTGTTTCTTGTGTCTCCTGTCCTATCTCACTCGCACACCCCTTCCCATGTTCGATTTGAAGACCCCGTGGGCCGGGGCAATATGTGAGGAAGAGATTATCTGCAATAGAAAGTATATGCCTTAATTATAAGCCAGACCATTTTATATAAAACCATTTGAATTGCCGAAGGTTTTAATCGTACTAAATTATTGTAGAATAGTCTTCTGGGGGTATCAAGGGAAGAATAATTTATAATATTCTTAATCAGAAATATATTTTTAGAGAAGACAAATAGTAAAGTAAAATCACTTAGTATTTTGTTAAAGATGTTGTAATAAAATTGTGGCTTCCGCTGAATTCCAATAAAGAAATTTCAATTAAAAACAGAGTTGTAGGAGATCCAAGATGGCAGCGAGCAGTGTGGACCGCGTTTGGAGGCTCCAGTGAACAATTCAGGGAATTGCACAGATTTCTGAGCCAGGAACACCGAGGTCCGAACATCACGGCAGCGGGAGTGCTCCACGGTTCGGAGGGACCAGGGTGCGGAGGACCTGCGTGCCCCTGCACATGGGAGGAATGTGGTTTTTCTCTGATCGGAGCGGCAGCGGCAGAGGCAGCAGCACCAGTGGCACCAGCAGTGGCGCCTGAGGTTTGCAGCTCATAGCCTTCCAGTGGAGGCGATTGGTGTGGTGGCTGGTGGGAATTGCTGCGGGAGAGGGGACTCGGGGCAGGATTTGGGTCGCGTGGAGCCTTTGGACCCAGACTGGACTCGGCGGACAGTTCGGCCCCAGAGTCCTGGGTATTGGCCCGGCCTAGCAAGCAATTCTGCCTGAGGCACTAACTCAGCGTGGCCATAGCTCCCCTGCTGTGGCACAGGCTTAGTTGAGCTCGCAGCTCCACACTAGGCACCACCTCAGCTCAGCGGCAGCTCCCCTGCGGTGACACAGTCTGGGCGGAGCACTTGGTTTCACCACAGGCGCTAACTCAGAGCAGCTGCAGTTCTCCTGCTGTGGCGCAGGCTTGGTGACTTGCTCAGTTCCATCCTAGGCACCACCTCAGCTCAGCAGCAGCTCCCCTGCGGTGACACAGTGCGGGCGGAGCACTTGTTCCACCACTGGCGCTAACTCAGAGCAGCCGCAGTTCTCCTGCTGTGGCGCAGGCTTGGTGACGTGCTCAGTTCCATCCTAGGCACCACCTCAGCTCAGCGGCAGCTCCCCTGCGGTGACACAGTGCAGGCGGAGCACTTGTTCCACCACTGGCGCTAACTCAGAGCAGCCGCAGTTCTCCTGCTGTGGCACAGGCTGGACAGAGCTCTCGGTTCCACCAGCTCTAAGACTCTGGTTGGACACAGTGTGCAGTTTGAATCCAGAATTCCTGGCTGAGATTGGTGGTCAGTTCGGGCCCTGAGTCAATAACTGACCACAGCACGCACTTTGGGCCAAAAGGCCCTAGTGGAGCTTGGTGCGTAGTCCCAGCCCAAAAATTCTGGCTGGACCCTGTGTGCATTTTGGGCCCAAAATCCCTAGCTGAGCTTGGCAGACGGTTCAGGCCCTGAGAATCTAGCTGAGTTCTGCCCGTGGTTCGGTCCCAGTGCTCCTGGCTGGACTTGGCAGGGAACACAGAAGGCTGTGGATACCTTGGCATGACCCAACGCTCATTCAGAGACCCAGAACAATTGCAGGATCCACAGCAGAGGGGGACTGAGGATCACTGGCTGGGAGAGACCAGAACAACAGGGCTAACCTCCTAACATCCACACCAGTGAAGCTTTGAGCTCGCAGCCTAGGGAAATCGTAAGAAAACAAGTGAATCTATCGTCAGACACCCTCCATTCAACTCTGGAAGCTACCCAACAAAAACAAAGACGGCAAGATGTCTAAAGGACAACGAAAAAGCATACGCAAAAAACCCCAAAACAACATGGCGTCTCCAGTTTCCAGCTACCCCAAAGAAAACCACCCAGAGAACTCAAATACAATGGAAATACAAGAAAATGACCTCAAATCCTTAGTAATGAGGATGATAATGGAGGAAACAAATAAAATTCGTAATCAAATGCAGGAAGACGCAGACAAACAGGTGAGAGACATAAAAGAAGCACATAGAGTGGAACTGGAAAAATTGCAGGAAAATGCAAACAACCAGATGAAAGAAATAAGTAAAATGGTTCAAGCTCTGAAGACCTATAAAGAGGCAATGGAAGAAACTCAGGAATATACAAAAAATCAGATGAAAGAAATCAAAAAATCAGTTCAAGATCTGAAAATGAAAATGGATTCAATGATAAACACACAGACAGAAGAAAAATGAGAATGTGAGACCTCAGAGAAGAAGGCAAGCAACACAGAGGTGAGCTTTTCTAACAGAATCCAAGAGATGGAAGAACGAATCTCAGGGCTAGAAGATACAATCACAGATATTGAATCAACCATTAAAGAAAATGCCAAATCTGGAAAACTCCTGACACAAAACATCCAAGAAATTAAGGACACCATGAAAAGAAGAAATTTGCGGATAATAGGCATTGAAGAAAGAGAAGACATCAGACTCCAGGGCCCAGAAACTATTCTCAACAAAATCATAGAAGAAAATTTCCCCAATCTAAAGAAAGAGATGCCTATAAACATACAAGAGGCCTACAGAACACCAAATAGAATTGACCAGAAAAGAAAAACTGCCCGCCACATAATAATCAAAACACAAAACATGCAGAACAAAGAAAAAATATTAAAAGCTGCAAGGGAAAAGGGTCAAATAACATTTAATGGTAAACCTATCAGAATTACACCCGACTTCTCAGCAGAGACCATAAAAGCCAGAAGGGCCTGGACAGAGATCCTGCAAACCCTAAGAGACCACAGATGCCAGGCCAGACTACTTTACCCAGCAAAATTATCAATAACCATTGATGGAGAAAACAAAATATTCCATGACAAAAACAAATTCAAACAGTACCTATCCACAAACCCAGCTTTACAGAAGGTACTAAAAGGAAAACTCCATCCCAAAGGGTCAAGCTACAACCAAAACTACCCAGGAAATAGATAACTATCCCATGGCAAAAACACAACTACACAAACGCTCGACTGGAAACAACATCAAAATTAAGACTCTTAACAGTCACTGGTCATTAATATCTCTCAACATCAATGGCCTCAATTCTCCAATAAAAAGACACAGACTAACTGAATGGGTACATAAACAAGATCCAACATTCTTCTGCATCCAAGAAACACATCTCAACCATAATGAAAGGCATTACCTCAGGGTAAAAGGTTGGAAAAAAATATTCCAAGCAAATGGTCACAAGAAGCAAGCAGGTGTAGCCATTTTAGTATCGAACAAAATAGACTTTCAACCAAAATTAATCAAAAGGGATGAGGAAGGACACTTCATACTCATCAAAGGTAAAGTCAACCAAGATGACATCACAATTCTGAACATCTATGCTCCCAATACAAGGGCACCCACATATGTAAAAGATCTCCTAAAAAGCTTAAACCACACATCGATCCCCACACAATAATAGTGGGAGACTTCAACACCCCACTCTCACTGAAGGATAAGTCATTGAAACAGAAACTAAGCCGAGAAATAACATCATTAACCAATGCCATGGGTCAAATGGATCTAACAGATATCTATAGAACCTTTCACCCAAACAAAAAAGAATACACCTTCTTCTCTGCACCCCATGGAACCTTCTCCAAAATTGATCACATCGTAGGTCACAAAGCAAGCCTCAACAGATACAAGAGGATTGAAATAATACCTTGTATCCTATCAGATCACCATGCTCTTAGGCTGCAATTCAACAACAACAGAAATAACAAAAAGCCTACACGTTTGTGGAAACTAAACAACTCTCTGCTAAATGACACCTGGGTCAGGGAAAAAATAAAGAAAGAAATCAAGGAGTTTCTGAAATTCAATGAAAATGAAGAAACAACATACCCAAATTTGTGGGATACATTGAAAGCAGTGCTAAGAGGAAAATTCATAGCACTAAGTGCCTTTAAAAAGAAATTGGAAACATCGCACATAAGCATCTTAACAACACAACTGGAAGCCCTAGAAAAAAAAGAAGCAGAAACACCCAAGAGGAGTAGACGCCTGGAAATAATCAAACTCAGGGCTGAAATTAACAAATTAGAAACTAAGAAAACAGTCCAAAGAATCAACAAAACCAAAAGCTGGTTCTTTGAGAAAATCAACAAGATAGACAGACCATTAGCCAAACTAACTAAAAGGCAGAGAGACAGTATTGAAATCAACAAAATCAGAAATGAAAAGGGAGACATAACAACAGACACTGAAGAAATTCAAAGAATCATAAGATCCTACTTTGAAGGCATATACGCCACAAAATTTGAAAATCTAAGGGAAATGGACGATTTTCTTGAACAATTTCACTTGCCAAAGTTGAATGAAGAACAGATAAACAAGCTAAATAGTCCCATTTCCCCTACAGAAATAGAAGCAATCATCGATGGTCTCCCAACCAAAAAAAGCCCAGGGCCAGATGGTTTCAGTGCAGAATTCTACCAGACCTTTAAGGGCGAGCTAATACCGATACTCTTCAAGCTACTCCAAAAGATAGAAATGGATGGAAAATTACCAAATTCATTCTATGAGGCCATAGTCTCATTGATACCTAAACCTCACAAAGACTCAACAAAGAAAGAGAATTTCAGACCAATTTCTCTTATGAACATAGATGCAAAAATACTAAATAAAATACTTGCAAAACGAATACAGGAGCACATCAAAGATATCATTCATCATGACCAAGTAGGCTTCATTCCAGGCATGCAGGGATGGTTTAATATACGGAAATCCATCAATGTAATCCACCATATAAACAAACTGAAAATAAAAAACCACATGATCATCTCCTTGGATGCAGAGAAAGCATTTGATAAAATTCAACACCCATTCATGTTTAAAGTTTTAGAGAGATCGGGGATACAAGGCACTTTCCTCAACATAATAAAGGCTATATGCACCAAGCCAATAGCCAAAATCAAAGTAAATGGTGAGATACTCAAGGAAATTCCTCTAAAATCGGGAACAAGGCAAGGCTGCCCACTCTCTCCATATCTCTTCAATATAGTACTCGAAGTTCTAGCCAGAGCAATAAGACAACAAAAGGAGATCAAGGGTATCCAAATGGAAAGGAGGAAGTCAAATTATCCCTCTTTGCAGATGATATGATAGTGTACATAAGTGACCCTCAAAACTCCACCAGAGAACTCCTAAAGCTGATAAACACCTTCAGTAAATTGGCTGGATACAAAATTAACTCAAAAAAGTCTATAGCCTTCCTATACACAAATGACAAGCTTACAGAGGAAGAAATTAGGAAAACCACACCCTTCACATTAGCCACAAGCAATATAAAATATCTAGGAGTTACCCTAACTAAGCAAGTGAAGGACTTGTATGAAAAAAATTTCAAAACTCTGAAGAAAGAGATTGAAGATGACCTGAGAAGATGGCGTGATCTTCCTTGCTCATGGATCGGGAGAATTAACATAGTAAAAATGGCCATCCTACCAAAAGCAATCTACAGATTCAATGCAATCCCTATCAAAATAACTAAACAATTTTTAAAGACATTGAAAGTTCAATTCTGAACTTCATATGGAAAAACAAAAAACCCAGAATAGCTAAAACAATCTTGTACAATAAAAGGCGCTCCAGAGGAATCTCCATACCTGATCTCAAACTGTACTATAAAGCAATAGTACTTAAAACAGCATGGTACTGGCACAGCAACAGGCTGGTTGATCAGTGGAATCGAATCGAAGACCCAGATATGAATCCACACACATATGGTCACTTGATTTTTGACAAAGAAGCCAAATCCATTCAATGGAAAAAGGATAGCATCTTCAACAAATGGTGCTGGTCTAACTGGAGGTCTATGTGTAAAAAAATGAAACTGGACCCATATTTGTCACCTTGCACAAAACTCAAATCCAAGTGGATTAAAGACCTCAACATAAAACCAGAGACACTAAGCCACTTAGAAGAAAAAGTGGGAAAGAGCCTGGAACATATTGGCACAGGAGACAACTTCTTGAACAGAACACCAACGGCCCAGGCCTTAATGTCAACCATTAATAAATGGGACCTCATGAGGCTGAGAAGCTTCTGTAAGGCAAGAGACACTGTCAAGAGAACAAAGCGACAGCCTACAGACTGGGAAAAAATCTTCACCAACCCTACATCTGACAAAGGTCTAATATCCAAAATATATAAAGAACTCAAGAAATTAAACACCACCAAACTGAATAACCCAATTGAGAAATGGGGCTTGGAACTAAACAGAGAATTCTCAACAGAGGAGTATCAAATGGCTGAGAAACACTTAAAGAAATGCTCAACCTCCTTAGTCATCAGTGAAATGCAAATCAAAACAACTCTGAGATTCCATCTTAAACCCATCAGAATGGCTAAGATCAAAAATTCAAGCGACACCACATGCTGGCGAGGATGTGGGGAGAGAGGAACACTCCTTCATTGCTGGTGGGAATGCAAACTAGTACAGCCACTTTGGAAATCTCTCTGGTGCTATCTCAGAAAACTGGGAATAGGGCTTCCTCAAGACCCAGCTATTCCACTCCTTGGAATATACCCAGAAGATGCTCCAGCACACAACAAGAAAATTTGCTCAACCATGTTCATAGCAGCCTTATTCATAATAGCCAGAACATGGAAACAGCCTAAGTGTCCCTCAGTAGAAGAGTGGATAAAGAAACTGTGGTACATGTACACTATGGAATACTACTCAGCTATTAAAAACAAGGAATTCCCGAAATTTGTGGATAAATGGATTGAGCTAGAAATGATCATAATGAGTGAGTTAACCCAGAAGCAGAAAGAATCAAATGGTATATACTCACTTATATCTGCATACTAGCCCAAGGGGCATGTCCCACAAAAGCCTTCACTTACCAGGAAACTGGGACAGAGGGGAAGGCATCCTATTGGGACTCTAAATGAGAGACGCATGGGAGAACAGCAAAATAAAAGGATCCAGAGGGTCCTAGAAATCTACAAGTAGAACAATATGATAGGCAGATAGGCAGATTTGGGCCCAGGGGTCCCGCTCAAACTAAGGCACCAGCCAAGGACAATACAGGAGGTAAACTTTAAACCCCTTCCCAGATCTAGCCAATGGTCAGAATATTCTCCACAGTTGAGTGGAGAGTGTGATATGACTTTCTCACATACTCTGGTGCCTCACATTTGACCATGTCCCCTGGAGGGGGAGACCTGGTAGTACTCAGAGGAAGGACAGCAAGTAGCCAAGAAGAGACTTGATACCCTATGAGAATATATAGGGGGACGTAATCCCCCTCAGGAACAGTCATAGGGGAGGGGAATAATGGGAAAATGGGGGGGGGGAGGAATGGGAGGATACAAGGGATGGGATAAACATTGAGATGTAACAAGAATAAATTAATAAAAAAAAATAAAATGAGAACTAAAAAAAAAAAAAAAACTAAAATCAGTTACATAATTTACATGGCTCAGAGAAAAATGAAAATTCAAGGCCTGCTGTTTACAAATCAGACATAAGGTGCCATTAGCAATAGCTACTACAATATAAGGCTTTCCTTTTAAAAAAAAAAAAAAACAGAGTTGTAAATAGTAATACAGTTTTATACCAAGAAATTGGAATTTTTAAGTCATTAATGGGAAAAGGGGGCTGAGGGAAAGACTCTCAAATCTTTAACCTAATGTTTTTTAGACATTCCATGCTGGTTTCAGAGCAAAAATAAACAGAAAATGGAGAAATACTATGTAGAAATACAAAGCATATTGAAAAATGTTTGAGGAGATATAGGTAGTATTTACCTCACTTAAAAATTACAGGAATATATTTCTTAAATTGCAGTAGCTATGACCGCATTAAAGGAATATATCATCTTTCTCACCTTGAACCAGGGAAGAAGTTAGATGACAGGTAGGTCTATCATGATGAGCTGAGGGAGCAAAAACTAAGTGTACTTTGGGGCCTATTCACTGATCAAGATGGCCTCAATACTCTCCTCAGCTTGAACTAGTTTAGATAGACTTCTATCTGACTCTAAGCCCCTAAGCATTCTTTTTGTAGAGCAATTACTTTAAAACATTCTTCATTGTAAATTCTTTCTCTATTTCCTTTAAGATGCAAATGTTTTTAAAACCTCTTGACTTCTTAACACCCCAGGAATATCTTTCTAAAGAACCTGGAAGCTATTCCTTTGAAATAAAATAATTGAGAACCACTATAGTTTTATATTCTAGTTTTTTGTGAGAGAGTAAGTTCCTAAATACCTTGGTATCTGTTTCTAAGTTATAAAATTACCTCCAGTAGGAGACAGTTGACTTTTCCTCAGGGGCAACTAATTAGAAGACTTACATAGACTCTGTAATTATTCGTCCAAGTTCCTTCCTAAAGGCCTCCAGTCTCCTCAGTTATGGTTTCTTTTTCTCTGTTTCATTATACCTTAATAAAATGTTCATCAAGCATTTAGTTTATTTGAACAATTTCTTGACAATATGAATAAAAGTCAATATTTATCAGGCATTTGGTGATAATCTCTAACACAAGCAGACAGAAAAGGAAGAGATAAAGACAGAATAGAACAAAAAATTAAATGCAACAAACTTTTTAAAAGTACCTTCTATGAAAGTGTCATGATGATGTTAAAAACTATGTCAATGAAGGTGAAGTATAGAAAATGAAAAGCACAAGCAAGCTTAAGTTAGGGAGAAGTCTAAGCAAAGACCTTAAAGGCATTGCTTCATATGTGTGTTTACACTAGTTTAAAATTTTATATTCTTGCTGGGCATGGTGGCACATGTCTTTAGTCCCAGCACTCGGGAGGAAGAGGCAGGTGGATTGCTGTGAGTTTGCGGCCAGCCTGGTCTACAAAGTGAGTCTAGGACAGCCAAGGCTACACAGGGAAACCCTGTCTCATAAAAAATGCCCGGCTTCAACTCATATTATGACATGGATGTTCTATGAACTTGGAGTTCACAGATTTGCCAAGGCTACCTAGCCTGTTTGTTTCAAAAAGTTTTCTTCTATGTGTATACCTGAGCAATAAGGTTACATGAGGCCTGGCTCAAATATATCAGAGGCACTCACAGGAAGGACAGCAGGTAGCCAAGAAGAGACTTGACACCCTATGAGAATATATAGGGGGAGGTAATCCCCCTCAGGAACAGTCATAAGGGAGGGGAATAATGGGAAAATGGGGGGGGAGGAATGGGAGGATACAAGGGATGGGATAAACATTGAGATGTAACAAGAATAAATTAATAAAAAAAATCACCAAAAATATGTGAAATATTTATACATAAGAAAAAGATAAATGAAAACTTTTTTAACACCGAAGGACTCAAAAATATCACATGTTATTGTCAAATATTAAAAAACATTTTCATCATGTCACTAAACAAAAAAATGTAGCTTATATAATTAGCAGAAATAATCATATTTAAAGACAAAGATAAAAATAAACAAGTCATAAAAAATGCTATGCAATTATGGAAGCTTGTTGAACAAAAAGAAAATGAACAAATGAACTAAAATTATTCTGTAAATTGAGACATGTTGAATACAATGAAAAAGTAAAATTTTAAATGTTTGGTATAAATTTAGATGTGAATTTGTTAGGTTGAGATTTTTTAGACGTATTCAAAACAATTTCACTAAGCCAGTAATTTATTTTAACTAACCAGATACTCTCTCTCTCATTGAAAACTTTTATATAGCTGTATACCCTTGGAAATTGTGAAGATAAGGACATTTCCATTACTCAATGAGCTTTCAACTACAATAATATGACTGATTGTTAGCTTTTATTTATGACACAGGATTTAGAAAAAGAAAAGATAATGTTATTTCAAACAATGAAATAAAATTCTAGTAACTGCTATAAAAATTTGATGTAAGGCATTGATATATGAATTATAAATAGTATATAATAGGAAACTAAAAAGATAATACTAAACCTAACTAATAAAACATAGTCCGCAAATAAAGTAATTGTCAATCACAGAAATGGAAAAAATTTTAAGTGTTTAAAATATATATTTTGAAATGTAACATGAGTCAGTGTCTTATTCACGTGGCACTGACTAAAAAAACAAAATGCCCAGGCCAGAATCAAGAGTGCATATAAAACCCAACAAGTCTTACCTCGTGTGTGTGTGTGTTTGTGTGTGTGTGTTGTGATTATTTTAATTGTTTTTCTATTATTTACAATACATTCTGACAACAATTTTCCTTCTCTCCACTTTTCCCAGTCACCATCACTACCACCACTTCCATACATCCCCAATTGCAAACCTTCTACATTTCCATCAGGAAAAACCATAGGACTCCCAGGGATAGCAACTGAACAGAGCATAGCAATATGCAATGAGACTGGGCACAAACTCTCCAATGAAGGCTAGGTGAGGAAACCCAGTAGAAGGAAAAGGGTTCCACAAGCAGGAGAAAGAGTCAGAAATATTCCTACTCCCACTGCTAGGAGTCCCACAAACAACCATGTATTCAGAGGACCTAGAGTAGAGCCATGCAGGCCCCGTGATTGCTGCTTCAGTCTTTGTGAGCTCTTATCAGCCCTGCTTAGTTAAGTCTAGGACATGTTCTCCTTGTGTCCTCAACCCCTGTAGCTTCTACAGTTCTTCATTCCTCTCTTCCTCAGGTTCCTTAAGCACAAAAGGAGGGGAATAATGGGAAAATGGGGGGGGAGGAATGGGAGGATACAAGGGATGGGATAAACATTGAGATGTAACAAGAATAAATTAATAAAAAAAAAAAGAAAGAAAGAAAAAAAAGTAAAAAGAAGTGTTATTCCACTCTATGTGTCATGGTCCTTTGCTTAAATGACCCTAAAGAGTGTACCATAACATTTTATCTAAAATGTAGTAAGATGCAAGATGAGCATATAAAAATAAAGGAATTATTTGCATTTAAAAGATGAACTGTTATGTGAGAGACAAGACAAAACACACAGATCTATGTACCCAAAGAAGGTACCCCCCCCCAACAATCAAAAGAAATAATAACACTAAAGTTCAATTTGATGAACAATATCTTCTTATGAGAGTTACTAACAGCAGCATGTCTGAGTGTTTACCTCCAGGTCGAGGGATGACCCAAAGCAGATGCAATATCCAAAATTCTACACCAACAAGGCAGCAAACCTATAAAAGCTGCATCCCAGCGATTCTCTGCAACACAGCAGGCAGCTAGAGAGTTCTAAGAGGTCTCCATTCAGTAGAGCTACTTCTCAGAGCCTGCTTGTCCAGCAATTGCTTACTGTTTCTCTAAATCTTAAGGAGGATCTTAAGAATTTAAAAGTTTCAGTTTTTCGATAACTGTTTACCTCTTCAGTCATATGAATTTTTCTCAAACTCTACCTCTAGGGGCAATGCTTTAGTTCACTCTACATTTATATGAATATGATGAAAAAAATCAGAAGTAATCTTATTAATATAGTCTTAAAAGTAGAATAACTCATAATAAAAAAGTCAAAGGTGGGGAATTATCTCTAAAAAACAATATTAAAACACACACACACAAAAGAAACCCCAAAGACAGAAGGATAGAAAGTTTCCCTATGCTCATGCACCAGCAAATTAATATTGTCATAATGACTGTTAGTGGAAAGGAATGTACAGATTAACTTCAGTTCATGTCAAAATTACAAAGATTTCAACAAGATTTAGAAGTATTTGTAAATTTTATATGGCAACACATAAGAAATCCAGACAAAGCAATGTTGACTGGAAAAGACAATGTTTGAGACACTGTGAAACATGCTTCCAGAATGTATTGCAGAGTTAACAGGCAGAGTGTTAGTGAGAAAACAGCAAATACCAACAAAACTAAAGCAAAACAAAAGCTGACTGCTGGAATTGTACGGAGATACCATAAAATAAACGTGGATTAAGCCATTTTATTTTTGATAAAAAAAAAAACCATTGTATTAAGAGTTAGAATATGTTCTATTAAATACTGGAATATTAAACAGAAAACTATGCAAAACAAAAATTTAATAAGCATCCCCAAAGAAAAAAGAGGAGGAGGAAAAGGACAAGAAGAAAGGTGAGGATAGGGAGGAGGAGCAGGAGGAGGAGAGGAAAAATCACTAGATATCAGTTTTTATTACTTCATGGCCTTGGAAAAGAACACAGCTGGCCCCATCCAATCAAATTAAAGGCCAACAAAACCTCAGTGACTCAAAAGGTTCCCAGTAACCAAAGAAGCAGCCAATCCTAAATCCCCTCTTATTCTCTGACTCTCTCGGACCAATGAATTAAAGTTTGCCACAAATCCCTCTGACTGTCTATACATTGAGCTTGCATGCTCATTTTTGGGTTGACCTCTAGAGGAGATAGGTGATCCTAGCTAGCATGCTGGAATGAGAACGCTCTTTGCTTTTGCATACAGCCTTGGGTTCTTTCCTCAACAGATCACCCAGACCCTAACAATAAATAGAATTTCGTAAGATGATCAATACCAGCAGAGGAGAAGATCAGAAAGCAGGAAGCCGAAGCATGGGTTAGAGGAATGAAGAAGCACATGGCCAGCTTGGATGGAGATTTGTCCCAAATGATGATAATTGCCAAGTATTTGGGATTATGGATGGGAGGGAGTTTGACAGAAATTATTAGACCCAGATGGCTTGGGATTGGGAAACATATTCCATCACTTCCCCACTATGGGAAGTAGTTTAGGGGATTAATATCTGCCTTCCCTCAGTTTAACTAACGCTATTTTAAAAGAAAACAGGTGTCTGTGTCTTGATTGATTGCTAGGTGGCTAGAAAATACTGCCGAAATAATAACTATAGGTCTAATAATAAACATTATTAGGTCATACTGGTAAATTAAACACAACACATTTTTGGCTACTTTCTTTTTTTTTTTTTTTTTTTTTTTGTATTCACTTTTTTTTTATTAATTTATTCTTGTTACATCTCAATGTTTATCCCATCCCTTGTATCCTCCCATTCCTCCCTCCCCCCCCCCATTTTCCCATTATTCCCCTCCCCTATGACTGTTCCTGAGGGGGATTACCTCCCCTTGTATCTGCTCATAGGGTGTCAAGTCTCTTCTTGGCTACCTGCTGTCCTTCCTCTGAGTGCCACCAGGTCTCCCCCTCCAGGGGACATGGTCAAATGTGAGGCACCAAAGTACGTGAGAAAGTCATATCCCACTCTCCACTCAACTGTGGAGAATGTTCTGACCATTGGCTAGATCTGGGAAGGGGTTTAAAGTTTACCTCTTGTCTTGTCCTTGGCTGGTGCCTTACTTTGAGCGGGACCCCTGGGCCCAAATCTGCCTATCATATTGTTCTACTTGTAGATTTCTAGGACCCTCTGTATCCTTTTATTTTGCTATTCTCCCATGTGTCTCTCATTTAGAGTCCCAATAGGATGCCCTCCCCTCTATCCCAGGGCTTCCTCAAGACCCAGCTATTCCACTCCTTGGAATATACCCAGAAGATGCTCCAGCACACAACAAGAAAATTTGCTCAACCATGTTCATAGCAGCCTTATTCATAATAGCCAGAACATGGAAACAGCCTAAGTGTCCCTCAGTAGAAGAGTGGATAAAGAAACTGTGGTACATGTACACTATGGAATACTACTCAGCTATTAAAAACAAGGAATTCCCGAAATTTGTGGATAAATGGATTGAGCTAGAAATGATCATAATGAGTGAGTTAACCCAGAAGCAGAAAGAATCAAATGGTATATACTCACTTATATCTGCATACTAGCCCAAGGGGCATGTCCCACGAAAGCCTTCACTTACCAGGTTACTTTCTTTTGTTTTCTTTGTTTTTGATTTTTTTTATTTTGAAAATATTTTTTATACAGTATATTCTGATGGGTTCAAAGACTAGATTGTTAGTTTAAAAGTAAGCATAGTTGTTTAGTAATTAAGAAGATGCTTTTAAGTCTAGGTAGATATTTTTAGATTGATAAATATCAGATGTAAGATACTTATTTGGTTTCAAAACTTTAGACTCACCAAAATAAATTAGGCAATATTTTATTCAAGGTTGCCACTATCTATGCAAATCTTAACTATTGGTTTTTATAATTTTTCATAATTGTTTTTACTGTATATTTTAAAATGGCCTTTTGATTTAGACAAAAAGGGGAAATTGTTGGAGGTTGGTCTGATATATTTTGATGCTAATTACGCCTTGCAGTCTCTGCCCCATATTGTACCTTGCCTAAGAGCCTAACCTGTTTGAACAATAAAAGGCCATCAAACCTCTGCAGGGAAAATGGGATAGGCATGGCTAAGAATCCCATACCTGCCCCACTATTGGAAGTAGCTTAAGAGATTAATATATGCCCTGACCCAGGTTAGCTAAAACTATTAAAAAAAAAAAAAAAACTAAATACCATAGGTTTTGGATAGTATGTGTGCAAACCATAAAACAAAACAAATATTTAATAATAAATTCATTTTCATATAATTGATAATGTGTTATAATGAGATACTTCATATTGAATAAATATAATGAAGTTTTGATGGATGAAATTTACCAAAGGGGAAGACACATACTAACATTTTTCAAACATCTTTCAATATGTGAAAATATGTTATCATTCCTTAGTGTGTGCAGCTGAGACTGCAGATATTATCAGTTCATGGCTCTGAGCTTCCTCCTAGTTGCATGGCCAACAGCTGTGTCTATTACCAAGCATACAGTTTGTGAATTACAGAAAAGCAAATAATTGGCATTCAATTAAACTAAATTTCTTCTGAATTGACTTTATATTGATTGTGCCTTTTTTACTTTAAATAGTCCACACTACAAACTCAAGTACGCTTTGAGACAAATAATCATATTTATTTTAGATGATTGTTTTTACAATACAAATTAATGAAAATGCTATAATGACGTTTTGTGAATAATATATTTTAAGAGTAAGATTTAAATAATATTAAAATGCAAAGCAAAATTATATTTATTTTTACTACTTAAACTTAAGATTATTAAAACATTTCCAAGTTTTCTCTTATAAAGAAATTTACAGCTATGTTTCTGTGGTATTCATTTAATTATTTGTTTTGTGTGTTTAACAATGGATGGAAAATAGACAAAACCATCAGTTTGTTGATGGCCCCAGATCTCTTTTCCTGGTTTCTCCTATTGTCTTCTCAAACAATCATCTAAAATAATGGCTAAAATTTTATTTTAATTAATATTCATTTTTTACATTTGCATTTGATGGAATTAATTCCTAGACCTATATATCACATGCATTTTTAAGTCATCCTACAAATTATAGGTTACTATTTTCCCTCAAAAAGTTTGAGTATTTTCAAAATTTTATCTCAATATGTAGAAAATTTTAAATTGTCTTCAGATTTTAAGTCAATAGAAATGACCCTGGATATTTAAAACTATATTTTGTTTAGTTTATTATTTATTTATTTATTTTTTCTTTTTTTTGTTTTTTCGAGACAGAGTTTCTCTGTGTAGCCTTGGCCATCCTGGACTCACTTTGTAGACCAGGCTGGCCTCGAACTCACAGTGATCTTCCTGCCTCTGCCTCCCGAGTGCTGGGATTAAAGGCATGCGCCACCACGCCCGGCTCTTAGTTTATTTTTTAAATAGGAAAGTAAATGGTTATGATATTGCAGGTCTTTATATGCTGCCATTATGAATTTAGAAGTGAAATCAAATTATTATTTAAAAACAATTGCAAAATTTACAACACATGTTGCCCGTGTTAATTTAATTTCATTGTATCCCACAGATAAAATAGTACAGAGATTAGAACCTTCAGTTCCCACGATGAAGGTCACTTCTGACAATGAGCATACTTCCAGGATGTGGTAGAATATTTATATGAGTTCAGTTTAAAATATATTTGTAAATCATGTGTTCATCCTAATCACTGAAATTTGCTCAACTATAGATTGAGATAAAATAAAATTAGTATCAAATGATATATTTTTATTTTAATTTTTAATAATTTATTGTAAAACATTGAATTATTAATTAAATATGAACATGTATAGTTATGTTATTGTTTTCAAAACTAGAAACAGAAAACCTATAAAATTCATGTTTTATAAATTTAATATAGTATTATATTTACTGAATATAATTGACAAGTATCACTATACTCTGGATACAAGTTGAATTATTTTATATATTTTTTATTAATTTATTCATATTACATCTCAGTTCTTATCCCATCCCTTGTATCCTCCCATTACAAGTTGATTTCTTATTTTTTCTCAGCGTACTATAAAATTTTGTCAGCACAATAATTAAGAAGCTAACACATGACATTTTCTATTCTGCTTTATTTTTTCATGTGTAATTATATAAAATGCAGGAAACCAAACATTGTTTAACAAATAAAATGATAGAAAGCAATGGTTATATTTAAACCTACTGAATATTAAAATATTCTGAGAAACAATTTTGGCCTTAAGTTAAGGAGTAGATTATTAATCTACTTTGTGTCCTATCATCCTTGTGTATTTCTATATTCCCCCTTCTTTCTTTTCAACCACTACCTCCGAACCAAAGAAAAAAAAGATAAAGGAAAAGAGAGACATCCTTGAGGCCATTTCATTTTCTCTCTGAATAAGACTAGTAATAATGTATAACCAACTCAGAATGAAACAAAAGATCTATAGTCTAAGAAAGCTACCAAAAACCTACCAACCCCCCAATAAGGAAAATGGGATGTCATTCTCTTACGGTTTCTTACTGCTGATTTGGGTTGAATAATACCTTTGTAGGGGCCCAAATGAAATTGAGAAAAATGGCTAAACAAGCTAGGGATGAATTTGTGAGTACCCAGACTACCTCAAAGAAGATGAGGGCATCAATAAACCTCTTAGTGAAGATTGCTTTAAATGCAGCAACCCAGGCAGCCACAAGTCAAAATGTCCTGGTTTCTGCCACAGACAGAATTCAGCTTAAAAATGTGTACATTTGGATGCAGGCAGAGTCGAGGGCCAAATTCTGCCAAGACGAGGTAAGCAAGTCCTCAATAGTTCCTGCCTCACAAACATGTATGTCAGATATACTAGGCCAAAGGTTGAAGATGATGCTCCAACAATTTAGAGAGTTTTAGGTGACTTCCGTCAGCAAACCGCGTCTGTCATTTTTTTCACTTTGGTAGTTGCTAACCTGCACTCCCTGTATACTTAGTAATTAATTTTATTTCTTCTCAAGACTCTGATGCAGTTGAAAGCTAGAGAGTTTAGTTTTACAATTAAGCTTAGTTGTTTAGTCGTTAAGATGTTTTTAGGACTAGTTAGATGTTTTAAGTTGATAGAGATGAGATATGGTAGATATTGACTTATATTCTGAATTTTACACACCCCCAGATTGGAAAGATGTTTTCTTCAAGGTTGCCAAACACAAATAGGCAAAACACTATGAATATAACATTAATATAATTCCTGGTTTTTATGGTTCTTCTTGCTGTATGCAGTTTATATTATATTGTGTAATAATATAAATATATATATAATATTTTGAGAAAAAGAGTTGTAACAATTCATCATCAGATTTTACTTTAGAAAACAAAAATATTTTAGTGGAATTTCCAATTATAAATTGCAATTTATATTTGTCAACATGTTGTGTACTTTTGTGTTTGTGATATAAATGCTGTGTTAATATCTTGAATGTGGGGTAGACAAATGTTGCCTCGAGACTTGGTTCTATCAATGATTAGTTTGGTTGGTGGAAACTGCATTTTGTATGGTACTGTTTCCCAAATACCTACCAATACTTTTCCACTTTCTTCGTGATACTTTTTTTTCTTTAGTAAATTTGGATTTGCTCTTATTTTCTATAATTTATGTAATGAATCTCTCTTTTTTTTTTAAGATTTATTTACTATGTATGCAGTGTTCTTGTCTGTATGTACACCCGCACACCAGACGAGGACAGATTTCATTACAGATGGTTGTGAGCCACCATGTGGTTGCTGGGAATTGAACTCAGCAACCAGTGCTCTTAACTTCTGAGCCATCTCTCCAGCCACTGTAATGAATTTCTTAACTGCAACTTCTGCATAAGAAAGGCACCTCACTTGCTGGAACTTTCTATTTTATGCTCTTTAAGCCAAAAGGACCCAAGAAATAAGAGATTTTTAAATTTTTAATTAGAAACACAAAGTTGAGTATTTTCCAAAGCAATAATTTTTAATTTTGAATATATATGTATATATATTTAATTTTGAATATATCGTTGTTTAGAGAAATGAGCATTGAGTGCTGTTGTCCTCAGAAACTAGAGGAGAGCATTGGATACCTTTAGAGTTGCAAATTACTGTGAGCAGTGATTAAGCCTAAGTGGCCAAAGGCTGCTACCCTTAAAGAAGAAAGAGGCTCTCTACAAATAATACCAAAAGGCAGGAGAAAACTAAGTCGTCTCCAATGGAGTGTCACTGGTCTCAACACATTAACTATATATATATATATATATATATATATGAATATAAATAATTATATATATGAATACAAATACAAACATGCATATAATAACGGTTGATGAAAAAACAATCCATGAATTTGAAGGTATGAAGGGAGGGTTTTATGGGGGGGTGGTTTTAGGGAGAGAGGTCATGGGGAAAATTGTAATTAAATTACAATCGCAAATATAAACAAACAAAAATCTACCACCATTCATAGAAAAAAGAAAACACATAGTATCTGAGATTTTTGGGGGAGGGGAAAGGGGGATTTTCAGGTAACTTCATTCAGTATAATTTATTCAAGCTCAAATTCTGTTTACTAGGAAATATTATAATTTCATTTTCCTTAACAGCAGAATAATATTTACACGTGTAAATGTGTAATATTTTTATTATTCATTCCTCAGTTATTGTACATATAGGCTGTTTTAGTTTTTACCTATTAGAAATTCTTTATATATTATATATATGTATAGAAGTTCTTTATATATATTTTAGGAACTATTCCTCTGACAGTTATTTATGATTGATAAAGATCTTTTCTTGTTTATCAGTGATATTGCTTTGCCTGAATTATGTATTCCTCTATAAAACACTTTTAACACAGACACTAAAATCAACAATTAATAAGTAAGAAGCTAAAGTTAAAAGCTTCTCTGTTTAGTTCCAAGCCACATTTCTCAATTAGGTTATGTGGTTTGGTGGTGTTTAATTTCTTGAGTTCTTTATATATTTTGGATATTAGACCTTTGTCAGATGTAGGGTTGATGAAGATTTTTTTTCCAGTCTGTAGGCTGTCGCTTTGTTCTCTTGACAGTGTCTCGTGCCTTACAGAAGCTTCTCAGGCTACCAAGAAGAGACTTGATACCCTATGAGCATATACAGGGGGAGGCAATCCCCCTCAGTCACAGTCATAGGGGAGGGGAGTAAGGGGAAAATGGGAGGGAGGGAAGAATGGGAGGATACAAGGGAGGGGATAACCATTGAGATGTAATAAGAATAAATTAATAAAATAAAATTTAACAAACACTTATCTATAGTAACAGTCAAAGGATATATTCTCTTAATACATGCACTTCTTTGTTTAATAAATTTGGCAAGAATCCAGAAAAAATATTAGATTAATTAAATTTTCTATAATTTGCTGACAAATTGCCTGTTTTTCACTTCCTTAGAAATATAAGACATCTCAAGTACAGTTACCTCCACTAACTTTTGCAAAGTGCCTTCTTTGTAATTATCACCACATCCTATTTTGTTTGTTTTGCGACAGGTTCTCCTTCATTAGAAAAGCTGGCTGCAAACTCATGGTTCCCCTCCCTTATCTTCAAATATATTATCTTTAAGGCCCAGAACTTTAAGCCTAGCTTCCTACTTTTCAATCTTCGACTATTCCAACTTTTCAGTTCTTGCTCTATATCTAATGACATTTGAATTCCTTTGCCTGGTATTGTGACCAATGAAAAGAGTAAATGACAGTTTTTGTGTAGCCAATTCTTAATGAAAGATTATTTTCAGAAGCAAACAGTGAATAGAACATACCTGTTTGAGATGTGTAAGGAAAAAAACTGCTTTACTGACCAGAACTGCACTCCTTGCAGAAAGCCTGCAGGCTAGCAGTATGATGTGCCAGCTTTAGTATCTGAATACCTAGCCCTTTCTGACCAGGAGATAAATGTGGATAAGGTTTAAATCAGAATGTGTATGAGAGGCTCATAAACTGGATGGTTCTGGTGAAGAAATATTACTTGTGTGTGTCTCTGTGTCTGGAACTTTTCTCATGGAGCCTCCCAAAACTCCATTCTATCTTTCTGAAATTTATCATAGATAGCAACCACTGAAAGGAACTAAATTGAGAGTAGGTGTCCCAATATCACCCGTGGCTGATGTCCCAGCATTGTTTACATCTGTCAGGGATCTCCACACTGTGAGATGTATGGTAGGCAAAAATACATATTTCCTATTCCAAAGCACAAATCACACATATATTTAACAGAGGCTGGAAGTCCATGTTGAATTCCCTATATAAATATGAAACTGAAGTCCACTTAGTGAAAGCTTGGATAGAGAGAGAAACAGAGGCTGAATATTCAACATTGAAAGGAGATATATAATGTCATGTCAGAAGTAAAAAACACTTAAAGTTCAGCATTTGGGCTTTCCTAGATGTATGGAAAAGCAGTGATACAGAAATTTAATGGAAAAAGCTGGAGACAGACAGTGTGGGTTCTTAGCTGAAATCATTTGTGTTTGGAACCAGTGTCATTTTTCTACACTAAGCCTCCCTCTTTGCCTGGAGGCCCTCCTTCACTGTCTTCACTTTTTAGCTCTGAAAAGTGCTCTCCATTAGAAGCTACTCGACCCCAATCTCAGTTCACATACGGGATGAATTGAATTCTTTATATTTTGACAACACACTTGAAGGTTCTATCTACTACTGCCCCCATAGCAAGTGGCCCCACTTTAGAAATCCCTTCATATTTGCATGCTATCTTTGAATCGTACATTTTCAACACATTTATAGCTGAAAGAATTACAGTGATGTTTCACATAACAACAGTGTTTAATTGTCTATGATTTTAGCTTTTTCCAAGGACCACTGAACACTACCATGTCCCTTTTGCCCAACAACTGCCAGGATTCTCATCTACAGTATCTTTACTGCCTAATGCTGCTGCTGGAGTTACAGATAAGCCTGACATCAATGCCTTTGTAGCCATATAGACACTATTTCTTTGGGTGTGGTTTTTATTTTTTATTTTTTGGAAGCCTGTACTCTTTTTCTAAGAGAGTATATTGGAATCTTTCTGACACTTATTGCTGTATGATTCTCTAGGAACAAAATGACGGTGTGAAAGATCAAGAGAAATAAAAAGATATTAATTTCACTTTAAAGACTGAAAACAATGTATTGTCGATGTACGTATCATATTTAAATAATATACTGCTTTATCAAATGATTATTACCAATCATATGGTTCTGAGTTGTTTTTAAACACTAAAGATAATATACGAGAGGGGAGAAGTCCTGTGGGTAAAGCTGGATCTGTTGATGCATACCTCACATCTCCACCTCAGTGGGCTCACTCCAAGAGGAACACTGATTCAATTTTATCTTAAAAAAAAAAAAAAAAAAGGAAAAGAAAATCCATAAATTAAAAAAAAAGAAAAAAGGAAATCAGTCATTCTTATTCCTCATGATGAGTTCCTAAAAAGATTTGTTTATAAGGTTTAATAAATCAATTGTTTCTCATATCAGAGCATGGAAGATTCTAACATAACAAAGTTTATAAACTTTGCTCTAAGGACATGGCAAGAACATAATAAATTCTTTTCCTCATGGCTTTATAATCCGATGTACATTGTATTTGTGCTGATATGATGGGATAAATTCATAATTGATGACAACAGATTTTATTTGAGATGGAAATTTCACCAGTTATTCTATAGAAATGTGTTTATTTTGAGCATATGTAATTATATCCTGCTTTGTTAAAAGTATAAGAGTGATAATTTCTTTTGACAAAGACAGAAATGATCAGCAAATCTTATCTAAAAATAAAGACAGGATGAAAAAAACACAAAAATTTAAAAAAGCATTAAAATGTCTGAGAAATTTATGGTTAGTGTGTTGTAATTCAAATACAGTGCATCCAGTACTGTCAAAGTTATATGTATAAAAATTTATTATAAAAGAAAAAGATAAGTTTTAAGAGAACAGGGTTTTTTTTTTTTTCAGAAAAAAATCATATCAAGTTTTCACTCCAATTGCTAAAGGCATGGCATGTTAAACTTCATTTGTAATTTAAAATAAACTTTTTTTAGATGATTGTGTTAACAAAATTTGAACTGCAATTACAAATAATTCCAAGTTTTTCCTCTACAATAGGATCTTGATGATGTTTTCTGAACAACTTATGTTTAAGGTTTAATAAACTAACATTGATCTGTCCCCACATAACACTGTAAGTACTTTTCTAGGGTCAGTGAGATGGGTCATCAGGTAAAACTATTTACTATCAAGCTGGAACACTTGGGTTTGATCTCTGGTACCCATTTGTTTGAAGGAGAATACTGACTCCTGTAGCTATTCTTCTGACCTCTCTAAGTGTGCCAAGATGCAAATGCATCACATGTATACAAATATATAACATGTTTGTCCACAGGCACACACTAAATACATGAATATATGTAATACATACATTCATAGTACACACATAATGCATACATAGATAAACATGGTTAAAAATTTTAAAGACTTAACCTAAAATTTAAAATATGTGAATCTTACCTCACCTGTAAAATTGGCTTGAAGGCACTATTGGGATATTTACAAATATGTCAACATTGGTAAATTCTTTTACCTCTGAAAGAAAAGTACTACTCTGTGTCTGTGTATTATTCCAATGCTGTGGCACATGGTGGTTACTTGGCTAGCCTGTTTCATCCTAGAGAATTGATGTCATACTGGAGTCAGTGGGTCTGGTGAGTATGCTGAGTCCACACCACTAATAACAATCAGGATACAAAAAAATCTGCTGGTTACTGGAAAGTATTACGTTCTTGTTTCCATATTCTGGTAAGAAGACACATGCTATATCCTTTGTGTGGTAGTAGTCTATTTGTGAATAAAAAGTAAATGTACTATGGTTTAATAGCATCATCATCAGTAATTATTATCTCTGAAGTCGATGTCCCTACTGGAATAAGTTATTTTCCTATGAACTCTCCAGAAAGGACATTTCCACAAATTTTGTCTCTATGTTTTTATTTAATATGAATTCATTTTTAACTGACAAATAAATACACTACATGTTTTGATGGATTCACATTATTTTTTAATGCATAACACAGCAATATTTAAATCAAAATACACATATCTGATTCTAATATTTCTTTTCACACTATAAAAAATTTTATTGTATCCTCATAAAAATATTTAAAATGCCTTCTCCTAACTTCTTCTAATATCCAACATATTATTGTTCCTTATATTTTCCCTGCTATGACAATGTATAAGAAATCATTGGTTCTTTTAGTTTTGACTTAGTACCAATAGACTGGCCTTGCCTCACCTCTCTTCTGTTAATTTCCCCAGCCTTACGGTAAGTCCCTTTCTCTTAACTTAAACTCCTGTTTTATTATTATTCATTATTCTTAAGTTAACCTAGAGAATAATTTTACATATTTATACACCACAGTTTCTTGGTCAAATAATGATTCTGGTTATGGGCTCCAACATGTGAAACAAGGCTAAAATCCAATCAATAAATGATTATTTACTCTCATGATATTTGTGTCACTATTGCCGTCAATAGGCATACATTTCCTGTTTAAGAGCATGACTGTTGTAGATCTTCAAATAGACATCTGGGAATGATTGGTGATTCCTTTTCTTCCACTACTGTGAAACACATCTTCCAGCACTATGAAACATAGGTAGTAGGAAGGAAGTTTGCAGGAGAGTATCAGTTTGATTTGTCCATGTGCAATAATTTCCATATATGAGATCTACAGCAATATAGTCTGACAGTCAAGTGTTCAACTCACTCAATATCACTGGGTTGGTGTCACATAGTCACTGTTATTATTATTATTTTAATTCTATCTTAGAGGATGGTAAACAAAATGAGGTACTCCAGGGTTTGGTACATAAATCTTCAGGACTGTAATATCCTGTTGATGGGTTTCTCTTTTAATGCATATGAAGTATTTCTCCTTATATCTTTCAACTCGCTTTCAAATCTACTTTTGTAAGAGATTAGAATAGATACACTTGATCATTTCTTACCTACATTATCATGTGATGTATTTTTAACCCTTTACTCTCAGGTGTCTACACTAAAAGATGGTGGGTGTCTCTTTTGTGTTTATTTCATTTAGTCATTATCTGGGTTATATACAATTTATGTATTTGTATTCTACTTTGAAACTGTAACTAAGTAAGGTTGTCTATTATTTTTAACTTTACAATAATTAAACAAACATATTGTCTGATAGCCTCAGTTGATTTTTTTTTTTTTTTTGACATTTATTTGTTTATTGCAGTGGGTGGTACACCAGGCCACATTTGGTGTGTCATGATCAGAACCTTCAAGAGTTAGTTCTGTTCTTCTACCATGCAGATCACAGGGAACCAGTGCCAATTCTCAGACTTGACAGCAATCACCTTTAACTACTGTAGTATCTCTTGGGCCCCAATCAGTGTTCAAAGGGCTTTTCTTCCTTCTTTCCTTCTTTTTCTTTCTTTCCTTCCTTCCTTCATTCCTTCTTTTCTTATTTCTTTCTTTTTCTCTCCTTCTTCGCTCCTCTCCTTTTTATCAAATACCTACCTACTTTCAAAGTTTTGGGGCTGGAAAGATGGCTCAGAATTTAGAGTACTGACTGCCTGACTGCTCCTCCAAAGGTCCTGAGTTCAACTCCCAGCAACCACATGTAGCTCGCAACCATCTATAATGAAATCTGGTGCCCTCTTCTGACCTGCAGGCAGCGCACTGTATACATAATAAATAAATAAATCTTAAAAAAAAAAAAAAAAAAAAAAGATAAAAAAGCGTTTTGTGTAATCTTGCTCTGTGTCCAGCTGTTTGTGAACAATTTGAATTTTTTTCTAGGTTGATCTACTAAGAGAATTTAGGGGACTGGAAAGATTACTAATTAATGGATATTTTTTCAGACAGTCTTTTATAGCAGTCTGCCTCCTAACTTTATAGATAGCCAAAGGATGACCTTGAGTTCCTCAGACTTCAGCCTCCCAAGTGATTAGACTACAAGAATGTGCCACTACACTGCGTTTAGGATTTTAAGAATTCTGAGACTTAAAAGAATGATTAAAATTTTCCCCAAGTCTAAAATGTTTCTAATTTTAATACTAATTCTGATAAAACTAAACAAATGAATTTGTGATTTCTTGAGAAACAGTAAATATGTCTAGCATTTTATGTGGCAATTGAACTTTACATTTTATCTTTTCTTACTCAATAAAATTTCTTCTTAAATATGAATCATTTAGTTTGACTAATTAATAGTTCATCTGACACTTCTTGTCAAAATATTGTCACAGTAATTAGCATGCAATACTAAAGTTTTGAATATTAATAACATAAAAATAACTGTGATCATTATATTCTAACTCTACAATGTTTTTTATCTTTTGGAATATTAAATTTGAAATATAAAAATTCTGTTTGTCTTACTCAGCTATTGTCAGGTTATATTATCTCCTATATATAAGTCCTCTAAAATGTTCCAGAGAGTTCCAAAACAGAAAGGAAAAATATCAGCAAATATCTCATTACTTTAAAAAAAAAAAAAAAAAAAACTACAAACAGGCACAAAGAAAAGAAAAATCACATAGCTGTTGATCTGGTAGAAATCAGACTACATCACATTTGAATAGATGTCAAAGAGAATGGGTAAATTCCAGAGACAGTGTATGACACCAATATCCTGGCATTTAGAAATACTCAAGTGACAGTTGTTCTCATCTGCACTGTACAATGCATGCTGAAATATACCTGCCAGGCAAAAAGTACCCATTGCTGCTATATTGTCATGACAGTTTGTGGTTATCTAACCACTTTCTGAATAGATTTGAGCTCTGCTTCACAAGAAAATATTTTTCCCAGTATTATGATACTGATCAAAACCCATATTTGGAAGGTCATAGGATGTCTGGTAGAGTCTTCTATTTTTATTTAGTAAATGTCCTGCTGTCAAATTGCACTCTAAATATTTTTTATACATATGGGTTGCTCTTAACATTGGTCAGAGAAGATCATTTTCCAATGGACAGCAGCTCATAAGTGGTTCACCATCTCAGTGTTCAGCCTTTACTACTACAAATACTCAGGGAACATTAAGGAAGAGGATACAGAGAGACTGTAATATCTGGAGTTTGGGGAAGAAGGCGGTGGAATGATGTTTTCTGGACATTGCATGGTAGAATCACAAACATATAGCATCTGTGGCTTGTATAAAGCTTACATTTGACCAAACAAATAATCATCCTGACATATATGAAACTGATGATACCTAGGCTTCAATTTTTACTGGCAGTTGATAGTATTGGAAAGTAAGAATAATTTTTCTGAATGTGTGGACAACTGATAGGTTTTCCAGGCACCCACTGATAGCCCTTATGGACAATACTAAATTGACCTAAACAGATCAGAATAATTAAGAAGAGTTCTTCTCATTAAAATCAACATGTCCTGCACTATCTGTTTAGTTAGGTGACTGATTTTGCTCCTTCTCAAGTCTCTAATGGGACTGAAAACCAAATACTTTAGTTGCAAAATTAAGCTTGGTTGTATGGGTATTAGGACATTTTGTGGTCTAGACAGATGTTTTAAGTAGATAGAGCTCATATATGATAGATACTGAGGTACATTCAGAATTTTAGACTCATCAAGATGAGAAAACAGTTTCTTCAAGGTTGCCAAATACAAACAGCCAAAACACTATGAATGTAACACAAATGTAATTCCTGATTGTTCTGTGGTTCTTCTCGTTGTATGTAGTTTATTTTATATATGTATAGTAATGCAAATGTATATGTAAAAAATAAATAAATAAATTTGAAATAAAAAAAATCAAAGAGTCAAAGTTGTGGTCAAGGGAAGCAAAGGTAGTGTCTTGTATTAGCAGCCTAACTTAGTAACTTATAATTATGAGTCTCCTCATTGGTACTTGCTTTTAAGACATGAAGGGCAGTTGAGACTGACTCTATGATAGGCCATTAGTGAAAGTGCAACTTCGGTTTCAGTGGGTGGCCAGTGATTAAAGAATACATGTCAAAATCTGTCCCTGCTCTCCATATAACTGTGGAGAATGTCCTGTCCATTGGGTAGATCTTGAGCTTAAATTTTTAAAATACTTGAAGTTTTAAAATTTTCATAAGTTTGAATGTGGAATGAGTTTTTAATTAGATATTGTTACTAATATGAGATCTTTGAGATAAGGAAGAAAAAAAATTTTTTTTTTTTTTTTTTTGCATCAGACGGTCTTTGTCTGTTTATTTTTCTTTCATATAAAAGTTTCACGCTTGCAATGTCTGGTGCAAAATGCACTGTCAGACAGGTTAGTGGGGGTTTATATTACAGCATCACACTGGGGGGCATGGGGCAGGTGTCTCAGTTCAAGAGTCAGCCAGGTGGAACCCCCATGTATCCCATACCTAGGTCTGATCCTGTAGGAACTAACCTTCATTCACCTGGGAAACCCAGACTATATTGACGGAAAGTGAACTTCTCCAAGAGATGGCAACAGTGTAACATCTTGGACAGCAGGCGATGCTTCCAGCAGGTGCACTATGAAATACAAAGAAAATAATTTTTATATTTTAATAGTAAAGTATTTGTGTATAAAGCTGACAAGATATTAATATTCTGATTTTTGTTTTATTTTGGTAACTTTGAAACAAGCTAGGATTTTCTGGGAGATAGAGCCTCAATTGATAAAATACCTTCATATACATTTTTTAAAGAATAAAACATTCTGCATCTTTGTAGGGGTAAATATGCAGTTATTTCAACTAATATAACATTAATGATAGGACTTGTTCCACTTTAAACACACACACACATACACACACACACACACACACACACACACACAAACTGAGTATTATGTGCTGGTTGGATAAAATATGTTAGTACTGTGTATAGTGTTTGTAACAATGATATTTAATATGATAATTCACCTACATTTATAGTTGTTATTAGGATTGTAAAATATGTGCAAAATTAAAGATATTTTTTATCCATTGTTCCTTGAGAAGCCTCGACATTGCTTTATACTTCCTACACAAATCTTTCAAATAAAGTACTGACAATATGTATAATTATACAAATATATGTGTATATAAATTGAATGATGATGAATATCTATCCTCAGTTGAAATTAAATTATGTTCATTTTAACACAAATGTTACAATATTATTATATGATTCATTTGGGAAATTATAGTAATTAAGAATCATTTTAATTTTTAGTCAGATACTATAAGATCTATGCAACCAGCAATTCTTATATTGCTAAGAATAAAAAATCATTTTAATTTTTGTTTACTTTTGATAATTTCACACATGATAAAGAAAGTTACTTCTGTGGAGAAGGCTTTAAACTCAGTAAGAGAGTGGTTATCTAACCCATAATACTCATTCTTCCATTGCAATATTGGACACATCTTGCTTGACAGACTGGTACTGAACCTTGTAGGCTCTAGTTCTAGAAAAGGTACTTGGTGTAGTTCTGTTTCTAGAATCCTTTATACTTCTTCTAGCACTACAAAATGAAGCCATCAGAGAGAAAACTTCTGGTTAGTTTGAGATTGAATTAACAATGTTTTCAGCCAACATGTGTGTTTCTTAGGCAGTATGGGGCATGCTTTATAGTTGTGCTGAGTAAAGAAAGGTGATGAAATAGCCCAAGAGTTTTCAACTTTGTTGTGGCCTTGCGACCTGTAAACCATAGGTAACTATCCCAATAACACAACTTAAAATATAGACGTGGATTATTAGTAGTGTCCATGTGAAAGGAAATAAGAGAGGAGATTGTTGATGGTTAAGGATTATGTGGGGATAGGTAGGAAGATAGGACCACTGGGTAGTTTATCTCAAACTATGGTTATAATAGCCTTAAAAAAATCCAGTAGCTAGCAAACCTTTTATGAAATATCTTTTAAAAAATAAAAAAGAGAATATGGCTATAATTACATTTAAAATTTTTTAATTAGTTCATTTTACATCCTGATTGTAGCTCTCTCCCTCCCTCCCCTAGTCCTCAGAAAGTCCTCAGCTAACATCTGACTTCAGCCAATCAAATTTCATCTGGGCTGCCTGTATCCTCCTCCTCTGAGATCTGGCAGATATAATTACTCTTCATGTGTCAACAATATCATTTCCAGAAGACTCTGGAATGCAGTTTTTTTTCCAGACTTGCCATTTGATTACATAAAACCATAAAGCTTTTGTTTAAAATAAATGATTTCAAATTTTTGAGCAATTAAGTTAATATTTTCAGAGAAAAGTATCTCTTATAGTTAGATTAACTTCTCCAAATCTGTCTAACATTCAAAGATATTTCTAGTGAAAAAGAATAAAAGTGAGAATCATGTCTGCAGAGATCTGTGTTGGAAGATGAACACAGTTCAGATGGCAGGTTAAGTTGAGCCCTTCACAATAGCAGGTAAGCATGTGCCAGATTTTCAGTCTGATGCCGTGATAAGATATCCTGACCAAAAACAACATAGGTGAAAATGGACTCAGTTTAGCTCAGAAGTTCTGGTTATATTTCATCATAAAGTAGAAGTCACAGGGACAAACACTTTGTAAGATGATTATATCACACCCAATCAAGGGCGGAGAGGAATGTATGCATGCTTGCTTGTGTGTTTGCTCTTAGCTCACTTTCTCCACACTTACAAAGTTCATGTCGCCTGCCTAGGGGATGGTGACCCCCACCATATTGGGGTCATTTTGGTTGCAAACTTGTTGTCCATTTTATTGACTGATAACGGAATGCAGAATGGTCCAGCTCACTGTGTGTAGTGCCACCTTTGGGTTGATGACCTTGGCTAGGAAAAAAAAGCAAGACGAGTAAATCATGTAGAGCAAAGAAGTAAGCAGCTGCCCTCCATATCCTCTGTATTAGTTCCTACCCTGGTTTCTTTTTGGTAATAATCTGTGATGAGGAAGAGAAGAATGAAATAAAACTTTTCTCTTCGAGGTTTTCATTTGTTTTTTTTTTTGTTGTTGTTGATGATGATGTGGTGGTGGTGGTGTTTTATCACTGTAGTAGAAAAATGAACTAAGACATGATGACACTGAGCTAAACATTCTTACTACAATTAATAAACTTAAAAAAGTTAATTTTATAAAAACCTGCCTATGGGCCAATGTAAAGAATCTATCAAAGACATGCTCTTGCTTTGTGATGCTAGGTTCTGTCAGTTTAATGATTAGCATCATAGAGTAAAGTTAGGAAGAATCTTATATGTGTTTGTAACTATGTTCCTGAGAGAGCTAATTAGAAATGGTTACTTCAGGAATGGGGAGAAGTCTCAGTCAATGAAGTTTTTTTCTGTGTAACCAAAAGGACTTCAAGTATATTCTTGAAAGTCGGGGATTAATATTGGTTGTCTTAATTATATTTATCTGTCTGCTCCTCTGTCTATCTCATATATATATATATATATATATATATATCTCATATAATAAATTATTTGGTATATATTTCTATGTGGTTGTTTGCAAAATGTGTCACCAAAAGTAAGAAGAGGTTAAGGAATCCCATGGACTTTAACTGAACATGGCTGTGAGTCATCTGACCTTGGTATTGGAATAATTATATTTTCGGTAGCAAGAGGAAGTACTCTTAACTGTTGATTCATCATTCCTATATCCAGGTAACTATCTCAGCTCCCAGCATACCCCAGGAATAATCCAGTTTCAATCCCTCCACATGAGAGCTGACACATCCATGGTGTGTGTGTGTGTGTGTGTTTGTATGTGTGTGTGTGTGTGTGTGTGTGTGTGTGTGTATTGGAGTAGTACTTAGGTGTTTAGTTCATATGCACATGTGTGCTTAAGGGAATACTCCCATATATGTGTTTATGGAGGGCAGAGGTTGATGTCATACTGTCTTTATATATTTTTCTCTAAAGATGATCTTTTTCAAAAAGAAAAGTTTAAAAAAGCATTACATAGCCTTCTACACTAAATGTAAAACTTTAGTATTTAAGTTGGATTACACAAAAGAATACATGTTATTCTCTAAGGAGAGTGATTTTAAAAGCTTATGATGCCTTAGTAAAGGTTTTCTGAAGATCAAATGCCACTTAAATACTCAGTCTATTGAGTGCTAACTTCTAGATTAATTGGAAGCATACAAAGTGGATTTGAGTCAATAATTTAAAAATCCACTTAACATGTGTCTGGCTCTTTTCATTTACTTTAATAAATGGAAGATCAGGATACACCTTAAAATTTTAATTAATTTTCCAGGTTAAATTAATAAAAAGTAGAAATAATGAATTTCTATGCTCATTTGCGATATCTGTCCTAAAGGAGACAGGAAAGAAAGAACAACAACGTGGAGGCTTAGAATGTAGGGACTGGAAAGAAGAATTGTTGTAGAACTTTCTGGTTATATTTGGCTTCTTTTAATCACTCAGGTTATGTAATTTCTGTGGAGCTTTAATCAGATATTAGATGGAAAGAATAGGCTTCAATGAAAATAAAATTCAGGTAAAAATAAATTTGGGGAGAGAGAAATATTTCCAAAAAATCACAGCATAACAATGAACCTACAATACAAGCTTTAAGGCCAAGGGCACATCTACATAGATATAAATGCTGTTGTATCAGATAAGTTTATATCCTTGAAATATGTGAATCAAAAGAAAGAAGGTAATGTTTGAGATAAAAAGGTTAAAGTAGTTACTGAAATCATGTGAACGACAATTATTTTATCTAAATCGTTGACAAAATTGTAAACTGGTTTGTTGTTGTTGTTTGGGGTTTTGTTTTGGTTTTGGTAGATGGTTTTCAAAAGGTATAAGTAAGTATTCATTCTCATGAGTTTGTTGGAGGACAGAAATTTCAAGGTCAGCCTGTGTTACATATGGAGACCTTTTTAGCACAAATATAAGCAAATGGATTGATAAAATTTGCCAATAATGAAACAAATATCCTATATTGATGGCTCTCCATGAAATCTGATATGATATACATTTATCTACTGTATCTAATCCAAAATATAACCACTATAAAGGCAAACATAATAAAAATAGCATAGTGATATGAATATAAGAAAAATTTATTGGACACTTTAAAGTTCCATACCTTTTATTGGTGCTTTAGTACTAAAGGATCAACAACATTTTCATACGTTCTAACTATTCAATCAATATATTCAAATAAAATATTAACAACATTATGTTTCCAAAATACTGAGTATTTATATACATAAGAAAACAAAAAGCCAGTTTTTAATATTTTTCAAATAGATGTGAAAGACAGTCATCTTAAAACATGAAAAGATTCATTCAGAAAACTACCACCAGTACAAAGGGCACACCTTCACATCCTAACAAGTGATCAGTTTCTGACCTACGTACGATTTAAACCCAGTTGTCTTTCATTTAAAAATGGCTACCAATAGGAACGTCAGTTAAACCAATGGTCAGAATGTGCTTCATGTGTCCAGCAACACCTTTAAATTTGGCCCAACACATTTCTATGTGATATTATTCCATTAATTCAAAAAATTTCATAACTATGCTCTAGAAAATTTTGAGCAACTTTGTTACAGGATAGATTCAGACAAGAGCAAACATCACAGTGACTGTCTCAATAAACAAACACAAGAAACTGTAGCTCAGTTGTAGAGTATATACATAGCACATATAAGGCTGTGCACTTCCAAAGTGTGGGAAAAAATCCTTTTAGGAAACACAATACACGTACATTTTCAATAATGAATATATTGGCACGGTCTCTATTTTACATATACATAAACAAATGTTATAAATCATGAAGTTTCTTCAAAACATCATTGAGGGACAAAGGACACAAGTAACTGGAGGCTACATTACTAAGGAAAACACTATGTTTTATAATAATTATATAATGAAATTGCAAAACATGATTCCAAAATTTTTGTTACTTAGTTATGTCTTCCATTTATTTATTCGAGAGAAGAAAAGAAAATTATAAAAATCAAAGGTTGTAGTTAATATTTATGGACATATGGGCAGTCTGTTGGTTTGTATGGAGGTCACATACAAAGCTTTAAAAATCATAAATTCATTGCTATACACTGTTACATCTCCAGCTCAACCCTTAACATTTCTTCATAGCAAATACATTTAAAATGTTAATTTGTAAATGTTTTAACTACATATTATTACACACTTATCACTGTGTTGTGTTCGGAGCCAGCCCAGGGTCATTCAAGGTTAAAAGAGTCTACTGGCTATGAAAAAATATACTGATGCCCAGTTCCAAAGCTAACTTGCTCCTTTTAGCTCCTGCAGATATTTAGCAGGTTAGCTGACTTCCTCCTTTCAGCTCCTGCAGATGTTTAACAAGTTAGCTGACTTCCTCCTTTCAGCTTCTGCAGATGTTGTTTAGCAGGTTAGCTTGGGACTTCCCGAGAGATAGTTAGCTAAGATAAGATAGAAACTGTTCCCCTGACCTGATGGTATTATCTGGAGACATTCTCGGGCCCCTCCTACGGGTTTGTAGAATAAAAGGTAGATTATTGAATCTACTAACTTCAAAAATCCTACATTGATATTGTATATTGATGAAAATTTAAGGCTTTTGATTGATGGGAATTTAAGACTTCAACTTTTGCTTCATTGATAAGAATTTAAATTGTATATTGTCATTCATTTTTACCTTATGTATTGTATGTTATATGTTGACAAAATATTATATATTGTATGTTAGAAACTTAAGTTCATTTTATTCAATGTTTATTTAATGTATTACTCATGTACCACTAATGTCTTAGGAAAAACTGTTCAGGAAGATCGGGGATAAAAGTTGGTATTTAGTTACGTAGAAATCCTACTAGATACTAACTTACTTTGTCATAGAACAGGTTTGTTTAGTTGTTTGTATATGTCTTCAAAGGAATAGATTGATAACTGTAAGAATAGATAAAGTTGGTCTTCAGACTCTTCAGAGATCCACAGAATATGGCATTTAAGGATGAGGGCTTTCCTGACAGAGAGAGACACCTGCTCCTGGCCACTTCTCCATTTGCATCATTGAAGATGGGGGCTTCAAAAGACGCGGGTGACAGAATGGTCACTGGACAGAAAAACTGTTCTTATCTCTACTGCTGATAACAGGCTGACTGGCTGCAATGATCAACAGTGATGCTGGAAAGTTGACTGTCCAGCTTTGAAGAGACTAGATGGACCATACCATTGGATTTCTTGCTTCAAAAAGCAGTTTGTTGGATATTTTGGGCCGATAAAGCTGAAGACTGGTTGCCCCAATGAAGGAGAGAATCCGGTGACAATCCAGGTGGTCTGCTCTCTCTGTCCTATGCAACTTGGAAGTTGCCCGCCAGCACGTCCTTTATTAGATAGATTTTCCTTCTTGGGTCTCTGATGAGATTGAAGACTAGATAGCCACAGTGTTACTAGAAGCTTTAGTTTTAAAACTAAAAACACATTTATAGATTGATAATTGCAATTTCTCATAAAAGAAAAAGACTCTCTTTGGTAGGATAGTAGAATACTTTCTCTCGGGTTAACAAGTATAAAAGGACTTGGTTATGTACTTGATACCTGATGATTATGTATATATGTATATGTGTGTGTATAGTTCTTAATTTTTTTTAAAGAGAAGGGGGATGTGTGGGAAAGATTAAGCTTTGTCACAGGTAGAAGCAGTCTTGGCGGGCTTTACCCTTGGGGCACCCCATGAATACCTTGTGACAGAGTGGAGCCATCTTGGGCCTAGAATTCAAGAAACAGACCTGGGAACCCCAACTGGGCTATTGTTTTTCTAATTGACCCTCAATGGGAGAAGGAGACCGCCCTTCCCATGTGACTCAGGCAGGTGGGGAGAAGAGAACAAGTTCAGCCTGGGCTAGAGCATGTGTAGAGCAGCAGAACGGCTGGACCAGCCCGCGGGCCAGAGAGACACCTAAGGACTCATCCCGTGGAACGGATACCGGAAGGTTCACTCTTTTGTTCCTTTAACCTTTTTTCCTTCTTGTGTAAGCTAGTTGGGTTGTATAATAAAGTTAAATTATTAAAAAAACAGAGACAACATAGTTCCTGCCTCCACCCCATATAAGCTTTTGCTTTTGATTCAATAAACAGATCTTGATAGGAACGCTACTTGGTCTCACCTCTTTCTTTCCCGTCCCATCATTTCAGGTATGGCTCCCCTCGCGACCCCGTAATTACTGGTCCTGCTGGGCAGGACAGTGTTGTTTTGTTATTTAAGAATTTCATACTAAGATATATATTTTGATGAGTTTCACGTCCTATTCTCTTTTCTATAATTCTTTTCTGTTTCCAACCTCAATATTTTTTTCAAATTGCATGTTTATGATTTACTAGGCACACTGAGTCCCATTAGTGCAACTTATACTGGCATTGGTGAGGGGTTGTCTACTAAATTATGCATAGCTCCTCAAGGACCATGTCCTCAGATAAAATTAATTCTCCCTTTATCAGAATCCATTGGGTTCGAGTAACTCTTTAGCCATATATAGGAGTTATTATCACCTCATGAATCTGTCTCTGATTATGTTAAGTTTGAGCTTGCATAGTTCTTGAAAATGCTATCACATCTGCTGTGAGCTCATATGTGTAACTGCTTTGTCATGCTGTAAAACATGATTTCCTAGCAATCAACAACTACCCCTGGAATCTTAGTATCCTTTTACATTTTCTCCTACCATTATCCTAAGCCTTGGCAGACGGTAGAGTGATACAGAAATCTCAATTAGGGATAAGCACATTGAAATATTTTATTCTTTACATCTTGACAAGTTGTGGTCTCTGTATTAATATTTACTGAAAAAAGAAATTCATATGAAAAACTAATATAAGTTTATATGATAAGACATTAGGAGTTGTTATTATAATGTGCATGTTTAATAAAACATTAGTACTAGGTTCTCTGCTGGGGCTGTAAGATTTGGCTCTATCAATGGTGTATGGGTTCCATTCTTTGGAGCTTATCTTAAATACAAATATAATGCTACTTATTGTACTCAAAATACTAAATTTTTGTTTTTAATATAACAAATCAAAGTATATCCATGATTATATTTATTTAGTAGCTTTTCAAATGAGTCCTTGAGTAGAAAAATATGTATTCATTAATACCTCCATGTTTAAAGGCATTTTAAAATTTTTAGTATCAGAAAACATATGCCTAAGATCAGGAGCAATTTGTTTTGCCACAGCATAAACAATGGAATAAATATTTTTGATTTTACCTTCATTCAAATGCTTCCTTGATTAAAAATTCTAAAATATACTTCTACTGTGAACTAGTCTCAATGGTCTGCAAATATATATATATATATAGTAATGCTAACATTTATATAATTGCTCTTAATTATTTAACTCTTAAATGAATTCAATATATGCTAGTAAGAGAATTTATTCTCTTTGACTAATTAATTACACAGTTAAAATAATTTTCATGATGTACCCTACACGTTGAAAAATGTCATTGTTTTTATTAATTTTAATTGTTTTACTGAAACATCATTTAATAATCCAATTCTGACATTCTGGTATTTTTTTTTTTCTGTTCCTAAACACAAAAGTATTTTGATAGCTATTGACATTAAGGTAGTTGATAATTCTTTTAAAACTTTATTCAAAGAAACCTTTGATCCTCTTCGTATTTTTTTAACACCCTCTTCTGTCCAGACTCTTCAGAGCATTAGCTTTATTTTCTATGCTATACAAGCATATGAGTCTCAGAACTGGATATGGAAGATTCCTACCCTCAGCACACATGATTAATTTCTGTGTGCTGACATTGTGCAATAAGTACTCTTTTCTATGCATTGTGTATTGGTTTATATAATATCCTTCCCAAAGATATTTATTTCTACACATTTTATCACCATCATTCTAAACACATTGATTTATCCCTTACTTACTTCACATCTCAAAGACACTTACTGATTATAACTTCAAATATCTAAATCTACATTCCAATCTCTAAGACATCTCTGCTGAGAATCTTCTAAAGCCATAATTTGTAATAAATTCATCTTAAATGGCCAAAAAGTTTGATGGCTTTCTTTACTACTTTACAAAACCTTAATTAGGCTGTATCTTGGAGTTGAATTCAGTTCTCTGGCTGATTTCGATCTATGTATATACAAAATAAAACACTATATTGACAAAGCTGACCATGATACTGATAACACATGCTACAATCCAAGTTGTTTACTTGGAGTTTACAGTTGGAAAAGAATCACCTTCTTAAGACAAAAGGAGCTGATCCCTGTGCCTGGATGGTTAATTTTCTATTTTTACTTAAATAGAGTCACAATAACCATGGGAAGTCTATTTTTCCTAGCCTGTAATCCTGATTTTGAATTGTTGGGAATGTCTAGCTTATTGTGGTCTATGTCGTTAAGGGTCAGAGGATAAAGCATTACCTTTTTGTTCTCAGAAGGACAAACAATGCCATCTTCTAAAGGAAGGTTGCATTTAGGAGAACTATACAATTTTTCTGACAAGACACAAATGAAATGAAGACTCTTAAGTATCTATTGTATACATTATTCTACTTTGTGTTCAGAAACAATAATACAGGTAAACAATAGTTAAAGCCTACTTCAGAGTTTCAGGATTCACTAAATAAACTATAAAATGTCTTTGTATAAGAAGATAATAGGCCAGTAGTTGGTTTGAAAACAGTTTGTAAAGGTTGAGTGTCATGAATTGTCACCAAATATGGCATCCATCTTATCTATTAACTAACAGTCTAGGGACGACCATTCTCTGAATACAAAGGCCTAAAACTGAAATTCCATTCTTGAGGTTAGAGGTTTAATGGAGTGACTGTCACTGATAAGGAAATGATGGAGGGTGTATGCCTCTGCAATCTCATTAGCTGGATATATTGTGTGAAGTGGAAGTTCCAAAGCTCCAGAATGCTAACCACAGAAACAGGGGATGGAGAAAAAATTTCAAAAGTCTGTGTATCCTTTGTTCTTTTGAATATGCTGTTAAAGTAGCAGTTTCCCGAACATGCCTTTTCCTTGTTGATCTTAACTTCATATAGAGAAATATTACCTTATCACATTGTAAACTTTCTAAATGAATTCTACCTCATTTGCTCAGGGTATATGTATTAATTCAAATAAAGTTGGCAAATGCATTGGTTTCTTCCTTTGAAAAACAGACTATAATATATTCTGTCATCAGTGTCAGGAGGGCACTTTTCTCAAGTGTTTGCTAAAACATTTAATTCTGTGCAAATGTGACATTCAAGAAATATTTGTTTAGAGGAAACCACAACAAATTTCTTGACCTTTATTTACAATCCTCATGAAATACGATTTTCTATTTATCACTTATATTAGCTGTCAGTGTGCAATAGTTATTCTGATCAGAATGTAAAGAAATAACAATGTGTGAATGCAAACTATACTAGACATTTAGAAGTAAAGGGTTGGTGTACACATCATTGACTAATTAAAATACTGAATTTCTATTACTAATTTCTCCCTTACTAGCTGATTTCACAGAGAATTTCTGAGCTCAAGCACTATAAACGCACATATGAATGTATATACAACTCATGTTCAAAGCACTGTTCTTCGTCTTAATCATATTATAGTCTTATAACATGAATCTGTATATGGGATATATATAATGTATAATATATTATATATGCACATTACCAGTCCCAAGGAATGTCTCCAAATTCACATGTGCTTATATGAATTTTGACCTAATAACTGATAACTTTTAATGGCAGATATAATGTTACAGTAATTCAAAATAAAAGAGAGAATGTATAAAGTAATTACACATCACATACCAGTAGAGGAAACAATGAATGAAATGTTTTCTAACTTAATAGTCATGCATACAAATGATATTTTGGTAAAAATCTACCTGCATTCCTTCCCCTGTACGTCTTCCTCAATCATCCTTTATTTTGGTTCATAACTGCATAATCCTCTTTTTGGCACCACTTTATCTTCTTAGTGCTGCCTGTATGCGTGGGCTTATAGCCATCTACTTGCACAGGACTGTACTGTCAGCGTAGCATCATTGAAGAAAACTGACTGTCATCTACTCAGAAGCTATCCACTGACAATATCCTTTCAAGTATGAGTGGGATTTCAACAATCCCTCCTCAGTCTGTGCTGTAATTTTTAGATTCCTTGATTGTGAGCAGGTCCTGTACATGCAGTCCAAGCTGCAGAGTACATTTGTGGTGCTTTGATGTCATCCCTGCACTATTGCTTTGCTGCAGGTATCTTATATGAATCTTCTCTTAAAATCATTCTATGGAGAGAGAAGTAGGAGGTAGATAACATATTTTGTTAAAGCTGACCTATCACAAGTTATTTATATTATATGAAACTTTATTAATCGTAAAAGTCTGTATTAATTTTCAAGCACTGAAAAAAGCTTCTTTAATATGGGTAGAGAGATATTAATTTTTAAGGCATTTTGTTACTGTGATTACTTAGCAGAATACTAGGGCCTCCCTTTTGACATAGACATTTATAGTTTGGAGTTCATTTGTCCATACCTGGCATGAGTTCTGTTAGTAGAATGGGTCTCAAATGTAATCAGAAGTTGGTTAATTATTCCAAAAGTATTCAAACTATTGTGGACTGCTGGGCCCAAATCATACTTGTTCCTCTACCCTGCCTTCACATTCCTTTATTCATTCCTAAAGCTTACGATTCCATTATTCCCTTTCCTACTTCACATCACTTGCATTTGAGATGTCGTTCACTTCGGCGCAGGGCACAGGTCCTAATCCCTGCACTTGGGAGGGAGAAGCTGGTGGATTGATGTGAGTTCAAGGCCAGTCTGGTCTAAAAAGTGAGTCCAGGACAGCCAAGGCAACACAGAGAAACCCTGTCTCGAAAAAACAAAACAACAACAACAACAACAACAACAAAAAACAAAAAACAAAAAAAGAAAAAGAAAAAAGAAAGAAAGAAAATATCCCCCACAGCATTTCTATCTAAACCAATGAAAATAATTTAATGAACAGGAAAATGTTAAAGGACATGATAACACTAGTGGCCATGGGTAAATATGGAGTAGAAGACTGAGCATCCTTGCCACGCCTTATAGTTCTCCATGGAAACAAAGCCAGATCTTTCATATGCTACAGAAGTGAATATCAGGACATCAGGATGGAATGAGGTGAGCGCATTCAGTAGACTCTAGAGATGATGCATCTTCAAAGTTAGGTGTTGCATTTAGAAAAAGAAACTTATGGACTAAGGACAATGCACACTTGTGGTGTTAGCCAAGAAGTTTGGATAAAACAAACAGCAAGCAGCAGAACTAGAAAACAGGATTCAAGGCTCAGTCTAGAGAGCCCATCTTGCCTAAATACTCCTAATGTCTAGAAGTTTGAAAAACAATTCTGGCCATTCCTTTATAGATATTTTTTCTCCATTTTTTTGTATTCCTATTGAACATGTACATTTGTATTATTACACATGAGTAAGACAAACTACATAAAACAGGAAGAACCATGAGACAATCAGGAATTATATAAATGTTACATTTATAGTGATTTGGCTATTTGTATTTGTCAAACATGAAGTAAACATCTTTCCTATCTTGTTGTATCTAAAATTCTGAATGAAAAATCAGTATCTATCATATCTCATCTCTATTAACTTAAAGCATTTATCTTGATCTAAAAACATCTTAACCCCTAAGCAACTAAGCTTAATTGTGAAACTAAACTATCTGGCCTTCAACCCCATAAGAGTCTTGAGAAACAATAAAACTTAATTGTCTGATTGAACTGGAAGTGGAGGTTAGCAGCTTCCAAAATGACTGAGACTGTTTACTGACTGAACAGTCACCCAACACTCTCTCTAACATTGGCCCATTGTCTTCAGCCTTATAGCCAAACATATTTGACAGACATATTTGAGAGGCAGGAACTATTGAGGATTTGCTTACCCTGCCTTGGCAGAGTTTGTCCATCAATTCTGCCTGCACCTAAGCTTGTCCATTTTCAGGCAGAATCTGTCTATGTCAGAAACAAGGACATTTTGCCCATCAGCTGTTTTGCTACATTTAAAGCTAACTCCAGAAGGAGGTTCTTTGATGCTCATCATCTTCTTTGAGGTAGGCTGGGTGTTGCCAGTAGTTAACTTGTCTTTTTCACAAAGAATCTTTAGAATAATAAAAACATATTTAAATGTTATATTCTCTCGGTTGCTGAGGCTTTTGAAGACCTTATTTAACTATTTTACCTTATATATCTATAGAATAATATCTATCTGTTAGACATAGTATATATAACCTTGTGATAAAATTAGACTAGAATTTGGCATGACTGTGATTTGTTCCACTGACATTTAGCATTATTGCTTAATTATCCTAAATAGCCTGCAGCACCACTTTCAAGGTGTTGGAAGCACACCCTTTTTTATAATTGAGTTGGATGAGCATACTGCGTCTTATTAGAGTATATATATATATATATATATAAAATGTGTGTGAAGAATAATCTTAGATTTGATTTCTATACCAATGTATCAGAATTATACCTATTTTACATCAATATACAAAATTCTGTACCAATTAATTAAAAATAACCTTATTTGTGAGTAACAATTAAGGCCTTGAGTTGAAGAGTAGATTCAATAATCTACCTTTTGTTCTATCCTCCTTTTATATTTCTATATTCCCTTTTCGTTCTTTACATGTCCTATCTCCTTACCTATGAAAGAAAAATAAAGTAAAAGAGAGACATCCTTGAGTCCAACCTAGTTTTTTCTCTGAATAAGACCAGTAATAATGTATAAGCACTCTTGATGAAAATAAGCATCTGTAAACCAAGAGAGCAAGCAGAAACCTACCAAACCACCCTTAAGAGAAATGGTGTGTTCTTCTCTTAAGGTTTCTTCCAGTTGATTTATGGTGAATATTACCTTTGAAGGGGCCCAAATAAAATTGGGGGAAATGGTTAAGCAAGCCAGGAATAGCATTAGTGGTCCAGTTTCTAAATGTTGAGAAATTCCAGGCTTAATAGGAGTCTTATGTGGGATAGTCTGAAATGCTGGACCATTTGGGATCAGAAGCTTTCTACAATGCTGTCCTGGAAGCTGTCCTGTTCTGATGGGTAACAGCTACTGAGGCTACTGGGGCTGGATTATGAAGGGTGCAGGATGTCAGTGTCCAGCATGCAGAGAGGAATGAGTCCTGTCAGTTCTGATATAGCATCAGTGTCCGGTTCTTTTGTTCTGAAAACATAATTTATCTAAAATATCATATAATCCTAAAATTATAATTGTATGAGGTATGCTGTGGGGGATGCACAGAACAATTAAGGCAGATTCTCTGTTCTTTGTATGAGAAGAAGTAAGACATCTGCAAATCTTCCTTCACGTTACTCTAAGAATGGCCTCTAAGATTAAATCACCGGGAATCTGTGACAAACATGAAACCTTGTCTATGCATATGCATTTGTATCTCAGCCAGTCTCAGAGGTATTCCCATGTAGTGGGATTAGTAATATAAGTTACCTGTTTGTTCTGCAGTTTGAATTCTTTACATCCCAATTGGAACCTACTTCCATCATCACCTCCCAAACGCACCCCCTCCCTAATCACCTCTCTATTCCATCCCCTCCCTCATACCCTTTTTCTTCCTCCCATAGTTGTTATAAAGGGGAGCCCTCCTCCCCTAACATCTGGCCACAGCTTATCCACTGTCCTTCTGTGTCCTGGTATGGCCACCCTGCCAATAGGGAAGTGATCAACATTAGGGAGTCCAAGTCCATGTCAGAAATAGACTCTACTCCCCATATTGTGGGACCCACAAGGAGACAGTGGTGCCTGTCAGCTACATCTGAGCAGAAGGTCTAGGTCCACATCCTTTATGGACCTTGGTTGGCACATCAGTCTCTCTATTGTAATGTGGTTATCATGAATTAAGTGGCTAACGTCCACTTATGAGTGAGTATATGCCATGCATGTTTTTCTGGGTCTGGGTTACCTCACTCAGGATGATTATCTCTAGTTCCATCCAGTTGTCTGCAAATTTCAAGATTTCTTTGTTTTTGATAGCTGAATAGTATCCCATTGCATACATGAACCATAGTTCTTTATCCACTCTTCAGTGGAGGGATATCTAGGTTGTTTCCAGATTCTGGCTATTATGAACAAGGCTGCTATGAACATAGTTGAGCAAATGTCCTAGTTGTATGGTGGATGATCTTTAGGGTATATGCCCAGGAGTAGTATTACTAAGTCTTGAGGTAGACTTATTCCCAATTTCATGAGATAGGACTACATTGATTTCTAAAGTGGTTGTAAAAGTTTGCACTCCCACCGGCAATGGAGGACTGTTCTCCTTTCTCTACATCCTTGCCAGCATGTGCCATCAGTTGAAATATTAGTCTTAGCCATTCAGATCGGTGTAAGATGGAATCTCAGATCCATTTTGATTTGCATTTCCTTGATGACTAAGCACGCTGAGCATTTCTTTAAGTATTCCTCAGTCGTTTTATATTCCTCTGTTGAGAATTCTCTGTACCCCATTTTTTTAAAGTGGGATATTGGTCTTAGTGGTGTTTAATTTCTTGAGTTTTTTATATATTTTGGATATTAACCCTTTATCAGATGTAGGGTTGGCGATGAACTTTTTCTAGTCTGTAGGATGTTGTTTTGCTCTGTTGACTGTTTCCTTTGCCTTACAGAAGCTTTTCAGTTTCTTGAGGTCCTATTTCTTAATTGTTGATCTGAGAGCCTGAACTTTGGTGTTTGTTTAGAAAGTTGTCTCCTGTGCCAATGAGTTGAAGTCTTTAATACACTTGGATTTTAGTTTGGTCCATGGTGATAAATATGCATCTATTTGCATTTTTCTACTGCATGTAACCATCCAGTTAAACCATTTTTATAGATCTTAAAATAGTCGTGGAAATGCCATATGAGTTAAGTGATCCAAGACTTCAAAAAACAATATTCTTCTTTTCACAGAATGATTAACTGTAGTGAGGATTAAACATTGTTTCATTTCCATTTTTCTTTCAAAGGGAATGTAACAATTTACTTGGAGGGAATAATGCAGAAATAAAACGCCAAAACACAAATAAACAATAACAAAATCACTACTTATATTTACTACTTGAGTAATTCTGCCTGATGTTCCACTAATATTGTGGTAAATGTTGCAGTTCTATAGTATCCAGGGTGATAGTGGCAGGGAAAGCAATTGTTTCAAGTGATTTAAATATATATTTCAAGGCTTTGATTAAAATAACTTAGAAAGAAACAATTCTCAGGTCAAGAATTTCTTCTTCCTATAAAACAATTTCTTTTTCACTTTGTGAGGGTGGGAATCTCAAATAATTTGCTCGACAAACAAAACCCTTTGGCAAAAATAAAACTGGCATACAAATCAGGACAAATATTAAATTAAACTACGAATGTTTGTCTTTTCTGAAAATATAAACATGCCCTCCAAATAGAATCTGAATTCTACTGTGGAAAAAGCAAAAATCCATTGTTGCTTAGCAATAATCTATTGCCTTTAAGCAGGCCATGGACTCTGCCACATTCCCAAGCCTTTTGCAGTTCTGCTTCACAAATTCACGTTCCCAGTATAGTCTGGAGAAAGTATTTGAATCGTTGGTATTCTTTGTAATGTAACCACTTTATACTTTTCCCCCTTTCAAATGCTCATTAGGATGTTATGAAGTGCCCTAAGTCTAAAGTAGTGAGAAGTCTTTGCCAATAGAAAGAGGATGGATTATTTTGCATGGTTTCCTTGGAGGCTTTGAAATAAAGCATCAAAGAATCACTGTTTATCTCATGAAGTCCACAGGTTTTTATCCTTGAAGAGAGAATCTGATTCAACTCTCATTCAAAGAAACTATTGTCGACCATCAGATCATTGTACTTAAACAAAGGCATGCCACAGTAAATTTTCTTTCTTTCTTGAAAGACACACATTTAGCATTAATATTATTTACCCTCTGGCTTCTATCATTAAATATAGTTTCACTTTACTGTGATTTTTTTTCAAAAGAACTGCTAATTAAAATATATTTGCACTATAAAAGAATCTTTCATCCAAAGCAAAGAAAATTTCAAACTATTTAAGTATATCCCAATTTTTACTTTCAGAAAAACTTCCTGAATGGTTGCATTACATTTAATTGCTCTGGAAAAACTTCTGTTACACAGTTCTGAAAGGAATGTTTCATGTTAGGCCTACAGTTATTTGGGAATTATTGAGCTTAGTATTGACTGGTTAAATTTATGAAATTTTAACATGATTATTCATGATTTTTAGAAAATTATATTTTTGTTCTTTATATAGATAAGAATAAATTTTGAAATAGTTGTCTATTTTCAAAATACCTTTCTATTTCTCAGTCTAACACACACACACAACAATGCATATACAACACATAGTAACACAACAATATAGCAACACTTTTGTGGATTTTGATCTTAAATAAATTAGTGTGGCAATCCATTCTGAAATACTACTACAAAGTCCCTGAGACAGTCTCTTGTGAAGAAAAACATTTTATTGTCTAACAGATTTGGAAGTATGACTTCCATGATAAAACTAAGACACAATTGTTTGTTTTCTGATGAAGGTGATGGTTGCAAATGCATCATTATGGGTCCACATGATCACATGGTGAACAGGCAAAGAAAGAAGTTGGGATTATGTTCGATCCTTTGTAATAATCTCCTAGGAGAATTTCAGGATTACAAAAGTAGTGACAAAGTAGTCGTGCAAGAACTTTCCTTTTGTGTATTCACTCTGACATGAACACTTCCTACTTCATTCACTTACCCCAAGTTTTCACCACCTTCCAATACTTTTGAAGTACAAGCCTTTTACATATCCCTTTATAGGGAAGATCCAACACTTACATGATTGACAACGAATTTATAAAGTACTAATCACTCCTTACATATGGTTGTTCTGGTTGGTTTAATAGTCAACATGATGCAACCTATCCTCACCTGAGAGAGTGGGACCAGCAGCAATGTCTGTGAGAGATTGACTTGACTGATGTGGGAGAGCCTATCCGCCCCTAGATGACACCCCATACCCAAGCTTCATGTGGGCCTGGGCTGGATGAGAAAGTTACGTGAGCCAGTAACTAGCCTTTTACAGTGGGGTGTACTTCAATTCCTGCAAATTTACTGTGCCAACTTCCCTTTCTTGATAGAGTAGGAGCTAGAAATGTAAGCCTTACATTGTTTTGGCTAAGTAGATGTTTAATATTTTCTCAGTTTATTTTATAATTATTGGGGACAGATGGTATTTAGATAGATGTATGTATTGATCTTTGGAAACCTAGTTTGTGAATGGATTAAGACTTCTTTTTGTAATTTGTACATGTATAGATATGTAAACTCACACATAACATTCTTTGTACTGTACACGAGTCTTATGATTTGTATTTAAAACCATGCCTTTGTTATTTTTGTATTAATTATAGTCCATTTTTTTTCAGAATTGCTACTTTGTGTTATGTTCTACATGTCTTGGTTAATAAAGCAGTGCCTGAAACACTTGGGAAAAAAATCTCCAGTCTGACTTTCAAGCTTTATTGTCTATCTGTCACTTTTTGATGACCTGTATCCTTTGGAATTTAAGCATTTTATTTGTGTTTATGCTTATATCCAGCACAGTTATCTGTGTGTAGATATAATTGTTACCTACCCATTGTGCCATCCTATAGCTTCAAAAGGCAATTTATTTTTTATCAACCATTTATTTATATAATGTGTTATAACTTTTGTCGGTGACCTTTGTTGGCAGCCTACTTGTATTTTTAACAAATTGGATGTCTAATGACTGCAAACTGATATTTGACCATAGATTTCTTTTCTGGATGATGTTTTCTTAGGACCTTAGGTTTGTCTTGGTTGCCTTCCTGATAGTAAGAATAAAATCCACAGCCATCATTCAATACTAACTTCTCTGCAGTTATTACTTATGTACACTCCACCAGGAGTTAATATTCTATATTTAATACAGTGTTTTGAGAACATTGCAGGGGTATGATTCTTGGCTCCTTGTACAATTTTGCTCCTTGTGACAGAAGTACTCGTGTGTGTGTGTGTGTGTGTGTGTGTGTGTGTGTGTGTGTGCGCGCGCGCGCGTGTGCACGCGTATGTGTGTGTGTGAAGAATAGGAGGCTTGACCTATAGAATGCATATGGAGTTTGCAGGACAACTGTGCTCTCCTTTTACCATTACGTGGGTTCCACAGATGAACCCAGGTTGCCAGAATTACAGAGCAAAACCTTTAGCTACTGATGCATCTCCCTTGAGCTCTACATTATTTACAGTTCTATTGCTCTCTTATTAGACAATCCATGCATTCTAGCCACCAGGTAGTAAGAGATGTTTAATAAACTACTCTTATTTCATTATGTTGTACTTCCTCTTACTTCCATTTCATCAAAATGCAAAGTTTAGGAAAGAAGAGTGAAGCGGTGAATCCAAGTGATACACACAAATGTAATAGATAAAGATCTGGTTCAACTGTTAGATAAACAGCAACTAAGAATTACCGTGTATAATTAAAATAGTACATGAGAGGTAAAGGGGAGGGGACATTGTGCCTGTGGATTTAATTTCTTTTTTAATCATATTTATCTAATTAACTGTGAAAATAATTTTAATATAAATGTATACATGAAATATACTTTATACTATAAGATATAAAAATAAATATAAAATCAGTTTGTCAACTGTGGAATGTTTGATAAATAGCTCCTACATAAAAATGTAATAAAATCTAAGTTATGGATGGGTATAAGAGAAAATAGAATTTAGATAGGGTATATTCTTGTTAAGATGAGTGTAGTTCTGAACCCTCATCATGACAACTTCTGCTTGCAAAGGGGGAGACCATTATTGGAAATTAGGACCAAGCAAAGTGCCAGGTTGTAGAGCCCAGTCTCAACTGATACATGTACTGTGACAGCTCCTCTCTCAAGTTTTAAAGATCACTATGGAATAGGGGGAAGAAGGTAAGAACCAGAAGAACATGAAGTTCTCTGTGAGATGGTGTCTCCTAGAAATGTCAGAAGCCAAACCTGTGAAGGCTTAATAAGATGGCTGCCTAAACATGATCTGAACAAGGAAGATGCTAGTAGACATGCAAGTGTGTAGGAAGAAAATCCCAAGGGGTCTTCCTAGACAAAAAAAAAAAAAAAAAAAAAAAAAAAAAAAAAAAAAAAAAAAAAAAAAACACTACACGGATCTAAAGAATAATAACAGTGGTAGAAATATTTCCACAGGGAAGACTACACCAATTAATTACGCCAACAACAAATGATCAGACATGGAAAATGTATGTATAGGTAACATTATACAGCCTTAACAGGCTGTATTTCAGTATTTAGGAATACGGACACACACACACACACACACACACACACACACACACACACACACACCTCTATTGCCACTACCAAAAACAACAACAACAACAACAACTAAGAAAAAGAAACTATGAGTTAAAAAAAGATCAGGGTTTGGTATTTATTGATGGAACTGTATAACAGACAAGAAAAGGAGAAATTATATAAACGCATTATGAATCTTAAAAGATAAAAACTTGAAAAATGTAATTAATCTTCCGGATAAATAGAACTAATACAAAATGTGGGATTCCAACGAAGTCCCAACAATACCACAGACGTTCTAGACGCTATGGCTATTCTCTGGTGCTATAATCAGAGGCAGATTTTCTTGGCAGGTGATTTGGTATTGAGAGCAATAACAATTAGCTATTCTTTATTTTGTAGAAAATGATACATAGTGTCAACAATATACAAATATTGAATTGACTTCAGGCTTCTCAGTGTGATTACATTTTCCTTTTAATTTTGGTGATTGCCAAGGCAAGCTGTAAAATATTCTAGCAAATTACCTATTGTATGAAATAAGATGTATATTTAGTTGTTTATATATATATATATTGCTGTGGAATATAACTAATTTATATGCTTCATTTATTTGAATAAGGAGCTCTATAAGCATTTAAGAGTGATTCCACATTTAATAGTCCATTCACTAATTTCTTCACTAAAATAGTTAACATACTTAGATAATACCCAATAAAGATTTTATTAAATAATAATATTGAATATAAAAATAGCTATAGAATAATGTTTGCCATATTGGATCTCAGAAGAGTACATAAGAAAGACAAAACTAGATACATAATGAGACATAAAAGTTGTATTGTCTGGCCTGACATATCTAAAAGATTGAACTAAGGCTAGAGAGATGGCTCAGGTGTTAAGAGCACAGGCTGTTCTTCCAAAGATTCTGAGTTCAATTCCCTCCCAACAACCAATTGGTTTTTCATAACCATCTATAATGAGATCTGGTGTCCTCTTCTGTCCTGCTGACTCACAAGGAGGCAGAACACTGCATAAATAATAAAAAAAATATGAATCTTTACAACAAGAAAAAAAGATTGAACTCCACTTATTCAATAATACTTATTATAGGATAGGTTGTATAGAAAACAAGATTTTACAGAAAATAAGTTTTTATGATATTTCCATATAATCTGTTATATTCATTTGTCACTGTTGCTCACTTTTCATTCTATGATTCTATATTGTTATTGTACTTAATTTAACAAAATAATAGGAATCATTATGACATTTTCATATACATTCATATAATATTTGTTATAACCATCTATTCTCTCTCTACTTCCCTCTTTTCTTTGATTGCTTTCTTTTCTTGGTTGACGAGCATAGACAATTTTGGGGTTGTTGGGTCATCACAATTAAGGAAGGCATCAGTAGTAGCTATTGAAGGTTTGACATTTGTTATGAAACATATACAGTTTCCTTATAATTCAGTTCAGTTTTCAGCACATACTGACATATACAATCAGTAAATTCATCTAGATCATCTGAAAATATTGTGCATATGACCAGGTAGATGGTTCTGCAGTTAAAGGTGCTTGCAACCAAACCTAATGACAAGAATTTGATCCCTGATACCCACATGGTAAAAAGAGAGAACCAAAACCCCAAATAGCCATCTGCCTCCAGACATATACTGTGGTAGACACACACCCACCCACACACACACACACACACATACACACACACAAACACATCATAAAATGTATGGCTTAGTTGGGAGAGCTGTATCTTTAGGATGTGGGCTTTGAGGTCTCAGCAGCTCTAGACAATTCACTTCCTGCTGATTGTGCTAGACAATAAATGCAGCAGCCTGTTACCATGTCACGTGCTGGGAACGAGTGTCTGTGAATGTTCATAAATGATAAATCTATGTCATTGCCTCTACAGCTCTAATCACAGCCCAGAAGAGGCCATGGAAGTGATATAAGAGCCACAGGATGGAACAGAAGATTGTGTAATGTTATCTTCCAGTCATGACATGGCTTTTGCACTCATGAACTCATAGAAGCTATTGTCTAGAAAATTAGGCCTACCAACACCGTTATGGAGAACTAACTCAGTAGGCTCTACGTATCCTTGAAGATTTGTAGGCAGTTAGATAGCTGCTAAGGAAGAAACCGTCATTTTCTCCGGTGTTAAAGCCATGGCAGCATACTCAGGTTTTTCAGGGACTCTTCTGAGAGCTGTGGAGGCCACGACATGGATTTGTAATTGATGAACACTCATTAGCTTTCTGTTTCTGAAGGTTGCTTTGACTGGCTAAGTTTGGCTGTCCTGAAACTTGCTCTGTAGAACAGGCTGACCTCAGTCTCAGAGATCTGTTTTCCTGTGTTTCCTGACTGCTGGTATTAAAAGTGCATACCACCTACTCCAACCAGGCCACATTTCCTAATAGTGTCAGTCCTTATAGGCCTTTGGGGGTTATATTTATCCAAACCACCATAGCCATATTTATTGCTGAAAAAAAAATAGGCAATTTTCCAGGAAATGAACTGAAATTTAATGATTATATAATATGTAGTGAAAACTCTTTTAATAAATGCCTTCATAGGTTTTAATGTATCTTTTATGAAATAGTTAATAAATTTGATATATAGTATTCTCCCATTCCTTCAGTCCTAAAGAGACATTGCAATTTTAATTTCCTCTCAGAGCAATTAGTTATTTAGATGAGTTTTATGTAATCACTTTTTTTACTGGTAATTTCCTGATATTAAACTTGTTAAGTTCTCAAGTTATTATGCTAAGGCCATAAACTATGATGTGTTCAGAATTTGTAATGGATTAAAACTTAGTTACTTGAGAATATCAATTTTGAGTAGTTCTGGTCACATAGAATTTATTTGCATATCTATTAGTATAGTATAAAGTTTTCACATGATTTTCTTAACTCTGGTTTGTTAATTCCCTCTCTTAATACTTGTGTTATTTCAGATTTTTCCATTTACTTATCCCATGAATTAAAGTTTGAGTTAAAGAATTCTAGTTTTGGTTTATTTTTTTGTTTGTTTGTTTGTTTGTTTTGGTTTGGTTTTTTTTGCTTTCATATGACACAGAAGGCTTTATTCACTATTATTTAGTAGCTTTCCTGTGCCTGAACAAGGATAAATTAGTAACAAAGGCCAGTGTCTTAATGAAAGTGTCAACAGAAGAGACTAAGACTCACCAAAAATTACTAAATTAAATACTCATTTAAGCTGATGAGAATCATTAATGGCATTCAGTATCTTCTTGACACTAGCATGACAGCTTTCCACATATGTGCACGCAACAGGTGCTCACTTCATTAGCACATATAATAAAATTGAGGATGTAACAATTTTGACACAGTCCATGTTCCTGTCTACATGGGATTTGTTAGAAAACGTGTGCATCATAATAGAAAATGAAATTTGGGGGTCTTATATACAGAATACCTGAGAATTATAAAATGGCATTAATAAAGCCATTATACAAATAAATTCCTGTAAAAGTGTTCCTTTGTATGACAACAATGCAAGCTTCTGATGTTGTCACTCCTTGTGTCTTAGAGTTTTGTGTAGTATTGTTCATATTTTCTCATCTGAGTTCAAACTAAACATGAAAGAAGTATATCTACCACATTGTTTTTCTTGCCAGTTATAGAGTTTTAAACCTCACCTTTTTTTTTTTTTTTGATAAAATCCAGAGTGAAAGATAGCAGTAAGGCTTTGCCATAATAGTATCCCAGGAGAGTTTTTCACACATGGCTCTATAGTGTACAGCTGGATTCTATTTTACAATATAACTATATACTATGATATTAAAACAACGTCCTACTTGAGAGATAAATGAGATGCTCTGTAAGGACAACTGCTGTGTTTATTTTATCTGTTGTGTTAAAATACTAACATGAATTTATTGTGTTTCATGGACATATAATTAGATATATTTATATTGTTAACTGCTATCTGTGATATGAAAATTGTTATTAGTTTATTTAGTTTTCTACAATTTATTTTATAGAAACTAGGAATTTAATTATAATTGATGATGATAGAGAACTATTTGTGTTAAAATTCTCACCATGTAAAATAAATTGACACCCATACTCATTGGGAAAATTAGTAGATCAACCATGTTCTCATTTATTTATTAGATAACAATTGTTGATATAGCTTTACTTTATGCATAACATAAATTTAATATTTGCAACTTAAAGAGTACAGGAATTTATATTCATTTCAATTTTTACTGGATTATTTATTTGTAGAAAATAAATACAATACAAATAAATGTTAATTGTGAAGAATTTTCTTAAATAATTTTAGCTTATCCTGTTCTTTGCATTTTTATAAGCTCTTTAACCTAGTATGTATTCCTATTACCAAAGTTATCCTAAAATCTTAAAACAAACAATAGACTTTTCAGTTAGGTTAGCCTGCTACCAGGATATAAAGGGTGCTATTAAAAATTAATTTTCTTCTATCACCACTTATATTACTAATTTAAGTTTGGCCATCGAGTAATCAATTAAAGTAAAGCATGCTGTGTGAACACTAAACATAACACATTAATTTAATCTATTTTTGCTTCTCCTGCTGTCTTCCAAATCATTTCTATGGCTACAATGCATAAGTCAAACTTTTTAATAGAAAAACATCCCATGATAATAAGGCCTTTACTAACAAATCTGATGTTTATAGATAGTGAAAATGCTTTTTGTTCCTTTATAATCAGAGATGCTTAAAATATTATAGAACATATACCAGAAAATAGTCTAAACACAGTACAACCTTGTGTGAAGCTATAGCAGAAAATAAGTTTAGAAGGGAAATCATACAAAAGTTTATAGGAAAAAAAAACAAAAGATTTCATTGACTCAATGATACACTGAGAAGAGTAAACAGGAAAATTACTTACAAGAGCTTCCATGTAGACAACGTTATATCTAAATATCACATTTGTCTTGATAGATGGAAGTTTTTTTCATCTCCCTTCCATACATTTGTCAAAAACTTAGCAAAAATTAAATTGAGACAATATTATTTGGCATCCCAAAGATCTCTGTTAATTTCCCTGTGCTGTAAAGTTAAGCATGATTTTTGTCTGTGTACTAATGTTTGGTGGACTTTAACTCCTCCCCAGATAAGACTTTTGTTTTGCCTTTGTGTTGTGCCATGATTCTCCTGGTATAACTAGTACATACAGGGATGTATTTGCAGAAGATTACTTCTTAACACACAGATTAGCTGTGGGACAATCAGCACAGTAAATCCAGTGACACAGTGGAAAATACGGGCTGCACTATCATCCAAACTAGAAGCTAAGACAGTAATGTGGACAGGTAAAGAGTTGGACACAACTTGACACTGGGGTCAAGATGAGTTTCATCACTGAATAACACAACAGCTATGTTAACAGGCTTAAAACCATGCCCTCTTTCCCCCAAAAACTCCCTGGAAGGCAGTGTGGATCTTCTCTTGATCATTGACAGAATCTGCCATATGAAGATAATTCCCCAGCGACATTAAGTCTGTATAATTGTCAACAGTCAGCAAACACTGTGCCATGCAGTCAGCCTGTTTTCACCATTGCACATCCTCCCTAGACTCAAATTGGTTTGAGGTGAAAAGACATTGTGGCGGTAGAGAACTGTGTTCTCTCCAAATTCTTAGGTGACTTACACTATGGAAATGTTCTATTTTCTGGGTTTAAACCCATAGTAGCTATTATTCCTAACCTTTAACATAAAAAGAAAGAAAAATAAATGTATAGATAGAACTTTTATATGACTTTGGGTAACTTTCTGATGGAGAATAAGTATATGCTACAATGACTGTAAATAAAATTTCCAGAGAGTTTAATCATGTCATCCTTATGATTGAAGCATGCATAAATACTTTTGCAAAGCCTGTAGACGGGGATTGAAATTTCAACATTGTCAAGGACATTAATATTTTTCTTTGTTAACTTTTGTAAACTTCAGCTGAGCTCTTCAAGTTCAATCAATGAATCCAGCAATTCCAGACTTCCTATTAATATTTCACTTTTGACTTAATCACACAAATTTTGACTGAACTGTGCTCAGCACTTTTGTTTGAGCTTTCTGAAATTTACAGTCATTGAGCAGATCCCTGGAAAATTTTCCTTCTTCCTAATTGCTTTACCTATAATATGCATAATGTAATTAGACTTTCCAATACTACCACAATTCTCTCCTTCATTCTGTACCTAAGTATAAAACTCTATTTAGTATATGATTTTTAGAAATAGCTTTCAATTTTTAGTTCAATCCATTACTTTAAAAAACTGTACGACTTACTTGTTCTTCATTTGAAGTGATGTCTTAGACACTTGAAGATACCATTCTCACTTTAATGGGAGCAATGACTGTCTACAGTGTATGTCATAAGAAAAGCATTATGGGAATTGTAATGAAACTTTTGAGGGGTTAAGTAGAGATAATTTATCAGGGTGATGGTAGTAAAGACAAGGACAGCCAAAAAGACAGTGACTACATTCCTGAGAAACTGCTCTCTAAGCAAGATTCAAGATTCAAGATTCATTAGCAGCTCTAGTAGACGATAGAAGCGCTGAGGAATACTTGCCTTCTTTTATCTCTATGGTTCTGTCATTTATTTCCATTACAATGAAATCTGTATTACTACACCATGTCTATTCTTTTTCTGCAATTCTACAGAGTTCTTGGCAGAGAAAATTGCATATTTTTTCAGGGGTTATGGCAGCAATTTTTATGTCAGTTTGAAAAAAGCTACATTAATTTGGAGAGAAGGAAACTCAACTGAGATAATTCCCCACCAGATTGGCCTGTGGACAAACATGTTGTCCTTTTTCTTGATTCTTTACTGATGTGGGAGGGTCTTTATCACTCTTGGCTAGTAAAAAGTGGTGCTCGTAGTTCTGGCTGTTAGTAGAAGGCAGCCCGAGGAAGCTATGATGATCAAGTCAGTAAGCCTCACTCCTCCATGTCTCTCAAAAGTTGCTATCCCAGGATCCTTTCCTGAATTCTGTGTATTAGGAACTACCAGCTGTAAACTGACATAAATTATTTTTGGTCACAGTATTTTATGACAGCAGTAAAAACTTTAAGACAGAAATACACCTTAATATTTTAATAAATAAAACATTGGTATTCACAAATAAGCTAGCACAGTCAATGTTTCATACATTAACTTTGTCTTTGTGTGAATACACAAGAACAATTTTATTGGCAGTTCTTTCAGTATTTCATAGAGTTTTTTTTACCTACAGTCACCATATTGTATATCAGCTTTCTAGAGTTATGTATCTAGAATGTAGGTGGATTTTTAACAATATCTTTCATCCTAACCTCCAAAATCTACATTCATCTTTCAGCCAATGTTCACGTATCAAATAACTGAGTGATGTTCTTTACTTTTCAGAGTATCGTTGAAAATATGTAAGAACAAATAGTAGTAAGTCTTAACTATTTTGAAAACACTAATTTTTGGAAGAATTTCATTTATATATTCAGGAACAGGGTATTTTATCTAGAAATAAATTTGTAATATTTTTATAAAACTAATTTAAAATTGACCTTTGATTTCTGTTATCCTTCAAGACATATTAAAGAGTGACTTTGAACTCATTGAAGTTGGGAGATTTTAAAATATTAGTTTTGAACTATTTTAAATCAATTACTAATCTCTTACTTCTTTGGCTTTCTTTTCATTTATTTTATTCTTTCTTTCTGCAAATTTTGTATATGTTATTCCACCTGACTTATGATTTTAGTATTTATTTGTTCTTACTCTAAGTAATCACTACCTTGAGCTGATTATATAATAATTTCTAATAAATATCTTACACTAGTTTGCTCCAGTCATTTATTTGTTTTTTCCTTTTTATTAATTGTTATCCCATCCCCTGTATTCTCCCATTCCTCTCTCCTTCCCATTTTCCCCTTACTCCCTTCCCCTATGACTGTGACTGAGGGGGATTTCCTCCCCCTGTATATGCTCATAGGGTATCAAGTTTCTTCTTGGTAGCCTGCTTTCTTTCCTTTGAGTGCCACCAGGTCTCCCCATCAAGGGGAATCCAGCCATTTATAATAAACTAATTTCTATATATCTTCACTTTGACGTGTATAAGAAATAGTATTTAAAATGATATGTGTGTGTCAGTTCTATATGTTACATATTGTTTTGTTTAATATATATGCACTGATCTATCTAGAAAATATTTATACTATATATGGCAAATACAATGATATCAAAATTATCTAACAGCTCTATTTCTAATTATGTTGATTTTTTTACTATGCCCTTTTTTTATTGAAAAATAAAATCATTAATATTACATCTCAATTGCTATCCTATCCTGTGCATCCTCCGTTTCCTCCCTCCCTCCCCCTTCACCACATTCCTCTTTCCTATGACTGTGACTGAGGGGGACCTCCTCCACTTGAATATGATGCTAGGGTATCAAGTTTCTTCTTGGTAGTCTGCTATCCTTCCTCCGAGTGCCAAAAATAGTATATACTCACTTTTAACTGGACACTAGGCCAAGGGGCATGTCTCATGAAAGTCTGCACTTACCAGGAAAGTGGGATAGAAGTGAGGACATCCTAAGGTGAAAGAAATATAGGAGATAGGGAAATAGATGGATCCAGAGGGTCTTAGAAACCTACAAGAAGAACACTACAATGGGTGGATCTGTCCCCGGGGTTCTGCTCGATTTACGTTGATTTTTTAATGATAGTTTGTAGCAGTCACTTGTAAAGTATTCAAGGTTTTTTCAAAATGATAAAAAGAGGAGATAAGATACACTGATAGGACTTATTTTATGCACATGTAACACTGCATAAACAGACAATTAACAGTAGGAATTGATTAAAAAGCAGAAGATATTTTCAATTGTAATAACATGTAATAACGTGAAGTGTAATAAAACTATAATAAGGATATCCCTAAGTGATAGTCTATCCAGTTTCCACATAGCAATCCATTCTCCGACTTCACATTCATCTTTAAGTGAAAAAAAAAACACCATTGCTCCCCATTCAAGACAAAAAGAGACAGATAGTGGACCAACTAGACTGCTCAGAGGTAGCCGTACTTGCCATCAAGCCAGACAACCTGGCAATGATTTGATTCTTAGACACAACAAAATGGAGAAAGAAAACTGACTCAAGAAAGTTACACCGTGGCATCCATACCTTCACTGGTATGTGTGGCCCCTTCCCAAAACACAAAAACAAATAAAAATAAAATTTTATTTTTATTTTTTTAAAAACCCCTTTTGAACTTCTGGTTGTGTGAAGAGCAAACAGGCCTACATCTTCACCACTGCTTACAGTAACATAGGATAATGACCACTTGCAATTGAAACCAATAATATAAAAGTAAATACATGAAACAGACTGGATGCATCTATGATAGTCTATCAATACATGGAAATTTTAGTGTATGAGTCAATATTCTTCATGAGTACGATATTAAAAACTATTTTATTCACTAAGAATTTCCTCTTCTCACATGGACTAGATGAGTTTTACTCTCCAGTATAGAATGCTTTTGATTTAACTCTGTCTCCTATAGTTTTGCCTCACATTTCATCCTTAAATGTCTATTCTATAAATGTATGGAAATAGTGATTTTTGAATGCAACTTATTTAATTCAATTTACATTCGAATTACTACATCCAAATAATGGGAAAATAGTGCTTTTAACTTTATAGAGTTCACATTTTCTATCAATTATGGTTAAGGAAGCAAGCAAATGTTTCAAGTCTACATTATTATGTATTTAATCAGTTTGCTAAGGTTATATCACAAGGAGCTGGAGAGATGGGTCATTGGTTATTAAGAGTGCTTGTCAATCTCTCAGAATACCTTGTTTTTTATTCCAGCACCTATGCAAAGCATCTCACAGCCAGCTCCTGGGCTTCTAATTACCTCTTCTGGCTTCCTCAGTCACTTGCAGTCACACACAGAAAGGACACGCTCCTTCTACCAAACACACACACACACACACACACACACACACACACACACACACACACACACACCATTAAAGAATTAATTGGGTGCACATCTTTAATCCCAGCACTTGGGAGGTAGATGAAGGCAGATCTTTGAATTTTAATACAGCCTGGTTTACAAAGAGAGTTCCAGGAAAGCTAGGGCTGTTACACAGAGAAACCCTACTTTAAAAAAAAACAAAACCATAAAGTTAATGTGTACTTATCTATGATATATTGGGAAATTTCCTGTTTGTGATTATTAGTATATTTTTAAACAAAAGAAGACAGTTGTAAATATTGTAAATGTATTAGATTAGCTTTCTTCCTTCCCCTTCTCACTGTTTTTGACTCTGCATTTCCTTACAAACTCAGGCCTCCTTATGTTTTTAATCAGAGTTATAACCCTTTGTATTGATCTGTCTTGATGGAATCATTGTTTAGAATGAAAAAAAAAATGGGAAACTGAGAGGACCAATGCCTATGGTTACTCTGTTTATATTGCATGCTTTTATTATGTGTACTTGGACCCTCTCTATTAAAGAAAAAAAACTGTGTAACAAAAAATGTGAGATAGCAAGTGAAATGTATTTGATGCTGTGGGAACTCTTTTCAGGTAAATTTGCTTTAAAGAGTAGGTGTACAAAAATTTTCAAAATCCAGAACAGTCAAAGTTACTGTAATTCAATTTATCTTTCCCTTTTTATGAGGGCAATAATGTCAAATGTGCTATACAGCTAAGTTAACATTTTAAGTGCACTCAATGGACTTTTATATAAACTGTTAAATGCATCATGATTATATATAAAACTTCATATATGGCAAATGAAATTTCAGAAAGAGAAAATGTTTTCCATCGTCTGATATCTTTTTCAATGTCTTTCAACAGAGAATCAAAGTATATACACACACACACACACACACACACACACACACACATATATATATAGTGTGTGTGTGTTTGTGTGTTTGTGTGTGTGTCTTTCACTTGTTCACTTGCTTGTTTATAGTTATACCAAGATACTTTATGGTTTTCATGTCTATTGTGAAGGGTGTATTTTCCCTAATTTCTTTCTCAGAGTAATTGCCATTTGTGTACAGGAGGGTTACTGACATTTTTAGTTTATTTTGTATTCAGCCACTTTGGAATGGGTAAAGAAACTTGAGAAGAAATATCTTTTAAAACTGAGTCTTCATGTTACATAAGTATAGAGAAACTTAACCTTAATTTAGTTTTCTTAAATTAACAATGAGTAAAATAATCTTTAAAAATAATTTCCTTGAAGTACTAAAGTGTCTGAATGTTTTTTTAGATTACACGTGTACAAAATATTCCCCAAATTATGACTAAACTGAATGAGTCTTCAGCTAGTGGCACATGCTCATTTGTCCCTGCAGTTTCAACACTTGTAAGACTAAGCTAGGAAGAGCACCACAAGTTGGAGGCTAGTGTGGGCTACAGAAACACAAATTCTGTGAATGCTCTTTTTATTTCCTCAGATGATGGGATGAGATGAGAGCCTTATACGATCTTTAAAATTGCATTACTTGGGCTCAGCCCAAGCATTTCTATCTAACTATCCCTAGACCTAGGCCTTGCAGCTTCTATCCTGCATAAAATTTAATCTTGTTTAAGCCTGGACCTTGGAGATGGGCTGCAGTTTCCAGCTTCCATCTTATAACATAGGTGTTAGAATGTTTCCTGCTTTCAAGTCTTACTGTTGAAGTAACCCTTTTTGCTCTTTCTGAACTCTTGCTGGCTGGTTCAACTCAGATGTTCTGACTCAAAGTCCTCTCCAAGCTCACTAATTCAAAACTGGTTTCTCACTCTTCTGACATAATAGTTCTGCTTGGAAAACAGCTTCAGGACCCAATATACAAAACTGCATTGACTTCACAAAGTGAACATAACTGAACTGAACTTCAGGAACTCAACTGAATGAAATTGCATTATGTTAACTGCACTGAACATAACTCTAAAACTCTCTTGCCCCATATCACTCTTAAGTGCCTTCTCTTTTTTGTCTGTTCTCCTGAGACTTATGTATATTCTGTCTCTGATTCTTTCTGTCAAATATTTCTCTGACTCACCACATTGTTTGCCTCTCAAATAGATGGCATTGTTTGGCATTAAAGGTGTATACTAAAGGCATGCCTGTATTCCAGCCAGAAGGATTACATGTGTATACTAAGGGCATGTCTATATTCCAGCCAGAGGGATTAAATGTTTGTACAAAGAGTGTGTCTGTATTCCGTCTGGACAACATAGAACTAGGTCTTTGGATCTGATCCCTTGTCAGAGTAGCCATGTTGCTGGATTAAGATTCCTCTACAACTTGTCTCATAAATAAACTGATGGTAGATAAGCAGATAGATAGATAGATAGATAGATAGATAGATAGATAGATAGAATCTAGAAAGAAAGAGTCAAACAAACAAACAAACAAACAAAAGATGAATGGCCACATAGCCACATAACTTATTGCTTGCTTAGCACTTCAGAGATGATATTTTCAAACTAAAGTACCTCAAAGGAACTAATAATACAAGTAACTGATCTTTCTATAATAATATCTTAAACTGACTTTATTAAATTTATTGTAACAGTTCCTGTTCTTTACATTTTGATTAAGGTCTGCAGATCCCTTAGCATGTAAGTAATTCATTCAAATTGTTACACTTGGACCTATCCCCCTCTAATATAGCTTTAGAGTCCTAAGGTCATGCTTTAAGGATGATATCATTCCCTCATTAGCATATATGGTTAAAAAAATCAATGCTGATACTGTCAGGATACTTTATTCCTTGCTGTAGTCAAAACTCAGTGATAGACTCCTCACAGCTTTTTTTTTTTTTTTTTTAGAACATTTGCTTAATAAAAGTTTGTAATCATGAAAATGTGCTTTTTACAGCTCAGAAGAATATCTCCTAAGACCTTGAAAGCCATTCTTTTAGTGCAATCACCAGCAAGGATAAGTTCTCCGTCGCATAGATGGAAGAACGGTATTCTCAGTTTGACAGCTGTCGGCCAGCAGGTGTAGTTAGTGCATTACTACTGGCCACCCTTTGTAGTCTTTCCATTCTCTGACTCTAATGAGCTCTATCCACCTCTCCCTTTAAGACACCAGTCAATTCCATTAAGAGCACCTCAGTCTTTTGTTCCTGACAGTTCTTGAATAGTGTCCTCTCTAGCCTAAATCCTGAACACGTAGCTCTATTCATTTTGACACAACAAAGTGAAACTTCACCAGAAGTCTCTTTGTATGGAATAAAATAGATGAAAATAATGTTAGTTCCACAAAAAGTGGAATTGAAGCAGCAGTCCTTCCTCACTGGAGGAATTACATGTGTATACTAAGGGCATGTCTATATTCCAGCCAGAGGGATTAACTGTTTGTACAAAGAGTGTGTCTGTATTCCGTCTGGACAACATAGAACTAGGTCTTTGGATCTGATCCCTTGTCAGAGTAGCCATGTTGCTGGATTAAGATTCCTCTACAACTTGTCTCATAAATAAGCTGATGGTAGATAAGTGGAATGGTGGCACAGGAAGCTCTCATATCATTCCTGATTTCTTATCCTTGACAGCCACCCCATCCTCAATCCTGCTGAATTTAGCAACCACATGTTCATCACGAAATTCAGATGTTGCATTTAATATTCTACCAGATTGCCCTTCAATATAATTTTTTTCTTTGAGAATGTATGTCATTATATGTAGGAGGAACGAGACTTGCCTTGAGCAGGAACAAGGCCTGCCTTGCAACACACATGTGCAGAAGGGAGACTTGATGGAGAGTTGGCATAAGACCTACCTGGACATGCTCAGTCTGGCCCAGAGACTGACTGCCACTAGTCTTGTGCCGTTAGAATGGGAACCAACGAGGAGCCACAGCAGCAGATCGTAGTTGGGGAGCAAATGGAACAATGGAAGGGAGTTATAAAGACATGCCCTATTTCAGCAATAAACTACGGTAGTTCGTTTCTGCCTCATGCTGGATTCCAGAAATCTGTGTCATTGACTCTGTGCCAGTTCACCCCTGCCCCCAAGGGTCCTAGGCATGGATCCCAGCAAAAATTATGTAACTCAGGCTAGCTAAAAACTCGTTACCCCATCCTTATACTCCCTGATATATAGTTACAACTTCTGTGAACAGAAGTGGATGCCAGAATGTTTACATCTAGTAAGTTCGTATAATTTTCAGAAGACTTATACTCTTTTATTGCATTGAAAAATAAAATGCATAAAAATACATGCATAAAATAAATGCATTAAAAAAATGCATAAAATAAAAACAGCTTTGAGACCACTTTAAGATAGAAAGGAGATCGATAAAACTTTTTAGCTTAAGCAGACATTTTTTTTTATAAAATAAAAAATAAAATAAATGTTAGATAATACTTAAGAACTCGGAATTTAAAGGAAAGAACATAAATGAACTATTCTCAAGGAAGAGAGACTTATTTAACCTCCTAGACTTGTCTTCTGGTTGGCAGAGAGTAGCCAAATGCATCTGGACTGATTTAAAAACTTCTAGGAAACCAATGTGCTTTTGTTTTATAACCCATCTTTTCGTAAAATAAGCTCATACCAAAAACATCCTTTCCACAGTTCTACAGCTCTGACTGATGTTTCCAGAAAAGAAAGCTCTACTTTCTAATCCAAAGATATGAAAATATTGTTTCATATTTATCAAGATAAAAGCCACCTTTTATGTCAGACAGTTTGATTAAGCAAAGGTTCGTGGAAGGTTTTCACTCTGATTTAATAGGATGTGTCATAAATGTCATCACATATATTTCTACATGCAAGATGCAGTTGAAAATGATAAAACACACATAAAAAGAAAAGTGATGGAGTAAGACAGACCAAGCCAGAAAATTGTCAACAGTTATAAAAAACTCCAAGAAGCACAAAACATATTTTCTCTAGCCTCTGGGGACAACAGTCTTGCCATAATTCAGAGTTCTAGAATCCACAACTATGGAAAATTGCATTTATTTTGATTTAAGGCTACAAGTTTGTACAATTTGTTATAGAAGCTACAGAAAAATAGTACAGCATAGAACCAGCATTGTATTCTAGGTGCTATGTTAGCGATAATTTTTTTTTTGTCACAGTGACAAAAATATCTGAAAGAGCAACTTAAAAGAGAAAAGATTTATTTTGGCTCAAAGTATCAAGAGTTTTGCATCCATCAAGGTACCGCCAGGTCCGGTGTACTTGGAAGAATTGATGCATTACCTCCAAGTTCCACAAAAGTTTCAAGCATGTTCCAAACTAATGCCAATCAAGTGGAGACTCAAAGTTCAAAATGAGAACATTTCACAGCTAAATCATATCTTTCTGAAGATGTATCTGTCAAAGTCCAAGAGCTCTGCCATTTAAACTGTGCAACCGATGATTTTTGTAAGAAGGTGTGAATCCAGTGTCAGGTTCTTCATTTACTATTTCAAGTAAAACCATAGTTTGGTGAAACACTGAAAATTTTGTGCATGATTATACTGACAATTCAACTGTAACTCTTAGAAAAACACCAGTTTCCTTACCACACCTAAGTGTTCAGTACAGGGACCCATCATCCAAGACAGCAAGGAGCTCAAGACACTGGAAGCCAAGAGCAGCTCACCAAACCAGCGCAGACCCTCCCCTACCCAGCACCTCTTCAAAGGGCTCCATTTCTCAGGAAGACAGCAGTCACCCCAGGACAGGAGCCGCCAATATACCCTTCTGTAACATTTCTGAGTGTCTGACACAGCACCTCACATCCAGCACCTCAGGAACTCCATGAGCTCACGCCGACCACTCTTTAGTCTGTTCCCTTCATCTAAGAGAGGGAACTAGGTCTTCCTAGTTCACTGTAGGTGCCTGGGGTAACAAAATGTTTCACCAGAAGGGATGTAAGCAACGCTATTTGATAAGAGTAAGAATAAGGAAAAAGCAGTTAGCGTAGAGAAAAAGTGTGCTCTAGCATACTAAACTATCAGACCAATGCACAACATACTGCAAAACTGTAATACAATATGGTCAAACACAATGTTCAAATATTCAACTGTTCAAGCACATGAAGATCATCTTCTCAATGACAAACCAGGCTCTTATTCTGTAGCTACTTTTGTGTAACTTTAAAAAACGCTGTCCCTCAACAAGGTCTGACACTGATCTTGATACTTGTTAGGACGTTTGACAGGAGACAGTAACAGCTCAACAGTCAGCTTTGGAGGTCTCCCAGCGCTCATCTTCAGCATTCATCTGAGGACTGGGCATCATCTTCATCCCTCACTTCTCGGTATCTCCCTGAAGACTCCCCTTCTGGATTGTAGCTCTGCATTTTAATATTCAGTCTCTCGGCTAATTTCTGTGCTGCGAGCTTTGCCTGCATCTCCTCGTAACTCTGCTTCTGCTCTTTCTGCAGGGCCAGCGACTCTTCTATAGAGAGCAGCTGTGCAGGCAGGTGGTGGAGCGGAAGGAGGCGAGCTGCTGTGACGTCATCGAGATGCTGCCTGGCCCTGCGTCGCTGCTCTTCTGAGGAGGCAGGAGACTCACCCCTCTGACGATGACTTGGTGAGTCCCTATGTTGTGTGGGTAACACATTGGTCTTAAACTTATGAGGAGGGGGCACTGGGTTTCTGGCTCGCATTTCTAGCACTTCCATGTAATGCGGCTTCTTAGGAGTCTCGCTCTGGAGTCCTAGAAGGTTGTCAGCGCTGGTGTTTTCTTCTGGGGGTTCAGTCTGGTCTGAGATTGTGATCTTTTGCAATTTAGTGATAAATAGACTGTCAATGCTGCTGGAAGTATCTTCTGCTTGACCTGTAACAGGGCGCTGGGCAAGATGTTGGTTCACTTCAGACGAGGGTGCCCTGGCTCTGCTGCTGGGAGCTGGGCCTGTGCTCACTGGACAGCCAGCCTCCAAAGTCTCCTCATTCCCTCCGTGAGTGAGATGTGCAGGTCCCAGGGTTTCTGAGGTTGCTTTAGAGGATTTAATATCTACAGAGGAACATTCAGGAACTAATGACGAAGTATCAAGCATCAGGTCAGAATTCTGGGCCTTGTCTATGTCAGTATCAACTCTTGTGGTTGCTCTTTGCCTTAGCTTACAGTCTACACTAACAGGGTTAAACAGTTCACTTCTCCCTCCAACCTCTTCACGTTCTGCAATGGCCGCTTTCAGTTTGGCGATGGTGTCTGAGATCTTTTTACCTTTGTCGGGCAATTTGCAAATGAATTTTTCGTTGCGCAAAAGTCTCTCCTGGAGCCTCAACCTCTCCCGCAGCTCCGCCGAACTCTGCCGCCCCAAGTCCTCGGGAGCTGGGGGCTCGAAGCCGCGGGGCAGCGAGCACATTGTGCATAGGCTGCGGCTGGCGCGGCGGGCAGGGCTCCCCGGCGGGGCCCACGGCGGGCGCAGGCTCCGCGGCCGGCGGCGACTCAGGCGCGCGAGCGGGAGTCGCCATTTTCCCGGAAGCATGCATGATTTTAATATGTAAAAAATATATTATTTGTACCCAAATGCCATGCTGTAGGTTAGTATAGATGGTCTCATATTCCTTGTCCTACTTCCAAATTAACATCAGGTCTTTGTCTCTTTCTGGGGAACTTCTGATATTTTCATTAGAATTGCTGGTTTCCAACGTAAAAAAAAAAAAAAAAAAAAAAAGACCATTGTTTCTTAACAAATTTCATGACTTTTTAAATTATATTTATTTTCACTTTTGTCACACTTCAACTTCTGCAGTAGCTAAAACATCTTCGTTATTTACAAAGTGAAGGGAACTCTGATTTTCTTACCAAGTCACAGTACAGTCTTAAAAGCAGCAGTAGTACCATGGTCTCACACAGGATGAAACACAAGCATGCTACAGGGATGGAGGAACCAGGCCTTGAAAACCTTTACACTTAAGGAGTTTGATGCTGAATGCAGGGACCAGGAACTCTATTTTTATTGTTATAGTGGAGGACATGAACCTCCCATCAATGATTCAAATATTTGTCTTGCTCAAGACAAGTGAAAACAGAAGCTGAAGAACTGAGTCATAAAGAAAGTCAAGTGGAAGTAAGGATCTTAGGGAGTGCATGGGGAGTAGCACCGAGGAATCTCTGTAAGGTTTTGGGTTTCAGACTTAAAACGTTTTGCAGGATAAAGCAAATTTCTAATAAGCCTGAAAAAAAATATGACACTAGGAAGATTAATTTAAATTCCTGCCACGTGATAAAATTGATTTGGTGAAATGTTGATTTTCATTTTAATGTAAGTAATGTTTAGAGTTGGACTGTGTTTGCCATGTGTTCCCAATGTGTCAGGTGAAAGTAAGTGCGGACAACCAAACGGATGCTGGGACTGGAGGAAGGAATGGGCTCTAAAAGTTCATGATAAGAAATATATTAGGTCAGATCTTCTAAAAGAATTATCAGAGTACAATAATACGATACTTCCCAATGTGTATTTATTAAGTACACTGACTAATCTTTAGCTAAGATGGCCAAAGCAAACTGGCACAATTATATTGGAATTCTTCAGTTTAATGTACTCTAACTTTAGGAAATATGTTTCCTCAAACCACAAAAAAGCTGTGCAAAAATAATTTTATAAAACTTAAATTTAAGCAAAATTATTTCGCCAAGGATCAGAATAAGATTTCAATGTAATGCCAGCATTTATGGAAACCTTTACTACTTTTCTTAACATGGACATAACAAATAAATTCATATTTAAAGTATAAATTCTAGTGCTATTTTAAATATTTTAATGATAATCAGTGATTCAGTCTCAATATTCTGTTTAGAGAGGATGTAAACTTAGTTTTCCCAGCATAAGGAAATAGTTGTTTTAAATTTCAGGCAACCTTAATAAGGCTACTGTTCACAGTATTGACCTTTGATAATGTAGATAATAAATGGTTCCCCAGTTGTTGGGACAATGAACCTAAATACATCACAAATGAAACCTAGAAAATAGGGGAACTAAGTGGCTACCTGTGAAGCTTATGGTCAGTCACAGAACATAATGTCCCTCATTTTTAAGAGAAAATGATAAAATATATTATCAATCTACACTTTTTATAAGAGTACATTGCTTTTTTCCTAACTCTTGAAATGTCCAAAAACAAAACAAAACAAAACAAAGAAACTGGTATGACCCTAAGAATTAATCTCTTGAGTACATCAATTATGGAAATTAAACAACTAATTTCTCAGACACACATTTTATATTTTATGGAGACATGGTAAACACATAAACAAGTACAAATAAAGCAAACCTTATCCTTAACAAAAATATTTTACTTGTTTTGTTTTTGGTTGTGGTTTCTTTGAGACAGGGCTTCTCAGTGTAGCCTTGCCTGTCCTGGACTCACTTTGTAGACCAGACTATCCTCAAACTCACAGAGTTCTGCCTGCCTCTGCCTCCCTGAATGCTGGGATTAAAGTTTTGCACCACAATGCCCAGCTTCTTTTACATTTTTATTTTTAAAATATCAGAATCCTTTACTACTTTTCTATAAAAAATGAATAATTATACATTATACAACGCATACATATATAAGCTTATACATGTCTCCTTCTAATCTATTGATAAAAAAATGTCATAATGATGAATATCAGCATACAATTCTGGATTAATTTGACCGCAAGTGTTACATAAACGTTATTTTATATCTCTGTATTTATATCTCTACTTTGATTTCTAGATTATATTAATTACTTATGAATTAAAATGTAATGAGGTTTTCGTATCATTTCACTTAAAGCATTTCCAACAATCAGGAAAAATCAAAAAGATAATCATATTTAAAAATGTGGTATTTTAAAACAATAGCATGAACCACAATTGTGATAGAATTTATCTGTTCTACTGGTAAATGTTAACTGTTGTGCAGACATAGAAAAATATCTATTGGCTCATTAAACCAATTAAGCATACAAAGAAACTTGAACATATGGCTACATGGTTCCTTATGATATGTACAAATTTGATCTACTGTTAAAAGTAAAATTTTTGTATCATAACCATATAGATGTATTACAATTATGGAGAAATAAACATTAGTTATTGAAATATTCATACATAAACATCCATTAGATTACAATTGCAGAGTATTTTAGCTTTTTTGTTTTGATTTTTAATATACTGGAGAATGTTTTAGTGGAGAAACTCTACCTCACTTGGTTCTCACTTATTTGTGTGCAATAATGTCAACACAAGTCAGAACCATTGCAATCAAACCAGTTTATACAATTGTTAATATAATTGTGTCTCCACTGGATATGCAAACTGGCATATAGATTAGGGACCATGTACTTGCTTTCAGATTATCTCCTTGGTTATTTATTAAATGATTAAAAAAAAGAAAAGGGAAAAAATCTTGCAAGATCAAGAATCAAAAAGAAAGAAAAACCCACTTAGTTTAAACTTGGATAATGTCCTGTGTTGCCCTTTCTTTGGGAAATTACAAGTTCTAATTCAGAATAAAAAGAAAGTACTCTCTGAAAGAATTTTAATTATTTCCAAATGCCTTGGTAACATATAAATGCTAAACTGTGTGACTTTTCCATTTATGGACTGTGAGAAATAAACAGCTGGGATAAACAGCAGGCATCTCAAGATATTTTATTTATTTCTCAGCAGAAGTTTAAGCATATGTCATAATGATGGCATTTACATCATAATATATGTTGCTTCTTACAGCTCTGCAAGCCCATCAGAATCTGCAGAAATGACTGTGGAATGGTAGAATAAGAAGAGCCTATCAAACAGGCTTCCATCTGCTTCTATTCCAAAAGTTCAACTTTTATTATAAACTATGCGACTAAAATCAAAGTTCTGAAAACATAATTGCTTCCCCTGAATCTCGGGTTCCGTTTAGCTTTCAGAGTGATCTAGCATGCTGTGACACAGACATTTACATTTTCTCTTCCTGAAAATCCTACCGCCTTTTGGCTTCGAGATATTTAACACCATAGATAAAATATATGCTATTAAGATCAAAGTTCCAGGATATTGTCAACTCCATAATGGCACCGTTTTTTCTTTTGTTTTGTTTGTCTGTTTGTTTTGCTTTTGTTTTGTTGCAAGAAGTGAAAACGATTTTTAATAATTTTTTCTCCTTAATGTCTTTAGGAACTGATTTTATAGAAAAATATTAGGCCATGGGTGAAAGCACACTTAGGCATAACTGTCAGCATTATACAACTTCAAAGATAACAAACTCCAAAATCTATTTTCAGTGCATAGAATTTTGCAAAGAAAAAACACTATACATTTTTTTTCGGAGCTTTTGTACAGGATGCTGTTTTGTTTAGACCCCTACAGTAAAACCCCAGATGTTTCTGAGGTCATGTAACAAGGAAGAATGTAACAAGAGAACACCTGACTTTCGTCTCTGCATGAACTGGTCGGAGCCTAGAGCATGGAGATGAAAGTCTTGTGAGGGAGGCATTCTGAAGACTAGATTACTTCTGTGACTAACACGGTTGTTGGGCAAGAAGTTCTAAGAAGATTTCTAGACAAAGACACATATTTGAGCTACAAATGTAACTCTAAAAAGACTCACTTATCACTGTTGTAGAATTGTCAGGAGGAGAGCTGCTTACTTCCTCTCTCATGGCACTTATTACAATATGATAAAGAAAAGCAAAATATAATCCATGAAGGCAGTTAAGATCAGTTTCTTAACATTTCCACCTTTATGCTATGGATAAAATTTATGGCCACCAGGTGTGGTGGTGGACACCCGTAGCCCCAGCATTTAGGAGGCCGTGGCAGGCAGATCTCTGTGAGTTCGAGGCCATCCTGGTCTATCTTTGAAAGAAATAGGGAAGTTCTTTCAGGGAACCACCCAGATTATTAAGGAGGTTCCTACAGGGAGCTATTCAGGCATTTGTATTCTTGCCTGGGGGCTAGGGTGAGTGGGATTAGAATAGATCCTATTTACCTTGCTATATATATATATTCTTACTTGTCTGCATTAAAGGAAGCCTTGATCAGAAAATTTCCAGACTTGACTCAGGACTACAAGAGAATCCCTGTCTTGAAAAAACAAAACAAAACAAAAAACAAAAAAGTTGGCCTAGTGTTGTGACTTGACAGCGTTACAAACTACATCCTCAAACAGCATAGCAAAAAGCCGTTTCACAGGATATCATAATACATTGATGTTAGATATATAAATTACATCATAAAAATATTTTCAATAAACTATGTACAAATTATAACAGTCTCATCTATTTTTAGTGTAAGCATTAAAATTCTAATGTAAGCATAGTTAAATTTATAATTCGTTTTCTATTATAAAAGTATATGTATATGTATTTACTTATTTGTTTCCTTGCCTGCTTCATGATAGTGATAGGGCAGGTGTAGAAGTCAGACAACTTGCAGTAGGCAATAGTCTCCTTCAACCATATGGATCCCAACATTTGAACTTTGCAGTAAGTGCTCTTTCTGCTGAGCCACGTTGCCAGCCATATTTGTGACTATTAAGGAGTCATTTTAATATTTTGTTACACATAATTCTGAGATCTCAAATCATCACTTCCTACTGTTTTAGCATGAAAAAGCAGTTATCATCACTTCCACTAGTTCCTGCTAATAATTTCTTCATGAAACATAACATCTATTCCTACAACACCTGGTAAAATTTTGTGAACTTTATCTCCAAAACATGAAATGCTTCATGCTTTATTGAATTTGTGTGAAAATATCATTATTAGAATATGTCCGTGATATTCAATACACTCTAATAAGGCTAGGGGCTAAGAGATAACACATAAAATGTATAAAACCAGCCCGATGTTGTGGTGCATGCTGGAACTCAGGGAAGCATAGCAGATGGATCTTTCTGTGAGTTTGAGGCCAGCCTGGTCTACAAACTAAGACCAGGACAGCAAAGCCTACACAGAGAAGCACTGTCTCAGAGAAAAAAAAAAATAGTGTGAGACTTGTTTCCAAGTCAATGATTGTTCAATGAAATAACTCTTGTTGAGATATGGAAATACTTCATAAATCTGTATTAAAAGACAGAGGATGAGAAAGAAATGCAATGTTTATAAAAATTTAAATAAGTAAGAAGAAGGGCATATTAGTTACCTTGATTATAAAACTCATCATAATGAATAAGTACATCCAAACATCATATTGTAAACCTTGCATATGCATAATTTTTGTCAGGGATAGCTCTACAATATCTAGACAGTACTTTATTTTGTTTATCTATATGTATATGATCTCTGGCCTGAGTAGAATTGGAAAAGTGAAGAAAGTTAGGCTAGTAAGAGGATTATTTTTAAAGAAGAGTCTGAGTGTGTGTGTATTTCTCAGTGACAGATCAATGGCCTAGAATTCATGGGGCGCTATGTTTGGCCTCTATAACCATACACACATTAAAAAAAAGTTCATCTCTTTATATAACTAAATTATAGTATTAAAATTTCACAGCTAGTGATAAGCAAATTTTCACACACACACAAAAAAAGTTTTTCAGTAATGTATAAACATACTTACTTCTACAAATAACTATTAGGTGATTACTTCGTATTATTTTCCTACTATAATTTGTCATGCTTATGAAAAAATTTTTGCTGATATTCTAAATACTCATAACATTGATTAAATTTTATAGCATGGTCAACAGAATAGAACACCACATTTTCAGGTATATAAGTTGACTTTTAACTGCAAAAAAATCCATGCCAAAGTCGGGGGTGTTCTTAGATTCACTGTATTTACCTGCAGCTTGATTCCCCTTACAGTGCTGATTTCCCACTCTGTGTGGAGTATGAACCATGGAGTAGATGGCCGCACTCGTCTTCCTGTACTTCGGGGAAGAGGAGCATGGATTGGCTCTCCACCAAATCCGCCCATTTGACTCAGAGGGGTAGCTTCCAGTTTAATATGGAGCATCACTCGCGCCTTAAAGGGGCAGTAAAGGCTGACAGTGACTGTCTGCTAGCATTTAATAAAGCACCCAGCCAGCGGTACCCTGCCTGCAAATAGACACATGCCTGAGTCTGCTGCACAGTGTGCGCTGGAAGAGGAATAGTCTTATATGTTTTTTTTTACTGGAAAAGTTTGGGGTAGTCTTATATGCCCAGTCATCTTATATGCTGGAAAATATGATAAGTAGAGAAAGAATTAATAAAATTCTGATTGATAGAAGAACAAACATAATAGAACATGAACCACTTAAAATATTAAAGATACTTACAGTAGAAATAACCCTTCAAAGAGCCATTTATTAAGGGGATCTGGAAATCAAATTGTAGCATTCTGAAAAAATGTATTCTCTATGATGCTGAATAGATAGTAATTTTATTAAGCATTATAAATTTTTGCTAAAATAAATCATGCCTAAAATTGGCAAATGCATGCAATTTTATCAGCTAATTTTACTGATTAAAATGATGCATTAGAACATATTTACTTCTTCCTCTAAGTAGCATCTGAATCTATTTATAAATGATAATTATATTCAAAAATAATCTACACATTGATCCCAAGGTATTAATGATTACATAATATACCATTAATATGAAATACGGTCGAGTATATGAATTGACACTTTTGTAGTTATTTCCTTCAAATTAGAACCTTATGTCCTGCTGATAAGAAGGATCCTAGGAATCGGGAAGGTAAAAACATCTTACCAGTCTTAGGAACCTCAAAAAATATGCAAGACTATAAAGTCTCAGAAGGCTACATGATTCAAAGCACCCTTATAAACGCTATATAATTATTACAGTAGGAACAAGATATTTTGGTGGCAGTATGTTTGAAATTGGGAAGGAAGCTAGAATGCTTCTCCAATGAAGACATCACCATGGTGGGGTACACTTTGATGATACAACTGTCTTCAAATAACACTTGTTGCTACAGGTAAGCCTTTACCCGTGCTCATAAAAGTAGCACTCAGAAATACATTTTGTGCAACATGGCATACTTCGGTAAAATATGTTTTTTTTTTTTTTTTTTAGGATGTCATTATGTACTGTCTTGTTTAACAGGCGTATATTCATAGCTTCTCAGGAAGGTCATTCATCACAAATATTCCCTGAAATGTACCAATAGAACCGAAGAGAATTTGAGGTTTCATGGACAATAAGATAGATGATGGTACATACAAAGGAAACCTAGTTATTAAACAAAAAATTTACGCGTAATAAAGTAATCAAAATAGAGATGTTACATGTGATGATGTCTGCAGCATTAGCAAATGATTTGACATAAAAGTGGTGAAAATGGAGCACAGAAAGATGGAGGTCAATAGTAGTCATTTTATCTGAGAGAATGCATGTGAAGGAATGAGTAAGATCAGTACTCAGAAGCCCTGTGTGAGATTCTAAGATTGCAACCAATGTTAAATACTGGACAGGATAAAAGCAATTTTGCAAAGTACATAGTATCTCTCAGTTTTGACTTTATAGAGCATTCTTCATTCCATTAATTTGACAATTAGATTTAATATATTGAAATGTATTACCTGAGTGCTGGGAAAGAAAAGAAGCTGAACAACATAACCACCTATTTCTCCTTAATACAAAGGCTGAGTGCTCTGAGGAAAAACGGAGAACCCGCTGCACCAGTGCATTGACTGTTACGAGCTATTAGAGATTCTTAGTTATCTCTGGCTGAAGGGCTCATGGATATCAGAGAATTGAGAGACAATAGAGGAAGGGTAGTCATTACTAAGGGATCTGGGCTGCAAAAGACCATGATTTCTGAGTAGGTTCATCTCATTGATTAAAATACAAGCTCAATATTAGTTTAAAGTTTAATAAATAACACAACAGATATGTAAAAAGGGAATTGTTTCATACATGTATAAAGAGACCATTTAAATGTAGACTGTAAAGAATTTTTACTTTCTGTGAGAACTTATTAGCTTTGATCATCAGTATCACAGTCTCTGAGACATCCTGGTGGCCAATGTTTTTTACTCCAACTCTCATTATCCTTAAAATTTCTACTCAAAATATCTATCCAGATACTATCATAAGAAAGCATCTACATGATAATCCAAGAAAGCCTTTCTCAAAAAATTACTTAAAATTTTAAAATCCATTATACCATAATTTTCATGAGTCTGCTTTACATTGTTATAGTAAAACAATGCTCTTTTTCCACAAAATGGTTGTTGAAGAATATATGTCACGGTCAAGACTATTACTCTTGATACCATGAGGTTAATCAAAAGCACATAAATCATAATTTGCATAAGCAATCCTTGTTATATTATAAGATTTAGTAAATGTTTTTTGGCTTGGTAGCTGACTTTATATCTACAATAAGATTTCTGGTAACAGTTATGTAGCAAGTTGTAAGACAATAAATAAAATGATACCACTGCATTTAATAAAGATTTTTTAAAAATTTCAATAAGTGTTCACAGTAGAAAATTATTAGTGTCTTGGTAATTACTTTGAATTGAAAATAGTCAACATCATAGTAAATACAAGCTCTCACAGAAATATATAACACAAATATCTTCTTAAAAGTGAAAAATAAAAAAAACCCTAAACACAGTTCTCTTTGTTGAGATGGTTGTGATGTCTAGAGATTATCCTTTCTACCTTAGGATAGGAAGAGTCTGTCTTTAGTCTTAGACCAGGTTCAAAGTGCTTCCTATCTCTGTATAGCCTCAAGCTAGAAGGGCTTTTATGATGGCGAATGGTTCAAAAGTTTTTAAAGATAACATTGATTGACAAACTCACATCGTATATGAAATTTAAGGTTCATAAAATATTTGCCCCAAATAATAATTTATTTATTTACTTCATATGGCTCGACTAATGGTGCAAATATTTGTGTTGTTTCAAATTTGTATTGTGAGCTCCAATTTTCCTAGAAACTTAGAGAGCTTGTTCTATCCTATTCATCTTTGAAAACATAAGTTGCCCTCTATGGAACAAGAAGTACCAGAGTTGTTAATACCTTGCTATTAGACTTCAGAGCAATCTAAAAGATGAGACAACTCTGTCTGCTGTTAATAAGTCACTCAGTTTGGGAAATTTTAAATATCACTCTAAACTGCCTGAGATATGAGAAAGCTGCCCACATGTGAAGTAGTAATGGTGACAGATAAAACCAAACACAAAACTAGCATGTTTTGTCAATTTTATTAAATTATAGAATCTAAGAAAAAATAAACTTTAAATTAACTATTCTTTTCTTTAGTAGTAACTGTTTTTGAAAATAAATTATAATGTTTCTTTTTAACATATATATTTATATTATTACACAAAAGTAAAGTAAACTACATACAACAGGAAGAACCACGAGACAATCAGGAATTATATAAATTCATAATGCTTTGGCCATTTGTATTTTGCAAACTTGAAGTAAGCATCTTTCCTATCTTGTTGGGTCTAAATTTCTGAAAGAAGATTAACATCTATCATATCTCATCTCTAGTAATTTAAAAGATCTATCTTGATCTAAAAACATCTTTACCCCTAACCTACTAAGTTTAATTCCAAGACTAAACTATCTGGTCTTCAAACTTATCAGAGACTCGAGAAGGGATAAAACTTAAACATGTGAATGAGCCCATATGTGAGTTAACAGCTTCCAAAATGAAAAAAATGACGGAGACAGTTTACTGCCTGAACAGTCACACAACAATCTCTGTAACATTGAAGCATCATATTCAGCTGTCAAAAACCTCAGAGACCTACAGAATATGGCCTTAAAAGATGTTTTCATAATTCTGAAGATTCTTTGACAAGACAAGCTAACTACTGGCAACACCCCACCTGCCTCAAAGAAGAAGATAAACATCAATAATATCTTTATGGAGCTGGCTTCAAATGTGGCAAACAAGCCACTGGGAAAAATGTCCTCATTTCTGCTAGAGACTGAATTCTGCCTAAAAATGGGCAAGTTTAGATGCTGGTAGAGTCAACTGCCAAACTCTGCCAATACAAGGTAAACAAGTTGTTAATAGTTTCTGCCTCGCAAATATGTCTGTCAGCAGTAACTTTTTAAAGAATTTACTTTTAAGTTAGGTAAAGACTGTAGAACTTAATTCAATAATCTAGAAAAACAATTTCAACTCTGTGAATGAGAAATTAAACCACAAAGTGTATGAAGTTCTTTTCTGTACCAATATATATTTATGTATTTAGCTTTTATTCATTTTCTCACTTTACTCATCAACTTCATGGTATTTTAGAAAAAAATAAGTTTGATATTATTTAAATTGTTTTACAAATGATTCCCTTCCCACAAACCTTATTTTTTGCATCTTGTTTTAAAGAGTTTTATATTGTCTTGGCATTACAAGTTTGTTACGCGTGCATACTTTGGGATTTTCAATAAGTTATATGTGCAGTCATCTGATCAAATATTATTGCTACAATAAAATAATGCATAACATAAACTTTGATTTTTAATAAAAAGCCAAATATATCAGCATATACTATAAACTGCATAACTGAGTGGCAATTTAGCAAGTTTTGCCTTCATGAAGAAATATAAATACATGAAGGACAATAAAATAAATGAAAACGTTTAAACAGTTTGGTTAACTGAATTTGGCATTTAATATAAAAGCAAAATAGATTGAATTTAGTTAAAAATATAAAAAGAACTATGTGTTACAAGAAAATCAACTCATATGGATAGGATGTCATAATGAATAAAACAATCAATACCATGAAACAAAAGATTCCTTTAATAATTCCTACAAAGTGTTCAGTAAGGAAATACATATGAGTGTGAGTGCTCTTACACTATAATTTTGAGTTATGTGATTTTGTACTAATTTCCTTTTCTTAAGCTCACTTTGTGATTTTTAAAATAACTCTTTTTTATATAATATAATGAAAAATCTCAATTTGTTCAATAAATCATGCATGGTATTTTTATTGCATAACTTATTATGCAATAAGAAAAGCAATGTATTTGGGGATACTGGATAAATGAAGGAAGGCTCACCATAGAGGAATTTTAAGCCACCTACTCTAGTAAGGTATCACACCTGCAATCTGGCTGTAATACATAACTTTAATCCATCTGGCTGGAACTTAGTGAATACCTTTAATCCCAAACAATGTGGTCTAAATTAGGGATAGATAAAGTGACGAATCAGGGAAAGAATTGACAGAATGAGTAAAAGATGAGATTTTGTAACCCTCAGAAAGGCAGGAAAGAGAAACTACTTAAGAACAATGCAAAAGACAACTGAAGAGTTCATAGAGGCAGCACAGTAGAGTTTAAGGAGGAAATACAGTACAGAATACAGTATAGTTCAATACAGACAGTTTGGTGCAGTTCCGTTTGTATCTGAAAGTCAGATTTTTCAAGCAGAGCAATTTAGTGAGAAGTCAGGAGAGGCCAGTTTAAGACAGCCACCTTAGAAAAGAGTTTTGAGCCAGAACAGTTGAGTTGAAACAACAATCCAGACTCTAGATATAATAATAAATTCCATCATATTCAACAGAATGTTTCAAAGGCTAAAAAATATTGTTGGCCCACGATAGCAGACTGAGGCTGGAAGCTGAAGCCTTTAAGGCTGGGCTTGTTGATTTGCTTACATGGAGGCTAAAAGCTTATAGACATAGGCCTAGGGATGTTAAACAGAAATGGTTTAGGCTCAGTCAAAGCCATGCATTAGTAAATATTGTTTGTGGCTTTCACCTTATGCCATCATTTGAAGAAAAAAAAACAGTCTCTTTTGACTAATATTATATAACTGTAATCTTGTGATAATTATCTAAATCAAGTTGTCCCCTTCAGAATTTATCTACACTGTTTGTAGGGATTGGAACATTATCCCAAGTAAAACAAAGTGTAAGACAAATTAAATATGTTAGACCAGAAGGTCAAGCAGGAATATTAAAGCCTTATGTGAAAGATGTAGCCATAAACCTATAAGGAAGAGGTCTATGAAAATAATGTGGAGTTCAGATTAATATTCCTTCAATTTTAGACAGTGGATACCTCTTTTCACTGACATTGTATGGTGGCATCTTATGTAACAAGACTTTATTTCTTCTGTGTTTAATTGGTGAAAAGCCTAGCTCATTCCTATAAATCCATGCATGAAAGTCAAATGCCTACATGTCTGTCTAGTTTAATGACTAAGGAATGCTAGCTCTTGTTATGTGTGGTTCATAAAGATCTAGTTGTAATTTGATAAACAAAAGCGAGGTATTAAAAAGACCTGCTGAATTAGATCAACACGTATACTTTAAAGATATTTTAACATCAGAATATAGTTATAGAATATATTACATTGTCAAAGAGTTTTTTTTTTCCATCAAAAGATTTTATCTAAGTGAAAAAGACTATATATGAAAGTCATGATTAAAGGAAGGATAGCAAGGTGTAGGATGTAGAAAGCTGATCCCCACTTCAGGATGATGTCCCACAAATCAGATGGAGAAAGACAAATCATTCATCAGATTGTCAGATGGAAAAGCTTTAACTTTGAAATGGACATTGCTTGAATGACAAATGATCAGAACTGCAATTATGAATGATCATTACATCAGTGTATCATTATCAGGACATTCAGACTGTTATATTTAAGGTATAGATAACTGTTTCTGTTATAGTTGCTAAAATCTGTACAATTTTTAGTTTAAACACAAAAGGGGAAGATGTAGAGAAATTTTAATCCAGCAATATGGCTATTCTATCAAGGAATCACATCCAAAGACCTAGGTCTGTGTAATCTGGCTGAAATACACACATGTCTTTAGTACACAACTTTAATTCCTAATGCTGGAATTTAGTAGATACCTTTAATCCCAAACAATGATGTCTGATTGAGAGGGAAGGAAAAGTGATGAATCAGAGAAATTTGATAGAATGAGTCAGAGATAACATTTGCCCAACTCTCAGTAGAATAGACAGGAAAATAAGCTACATGAGAGCTGTGGGAGAGAGAGAGAGAGAGAGAGAGAGAGAGAGAGAGAGAGAGAGAGAGAGACAGATAAACAGAGACAGAGACAGAGACAGACACAGACACAGAGACAGAGACAGAGACAGAGAGACAGAGACAGAGAGAGGGAGGAAAGAAGAGTTCATGAGACAGTAGAGTTGTGTTTGAGGGGAGAGTACAGAACACAAATATGGTAGAGTTCACACGGTACAAAATATAATTTGGTGAAATTCTGTGGGCACAATTAGTTTGATTCAGTTCAGTTTGCTGACTTCAGAGGTAGTTTTTTTTTAAGAAGAGAAATTCAATGAGAAGCAGAGAAAGCCAATTTGAATCAGTCAGCTGGGAAAGAAGTTTTGAGCCAAATCAAATGATTTGTACCAACCAGCTAGAGTTTAGAAACTACTAGAAAGGGTATTTATTCAGCAGTATCTATGAGGATAAAATCATTTTAGGCCTACATTAGGAAATGGAGGCTGGAAGGTGAAGCCTTGAAGGTCCAGCTTTGCAGAAGATTAGATTTTGTGGATGCTAGAAGTTTCCAGGCCTAGGCCTAGGGATATATAGATAGAAATGCTCTAGGCTCACCTCAAGCCATGTATTAGTAAAAACTTCTTTATCACTTTCATCTCATACCATCATCTGAGAAAATGAAAACACCATTTTCAACTATCCCTTCATGTTTTATATCCAAGATTAGGTCTGATTTATTTAGAGGAGTTTTATCTCTTTTTTTGTCCTAACCTAGAAGAGTCTAATCTAAAGCAATACTCAATAAAGGCTAATCTTTTTATAATTGAACCACAGTAAATATGGAAACAGCAAGGAGTGAGGACCTACTGTCAGAATCATTATATTATAGAAGTCCATAGGGGATAATTTTTTTTGCCATATTGATTCAGATTAACCTAAGAAAGTATTACCAGATTTTACCACTCTATAGGGATAAGAATGTGTTTCTTGCAACATACTTTGTGGTATTGGGGTGGAGACTACATTGCTTTCAACACCTTGCTGCTTCTAGTATATGGTCTTAGGCCTGATTACTTTATCACACACACACACACACACACACACACACACACACACACACACACAGACACACACACACACGGGGTGGGAGAGAGAGAGGGGGGGGGAGAGAGATGATTAGAACATGTATTTGGGTCACAAAGAAAAAATATGGAGAGATAGACAGACAGACAAAGCTGATTAGGGCATGCATTTGGGTCACAGAGAAAAAAAATGTAACAAGGTACAATTCTGGCTAAGTATTCAGCTGAGCTTGTAGAGTTAATAATATTGGAATTTCAAAAATTACTAAGATTGATCATTGTAAAATTAGTTTTTATTCACCAAATGTAATTGTCTTCTCAGAGACTTATTGCCTCCATCAGCTACTGAGGCCTAGACAAGGAAGTTTCTAGCCTCCATAAAATCTTATCTAGACCTAGAATGTTTTCAGCCTCTGAGATTTACTACTGAATAAAGTCACTATTATGAGGTCTTTTTGACTGGTTGACTGACTCAGACTCTTCTCCTAGATGATGAGTTCCAAATGGCTTCTCTCAGCTTCTCATAGAATTGCTTTGTTTGGCTTTAAAATAACTAGCAATCTGTTCTAGTCATCTGGCTCATTCTCATTCTCTGATTCATCTGTCTTCACTCGTGTCTGGCTTGTTCTCTTAACAACCTGTCTCTGGAAAACTCCCTATAAAACTGCATCCCCCCCCCCCTTTCTATGTCCTACTCTCATATATCGTCTCTCTTTCATTTCTCAAGAGAGTTGGGCGTATCATATTCTGTCAGATTTCTCTCTGATTTGTCACTATATCTGCCCATCAATTAGACATCACTTACAAACAAGGGTGCTACATTCTATCAACTAACTTTTTTTTTCATTGTTTGGGATTAAAGGTATGTTTTTTACTAAGGGTGTGTTTTATTCCAGATGGATCACACAGACTTAATATGTCATTGGGTGTCATCAGAGAAGCCATGTTGTTGGATAAAATTTCCTCTACAGATTACATATTTTTTCTTAGAAGTCAGGTAATTATGAACATATTGAGTATATAGTTACAGGATATAGTTACATAGTTACAAAGGGTCACAAAGGACATTAGTAACTTTGTTACAATTGGGTGAATGTTGATTTATAAAGGCAAGCATCAAATATAATTTTTCAGAAAAAAGTTTATGTAGAATTTAGTGAAACATTTCATCTCTACTAAATCATTGTAATATTTATTGTTAATTTGATGGTCACATACTTTATACCAAATAAAAGACTAAATTTAGTAGACATTATTGTCTTATTTTGCTTCTCTGTTGCTATGATAAAACACTAACTATAACCAGTTTGTGGATAAAGGTGTTTATTTTAGTACAAATGTTTTAGTCCATTAACAGAGAAAGCAACAGCAGAAATCCTTTCACAGGAACTGAAGCAAAGACCACAGACAAATGCTCCTTACTGTTTTGCCTCTCTTGACTTGCTATCTAGCTTTCTTATATAATTCAAGCCCACCTGCACAGAATGGGCTACATATACTGTGGGTGGGGCTTTTCTAACAATTAAAACACCCCTAATAATCCAATTAAAAAATGGATGTAGAGCTAAACATATAATTCTCAACAAAGGAATATCAAATGGGTGAGAAACACTTCAAGAAATGCTCAACATCCTTTGTCATAAGGGAAATGCAAATAAAAACAACTCTGAGATTCCATCTTTTACCTATCCAAATGACTAAGATCAAAAACTTAGTGAAAGCACATGCTGGCAATGATGTGGAGAAAGGGGAACACTCCTCCATTGCTGTTAGGAGTGCAGACTTATACAACCACTTTGCAAATCAATCTGGTGCTTTCTCAGAAAATTGGGAATAGACCCATCTATACAACTCCTGGGCATATAGCCAAAAGATGCTCCACCGTACAACAAGGACATTTGCTCAACCTTGCTCATAGCAGCAGTATTCATAAAAGCCAGAATCTGGAAACAACCTATATGTTCCTCAACCGAAGAATGGACTTTGGGCTTTTAAAATGTGTTGAGATTGAAAAAGACTATTGAGACTTTCCCTAGACTATATGCAAGCTAAGAAAGGAGACACAAAAACTGTAATCTGATTTTGCAAGCTTTTCACTATCATCACAAAAGAAAGTATAAACACACACACATTCACTTACATGTCAAATACTGCCTGACACACACATGCACATACACATTTTTTAAAGTCTTAAAGTTCTATATGTCTGTTCCACTGTTATTTTTTTATTTAATTAATGATTTTATTATGTAAATAATCATTTAACAATTTTATTTATTTATTTTTCCTTTCTTTTTTAAATTAATTTATTCATATTATTATTCATATTACATCTCAATGTAATTACATCCCATCCTTTGTATCCTCCCATTACTCCCTCCTTCCCATTTTCCCCTTACTCCCCTCCCCTATGACTGTTCCTGAGTGGGACTTCCTCCCCCTGTATATGCTCATAGGGTATCAAGTCTCTTCTTGGTAGCCTGCTATCCTTCCTCTGAGTGCCACCAGGTCTCCCCATTCAGGGGACTTGGTCAAATATGAGGCACCAGAGTATGTGTGAAAGTCAGACCCCACTCTCCACTCAACTGTGGTGAATGTCCTGGCCATTAGCTAGATCTGGGTAAGGGTTTGAGGTTTATAGCCTGTATTGTCTTTGGCTGGTGCCATAGTTTGAGCAGGACCCCTGGGCCCAAATCTGCCTATCATAATTTTTTTCTTGTAGGAGGGAGAAGGGTTCCACTGTTATTTTAATAAATAAATAAATAAGCAAAACATTTTTTTAAGAAGGCAGTCTCTTAAATATATTCACTTCCCTTTAATATTATCATATTTTCTGTCTTGTCACATTATAACGTTAGTAGATCTCCTATTTATATTCATAACCCATTTGAAGTATTCTTCTTATAATATTTTTCTACTGTAAGTATCATTTATGATTGATCCTTATATGCTTTATTTAATTAAAAACCTACAATATGTTTTCATAAACATATTTACTCACAGTTAATGCATGTTTTTATCCTTTCTCTCATAACTGTCTTTGAGTTGTTCAGGCTTACACTCACATACACTCATTTCTAATTCTATTGTGAAAATGTGATAAAACTGTTTGGTATCAGGCCTCTCTTTAAACTCTTATTAAGAAAAGCCTCTAAATTCTCGTATCCCTTAATTCAAGATTTAAACATACAGATCTCTATCTTTAACTCTTTTTTTCTCACACTCCATTACACAGGGACTATTTTTCCAGACGCTGCTCTCAAGGCGAGCCTTTTCAAGTCTCTGTTTTTCCTACTGTCTTTGCTCTGCTAAACTCTCAAAGTAGCAGGATAGATTTTCTGCAGGCTTTTCTCTTTATCTTTTCTCACTGCCTGTTTTAAGCCTTTGGGGGTGTTTCAACTGTTGGAAAAGGCCCACCCCATGGTATATATAGTCAGGTATGCTTCATGACTCTAAAGGCAGAAATGCATGTTTGATGTTGTCAACATCAACTGCCTGATAAGAATGGCACCTGACCATTCCCTCAATTTACATTTATGTAATGTTTGATTTGTTGATATTGGGAAGGGATGAAATTTCCCTCAGTGCTCTTTTATTCACAAAGTACTGGAAAGTTGGGTGAGTTTTGCCAGAGGGGACTATTTCCTTCATTCTGTTGTTTTGTTTTGTTTCGTTTTTAAGTAGAAAACATGGATCCAACATTAAATATCCTGGTGTTTTATGTCTCTTCAAACTGTGCCCTTTGTATTTATTCCTGTCCTGCCTTAACTATTTTCCAATGAAGACCTCCAGCGGAGGAATCAATAGTTATCATACAAAATAGCCAACATTTGGATGACTTTGGATCTCCTCTGCTAATTAAATTAATCAAAATTTAACTTCAGGCAGACTCTTAAAATAAGGGCTAAATAACAAAGCTTTTGATTTTAACAAAATATCTCTAAAATGCTATTTTTCTCAGGTGCTAATTTTGTTTCCCTCTAAAGCTACCTGAGTCCAATCTCCATAATCCACTTTGCTCTCAGTCCTATTGTCATCCAAGCAGCTAGAAGGATGGTCCTTTAAGCCTTCCAACATTTCCTTCATCCACAATCCAACAGCCTAACACATTTCTTCCCAAAATATCATGATGGAATTGTTTGGTCAATTTTCCACTCCTCAGAATCAACTGCTGTCCAAGTTACTTCCCCATTCTCATGAAAAAAACCTTGGGAACAAGGCAAATTACCTAAGAAAGAAATAATGAAGGCTTACAATTCAGGGGAAATGTCTATGATCAATGGTGGAGCATATCAGCTGGCAGACAAGAAAGACACTGGAACAGTGGCTGAAAACTTGCATTCTTATCCTTAGTAAAAGAGAGACACAGAGACAGAGAGAGACAGAGACAGAAACAGAAACAGAGAGACAGAGACAGAGACAGACAATGACATGGAATATTGAAAGCTCAAAAGCCAGTAAAATACCTCCTTTAAGAAGACCAACGCCTAGCATGTTGGCACAAGACTTTACTCACAGCACTCAGGAGGCATAGACAGGCAGATAGCTGTGAGTTTGAGGCCAGCCTCGTGTACAAAGTGAGTCTAGAACAGCCAAGGCTACACAGAGAAAACCTTTCTCAAACAACTCCCCAAAAAAGAAGAAAAAAAGACAATAGTTTTAAAGCCTTCTTGAATAATTCTTTAACCTTAAACCTAACACTAAACCAACCTATCCTTAATCCTTACCCTAACCCTAAGCCTAACTCTAACCCTAACACTAAAACTAACCCCCAGCCCAACCCTTACTCTAACCCCCCTGAGCACAAAACATTCAAATGTCTGGGCCTGGAGGGGTCATTTGCATTCAAACCATCACAGTAATACAGGTTAGTATTTAAAAGATGCCTGTCCATTTGGTAGGGAAAAAAAATGAAAGAAAATGAAGTTTTCAGTTCTGGAGAATCAAAAACAATTCCCCACATATTGATATTGGCAGCAATAAAGTTAGCTAAGAACCTCTGTGTAGATCTCTTCACGTCGAGACTCCACTTGGATAATTAGAGATGGTTTTCTTTAGACTTTTGCTTTCCAACTGCCATCTATGTTGACCAGAGTCATCTATGTGACATGATCTTAGAAATGTGAGCAAACAAGTTGTCTACCATATAGACCCAACATGAGAGAGTAAAGGTATGTAAATATTTGATTCTGTACATCTCTTTTATTTCATTTGGTATTAGAGAGAAATTAATCCCTATGTGTATCATTGCATACATTTCAAAACTGTTCACAACTTTTTGCATACTTTTTGATATGACAATGGCAAAATCAAAAAAAAAAAAAAAATAGATGCAATGCCAGATACAAATTTTCACTTCCCATGAGGAACCAATGCAATTAGCAGAAGAACTATTTTATTTTCAAATAAATCCTTCAAGGGATAGCAACAAGCTTGCAAGATAATTACTGTAGCAGTGTAAACATAAAAACACTTAATTTTCAGTGTTTCCTTCAGCTTTGTAATATTAGTAAAATGATAAATTTTGTTAGATTGTTGAGAACTCAGGTGAGATAATGACTTCCCAATAAGTTAAAACTTACTAAAATTAGTGTCCATATTTTGTGAAACTAGTCTGTAGATGAATTTTAGTCAGTGACATGGCTGCTCTGGCAATGGATCATATCTAAAACCCTTCTATGTCTATATGATTTGGCTAACATGTAGACACACTCTAGATTACAGTATGATATGCCTTTAATCCCATGAAGGAAATATTAGAATATAGAAGGAAGCAGCCATGTTTGAAAGTGACATCTAATTAAGTAACAGACAAAATGAGTGAAAAATCATAGGAAACCAAAATAAATCTTTGTACAAATAAATTTATCTCAATATAAGGGAATGCTGGAAACTAGCTGTGCTGGTGAAAAGAGTACTTTGGAAGGCACAGACTGAAATAATTTTCCAAATAAACAATGGCATACCTTCAAAAACAATTATTTGACTTTAATTTGGCCTTTCTTTTAACTGAATCTATATGCATACTCAAATACACATTCACAATGTGGTAATATATTGACAAAGGAAACATCTGTGACCGAAGATACTCTTTTCTCTTGAAATGTTCTTTCCTTAGAAATAGATTTCAATAAGAAACTTCAATGGAATAGATACACAGTGTTTTCCATCATCACACCTTTTAGAAAGCATAATTTACAAAGTTATAAAAGAGTGTTTTAGTCTTCATTAAAATTATGTACAAACTTATAAACTAGTGAATACTATAGCCAATGAGCGCTAAATATAGGATCAGACTAATTAATGAAATGCAAGTCATGATTGCTATTCCATTATATTGATATGTCAATAATTACCAAGACCTGCATAATCATAATAACTGCTAGATATGCCAACTCCACATTGTACATGTTGAATGATCTTCCACTGCCTATAACTGGACTGCTGATATATATATATATATATTTCTGCTATTAAACCTCTCTCTGTCAGCTCAAGATTGTTATCTGCATTTGAACCATTAACTATTTTTAACTGATTTAAATAATGTTAATTTTCTTTGATAGAAAAGTCCTCTGAGCTTCTGTTCCTATTCCAAGAATATGCAGTTACACTCTACTCAAGGTAATATTAAATTAAGTACTAAAAATTCCTTGTGAAATTTTTATAAATATTTATTACTGCATAATTCATTGTTTGTCCATGAAACTGATTTTTATTATTTTACATTGAATATGGGATTTCTAAAATCAGTGTCTACATTTAATTATATTTACATTGTATATGCAATTATCTGCTATCTTAATTTTGTTGCTTGTTTTTCCATTCAGGTAATTCTCTTTCTTTGCAATGTTTTCAAGCTCAAATCCTGGCAAGGAAATGGAATGGCTCATGAGCTCTCATTCCTAGCAGAGAATGACTAACTGACATCTACCTAGCTTGGCAAAAGCAATTTCCTTCAAAATTGCAATTCCTGTTAGACTACACATACTCTAATATTGATCTTATGTTCATGTTCATAATGGTGTCAATAAATAATCAAACATTGTATGTATTTATTAAATACTCACCTAAATGAATGAGCTCAATAACTTTAAATATGTCTATCTAATTCTTTTCAGACACAATGGTTATCATACTTTTATTAATATTAAAATTAATAAATACACGTCCCCAAACTACTGTATTATATACTTGCATATCTATGCTTTATGTGGATTATAATTTCAATGCACTCACTAGACATGCAAATCATCTATTAATTTTAAATTCAACAGGCAGCACAGTAGCAAAATTTATTTTCGGCTTTTAACATTCTTTTCAACTCTTCTGTTTCTTATGTTTCAAATTCTCAGGGGATTAAATCTGTAAAAATGAAGCTCATCTTCAATTAGCAAGAAGAACATATGTATGCTCTTCATTAAAATCCCCAGGTATCACAAGGAAGAGTTCATTTTGGGTTTTTAGATAATTAAACCTCATACACATCCTCTGATACTCCATCTGGCATTAGAGTGGTTTCATCTATAGACCTCTGTAACTAACTGACTTCTGAAAAGTTTAATAAGTTCATTAATATTGAGAATAATGTGAATTTGGTGTTGTACAGTTGAGTGCCTTTTTATAACTTAAATGTTCTCAAAATGGGAAAGTAAATGAAGGTATAGGTTATGTTCATTGATAACTTGCTAATCCACCAATACAAATGTTACAGTTTAGACAAGCCCTAAAATGACAACAAATGTGAAAATACTACTGTATAATAAGTTTAAATAATTATTTAAAAGAGAGTGACTTTTCTTCCATTCTCTAGCTACAGTGTTCTCCACTCTAATAGGCATTACCACCCTACGCACTCTAAAATGTACAATATATATGAAAAAAAAAAGAATCATGTTTAAATATTTTAAATTATTTAGCTCTTTCCTTTTTCTTTTTTTATTAATTCATTCATATTGCATCTCAATGGTTAATTATTCCCTTGTATCCTCCCATTCCTCCCTCCCTCCCGATTTCATCCTTTTCCCCCTGCCCCTATTACTGTGACTGAGGGTGACCTCCTTCCCCTGTAAATAATCATAGGGTATCAAGTCTCTTCTTGGTAGGTTGCTATCATTCCTCTGAGTGCCACCGGGCCTTCCCATCCAGGGGATATGGTCAAATATGGGGCACAAGAGTTCATGTGAAAGTCAGTCTCCACTCTCCACTCAACAGTGGAGAATATCCTGTCTAGATTTGGGTAGGGGTTCAAAGTTTACTGTATGTATTGTTTTGGCTGGTGCCATAGTTTGAGCAGAACCCCTGGGGCCAGATCTGCCCATCATAATGATCTTCTTGTATGTTTCTAGGGCCCTTTGGATCCTTCTATTTCCCCATTCTCCCATGCTCTCTCACCTAAAGTCACAATAGGATGTCCTCCCCTCTGTCCCCCTTTCCTGGTAAGTGAAGGCTTTTGTGAGATATGCCCCTTGGGCTAGTATGCAGATATAAGTGAGTATATACCATTTGAGTCTTTCTGCTTCTGGGTTACATCACTCATTATGATCATTTCTAGTTCAATCCATTTGTCCACAAATTTCGGGAATTTCTTGCTTTTAATAGGTGAGTAGTATTCCATAGTGTAAATGTACCTCAGTTTCTTTATCCATTCTTCTACTGAGGGACAATTAGGCTGTTTCCATGTTCTGTCTATTATGAATAAGGCTGCTATGAACATGGTTGAGCATATGTCCTTGTTGTGTGCTGGAGCATCTTCTGGGTATATTCCAAAGAGTAGAATAGCTGGGTCTTAAGGAAGCCCTATTCCCAGTTTTCTGATATATATTTAGCTATTTCTATACATTTTTCCATTTAAGGTGATTCTGATTATTATTTGATCTATATTTAATCTGTATTAGTAAACATATTATACTATGCATTTTCCATCTTTTATTTCTTTTCCCATTCTTGTTATTGCGTCCAGGGAATTGCAAATGCAAAGCAATAACTTAACTTTAGTTTCAACTCTTAAAACCTTCTCTAGAAGTATGAATGCTAAATTTTGAAAATCAGAGAATTTTCCTTGATTACTAGTATAAATTTACATAGTATATGTTTGATATACTTGTTAAATCACAAGCATGTCTGGAAAATGTCACTTATGCAATCTAGGCAGTGGGTTAAGGAGACTGAAGGTGAATGTCTTATAGCCAGGTCATATTCCAGTGGAGGAAAGGGCAATCCAACCTACCTATAAAACCTTCAACCCAAATTTGTCTTGCCTATAAGAAGAACAGGGATTAAAATAAAGCAGCGATTGATGTAATGGCAAACCAATGACTAGCACAATTTGATACTCACCCCATGGGAGACAGCCATCCCCTGACACAACTAATGATACTCTTCTATAGTGGAGAAAGTAACTGACTTCTGAGAGGCTTCATGCAGCAGAGGATGGAATCAAATGCAGAGAATCACAGGTGATCAATAGACCTTGAGAGCTTGTAGAAGAGTGGGAGGAAGGATAGAAGGAGCGGGAGGGGTAAGGGCAACACAAGAAGACTACAAGTTCATCTGCTAATCTAAGCCCATTGGACGTCACAGAAACCATACCACCAACCAAAGTACATGCATTCGCTGGGCCTAGATCCCTTACAGATATGTAACAGATGTACAGTATGGTAATTATGCAGGGTTCCTAACAATAGGAGTAAATGTTGTCTCTGATTCTGTTGTTTGCCTTTGAATCCCTTCCTCCGACCTGGGCTGCTAGGTCAGGCACCAGTGGGTGCAAATGTACTTACTTCGTCTGAGGTTTGAGGTACCAAGTTGGGTAGATTGACACCCCTTGGGGGACTCACTTGCACTGAGAAAAAGGAGAGGGGAGCATGGGGGAGGGGAGCATGAGGGTATGACTGGAGGGAAAGGAGGTGCTGATATCAGACTGTAATATAAACCTGTTGTTAGAGTAGTTGCCTGGAGGGGATTCCAAGATGGCGGATCGTATCACATACTATATGACCTACCACACAGAGACCAGGGCCCTGAAAGGGAGCCATAGACTGTAAGACCTGGAGAACACTAGGTGTGTGGGGTCCCACGCTGTGCAGACCACAGGCTGGCCTGGCCGCAGGTCAACCAAGGCCCATGGAGGACAGGCCCATGGAGGACGGGAGAAGAGTTCCCACACTCTAGACCAGAACTGCCTGCAAACTGAAGTCTAACTCTATAATACAAACTCAGTATATGGAGCTCAACTCAGGGCAATGTAGCACTGGGGATCCGCACCTAGGAAAATCTCAGGGAAACAAGTGGATCTGTTTTCAGACCCCCCTCCCCCGCTGCAATGTTCCAGTCCACAGAAAGCTCTAGGTTCCACACAGAAGCACAGGCAACTGTGAGCGTCTTATCCAGCCATAGTGATGCAGTCTCAACTAGACTGGGCAGGAACCTAGCTCCCAGGCAGAATGGACTGTGCCTGCATAATTGGGCAGATCTAACCAGGCCTACCCAACCTCAACAGCCCACAAGAACTCCCACACTCTTGAGAGAGGCTGGACAGACCTGAGGGTATAGGACAAAAAACTACCCAGCGATCCCAACATAGCAGGACTGCACCGCCAAAGGAAGGAACCTACCCCTGCTGACTAAGTGGGGAACCTGAGGTGTGAAGCAAAGTCTCCTAGAGGTGAATCCAGGTCACCTGCCTCTTCCAGGGAATAATTCCTGATCCCCACAGGCAAGGACCCTTAACCTATAATCATTCACAAACAATTTACACTCAAGGACCAGTGAAGGACACAAGAAGCTACCTCCCAACATCAGAGACAACAAAATGACTAAAAGCCAGCTTAAGAACTCAAGCAACAACAAAAAAAAAAAAAAAAAAAAAAACAAGCCAATATGGCATCTCCAGATCCCAGCTATCCCAAAGAAAGCAATGCTGAGAACTCAAAAACAATATAAATACAATAAAATAAACTCAAGTTCTTAGTAATGAAGATGATAATTAAAAAAAAACGAGTAAAATCTGTAAACATACGCAGGAAGATGCAGGCAAACAGGTTGAAGACATAAAAGAGGCCTATAGAGAGGTACTTGAAGAAATTCAGGGAAAAACAAACATTGAGATGAGGGAAATCAATAAAACAGTTCAGGATCTGAAGATGAAAATGAAAGCAATGGTAAAGGGACAGACAGAAAAAAATGGGAACAAGGGAACTTAGAGAAGAAAGCAAGCAACCAACATGGAGGTGATCTTCTCTAACAGAATCCAAGAGACAGAGGAATGGATCACTAAACTAGAGAATACAATAGTAGAACTTGAAGCAGCCTTCAAATGAAATATTACATCTGAAAAGTTCCTGACACAAAATACCCAGGAAATCAAGAACATCATGGAAAGATGAAACATGAGGGTAATAGACATTGAGGAAAAAGGAGACACTCAACTCCAAGGTGCAGAAAATATCTTCAACAAAATCATAGAAGAAACTTCACAATTTACAGAAGGAGATGCATATAAACATACAAGAGGCCTACAGAACACCAAATAGAATAATCTTAAAAAGAAAAGCTTCCTACCATATAATAATCAAAACACGAAATATACAGAACAAAGAAAAAAAATGTTAAAAGTAGCAAAGGAAAAGGGCCAACTAACAAATAATGGCAAACCTATCAGAATTACACCTGACTTCCCAGCAGAGATCATTAAAGTCAGAAGGGTCTGACACAGGTCCTGCAAACCATAAGATACCGCAGATGCCAGACAAGACAACTATAACTAGTGAAATTATCAATAACCATTGATCAAGAAAAAAAGATATTCTGGCCAGGTGGTGGTGGGGTGGTGGTACACGCCTTTAATCCCAGCACTCGGGAGGGAGAGGCAGGTGGATCCCTGTGGGTTTGAGGCCAGCCTCGTCTGCAATGTGAGTCCAGGACAGGCTACACAGAGAAATCCTGTCTCAAAAAAAAAAAAAAAAAAAAAAAAAAAACCAAAAAAAAAGAAAAAAGAAAAAAAAAAAAAAAAGAAAAAAAAGAAAAGAAAAGAAAAAGAAAAAGAAAACAAGATATTCCATGACAAAAAAAAATTCAAAATGTACCTATCCACAAATCCAGCCTTACCTAAGTTACTAGAAGGAAACATCCAACCCAAATTGACAAGCTACAACAAAAATTACTTGGGATGTAGATAACTACAGCATCGCAAAAATATAACCACACAAACACTCTACTGCAAACAACACCAAAATCATTAAAAGTTGGTCATTAATATCTCTCAACATCAATGGTCTCAATTGGCAAATAAAAAGACAAAGACTAACTGAGTGGATTCATAAACAAGACCCAACATTCTTCTGCATTCAAGAAACACTTGTCATACATAAGGATAGATATTACCTCAGGATAAAAGGCTGGAAAAAAGTATTCCAAGCAAGTGGATACAAGAAGCAAGCTGGTGTAGCCATCTTAATATTAATAAGATAGACTTCCAAACAAAATAAATCAAAAGAGATGAGGAAGGACACTTCATAATCAGTAAAGCTAAAGTCAACCAAGATGACATCACAATTAAAAACATCTATGCTCTCAAGACAAGGAAACCCACATTTGTAAAAGTACTATTAACAAAGTTTAAAACACACATAAATCCCCGCACATTAATAGAAGGAGACTTCAACAGAGCACTCTCACCAAAGGATAGGTCATTGAAGCAGAAACTAAATTGAATAATAATGACAGTAACCAACATCATTAATCAAGTGGATCTAACTGATATCTAAAGAACTTTTCACCCAAACTCAAAAGATTATACATTCTTAGCACCCGATGGAACCTTTTCCAAAACTGATCATATAGTAGGTCACAAAGCAAGCTTGTATGGATACAGGAAGATTGAAATAATACCATGTCTCCTATCAGATCACCATGGACTAAAGATGGAATTCAAAATCAATAGAAATAACAAAAAGCCTACAAACATATGGAAACTAAAAAAACTCTCTACTTAATGACACTTTGGTCAATAGAAAAAAAAAATAAAGAAAGAAACAAGTTAAGTACTTCCTGAAATTCAATGAAGATGAAGGAACAACATTCCCAAAATTGTGGGACACATTGAAAGAAGTGCTAAGAGGAATATTCATAGCACTAAATTCCTTTATAAGAAATTGGAAACATCCCATATAAGCAACTTAATGACACAGCAGGAAGCCCTAGGAAAAAAGGAAGCATTTACAAGAGACATTGAAGAAATAAGAATATTTATAAGATCCTACTTCAAAGGCATATTTGCCACAAAATTTGAAAATGTAAGGGAAATGGACAATTTTCTTGATCAATTCCACTTGCCAAAATTGAATCGAGACCATATAAACAAATAAAAAAAGTCCTATTTCTCCTATAGAAATAGAAGCAGTTATTAATAGTCTCCCAAACAAAAAAAGCTCAGGGCCAGATGGTTCAGTGCAGAATTCTACCATACCTTCAAAGAGGAGCTCTTCAAGTTCCAAAAGATAGAAATGGATGAAACATTATCAAAATCATTCTATGAAGCCACTGTCACTTTGACACCTAAACCCAACAAAGACCCAACAAAAATCAGGAATTTCAAACAAATTTCTCTTATGAAAATGAATGCAAAAATACTCAATAAAATACTCGCAAACCAAATACAATATCATATCAAAATTATCATTCACCATGACCAGGTAGGCTTCATTCTAGGCATGCAGAGATGGATTAATATATGGAAATCCATCAATGTAATCCACCATATAAACAAACTGAAAGAAAAAAAAAACCACATGATCATCTCCTTAGATGAAGAAAAAGCATTTGACAATATCCAACAGCCATTCATGTTTAAGGTTTTGGAGAGATCAGGGATACAAGTCATATATCTAAACATAATAAAGGCTATATACAGCAAACCAACAGACAACATCAAATTAAGTGGAGAGATACTCAAGGAAATTCTTCTAAAATCAGGGACCAGGCAAGGCTGTCTACTCTCTCCATAGCTCTTCAATATAGTTTTGAAGTTCTACCCAGAGCAATAAGACAACAAATAGAGATCCAAATGGGAAAGGAGAAAGTCAAATTATCCCTATTTCCAGATGATATGATAGTATACATAAGTGACCCCCAAAATTCCAGCAAAGAACTCCTACAGCTGATAAACAAACTCAGCAAAATGGCTAGATTCAAAATTAACTAAAAATGTCAGTAGTCTTCCTATGTACAAATAACCTTGCAGATGAAGAAATTAGGGGAACGATACCCTTCAGAATAGTGACAAGCAAAAGAAAATAGGAGTAACTCTCACCAAGGAAGTGAAAGACTTGTTTGAAAAATCTTCAAATCACAAATGTGAAGCACCAGAGTACGTGAGATAGTCGTATCCCACTCTCCACTCAACTGTGGAGAATGTTCTGACAATTGGCTAGATCTGGGTAGGGGTTTAAAGTTTACTGCCTGTATTGTCCTTGGCTGGTGCCTTAGTTTGAGAGGGACCCCTGGGCCCAAATACCTGAAGAAGGAGATTGTAGGTATCAGAAGATGGAAAGATCTCCCTTGTTCATGAATCAAGAGAAGTAACATAGTAAAAATGGTCATATAACCAAAAGCAATCTACAGATTCAATGCAATCCCTATTAAAATACCTATAAAAATTTTAAAGACACTGAAAGATCAATCTCAACTTCATATGGAAAAAAAAAAAACTCAGAATAGCAAAAACAATCCTGTACAATAAAACATCCTTTGGACAAATTTCTATAACTGATCTTAAGCTATACTATAGAGCAACAGTAACTAAAACAGCATGGTACTGGCATAGCAATAGGATGGTTGATCAATGGAATAGAATTGAAGACCCAGAAATAAAGCCACAAGCATGCAGACACTTGATTTTTTGCAAAGAAGCTAAATCTATTTAATGGAAAATGCATATATTTTACAAATAGTGCTGGGCTAACTGGATGTCTATATGTAGAAAAATGCCAGTAGACCCATATTTATCACCATGCAAAAATCTCAAGTCTGAGTGGATTAAAGACCTCAACATAAAACCAGAGACACTAAATCTGTTAGAAGAAAAACGGGGAAGAGCCTGGAACACATTGTCACAGGAAACAACTTCCTGAATAGAACACCAAAAGTTCAGGCTCAAAGATCAACAAATAATAAATGTGACCTCATGAAGCTGAGAAGCTTCTGCAAGGCAGAAGACACTGTCACCATAACAAAGTGACAGCCCACAGATTGGGAAAAGATCTTCACCAAACCTACAGCTGACAAAGGCCTAATATCCAAAATATATAAAGAGCTTAAGAAATTAAACATCACCAAGTCAAATAACCCAATTAAGAAATGAGGCTCAGAACTAAACAGAGAATTCTCAACAGAGGAATATTGAATGGCTGAGAAACACTTAAAGAAATTCTCAATGTCCTTAATTATCAGAGAAATGCAAATCGAAATGACTCTAAGATTCCATCTTACACCCATCAGCATGGCTAAGATCAAAATCTCCTCAATTGACAGCACATGATGGTGAGGATGTAGAGAAAGGGGAACACTCCTTCATTGCTGGTGGAAAAACAAACTTTTACAACCACTTTGGAAATCAATCTAGTGCTTACTCAAAACTGGGAATGGGCCTACCTCAATGACCCGACCTGCAGGGTTTGACTAAAACTTGGGAGGAATGTCACCTGTTGAGAATGCAAGACACAAAGGAGAGCAAGTCTGATTGATCAAACTCTCAAACTTTATTAGTCAGGCAGCAGCTTTTATAAGTCAGAAGGCAGCAGAGCATGTTGCTATAGTAACCCAGCTGCAGGCTTTTCTCAAAACACAGGCAATTCCAGGCAGAGTCATAATATCCTGCCACACAGGGTATCTTGCTTTGTCTTCATCTAGCTTTAGTGTAGCTGCTAAACCACAACAGGGTTGCTCCATCTCTATCTGTCTTTAGTCTAACTGTTGACCTACAACAGGGTCAGCTAGTTTCTGGGGAAAGGCAAGCTCTGGGAAAGAAAGAGACTTAAAGGTGCAGACTTGGACAAGATGGCTGAACATTGTTTTCATTTTTCAATAAAAAGAACATAAAGACCTAGGAATATGAAGTTGATAATACATATGTAATTTAAATGAAATTCCTTTTTCTAAAATAGTGCTTATTGAACTACCATGGACACATTAAAACACTAGGATGTGTTTAGTTGTATGTACATTTAGTGTGTGTGTGTGTGTGTGTGTGTGTGTGTGTGTGTGTGTGTGTGTGTGTAATCATGCAACCACGCATGAATATATTTTGCTTTGCTCTCCAGCTTCCTGACGAGTGTGCCTTGCCCAGAAATGTATCACTTTAAAAGTTCTGCTCCTGGAAATGAATCTGGCCATGCCTGGCATACTATAGGCCGTTTTATCAGCTCTTGTAGACAGGTTTACTGCATAATTCTTGTTCTTCTCCCTTTCGCATATGTCTTTTAAATCACAAGGTCCCAAATAGTGGATTTACCTTTATCTGGAGCTCCAAATTTGGGGGTTGGAGAAATAATGGTTACTGTCCTGCTTCCTGATTGAAAGAGTATGAATTCAAATCACTTCCTCGTCTAGGTGAGGTTTTCACTTATAGAGTCCTTTCTCATATATTTGTCTTGCCTGTAGCTGAAATTTGTCATCACTCTGTCCTTTGGCTGACTTCAGAGGAAAAGCGTTAACCGAGGGCAAAATATTAACAATTAAAATTAAAATGAGATTCTCAGGGTTTAAAAAGACTCTTTTAAAGAAGCACAAGGAGTTGTAGATGAAAAGCAGCATGTGGCTCTTTGTATTTTACAGATAGACTTCTTTTACAAGGTGGACATGTGCTTTTCAATATATGTACTTTGGAAAAGAAACAAAAATTGCATATACAGACATGTAATATTAATGATTCTGAAATACCTTGGAGGCATAGTACAGTAAAGACATTTTCACATGGTTTATGTTTTAAATTTAAAGTGGCATGGGAATTTCACTTTTCTGCATTTTATGCTTTAATGGCTGACCAAGTGCTTACTTGACTATTGCATTCATAGTGTTAAAGGCGTAAAAAAAAAATGGCTCATTGTTTTTAAAACATGACCATGACAATGAATGGGGTAAAAAAGAAAGACAGTCTTAGAACAGCTTCATAATGCTTCATAATACTTGGGAAAATGTGCAAAGAGCTCTCAGTTCCTACTAAGTTGTGTTTTGTTTCAATATGAAAATAAGTTTTGACTTTATGGCCACAAAAGAAGAGCAAGTGCTCTTTGGAGTAATTCAAATATTCCACAAAGCAACTGTATTTTGCTGACATGTTTAGAGATTTTGAGTGTGGCCAAGGAATACAGCAATAAAGTCTTTAGATAACAATATGAATAAATCATGACTACTACAAAAAGTTTAAAATATTGCCTGTTAAGATTTTTGAATCATTATTAATAAAATATCATAAAAATATAACATAAAATCAATTCCCTCATATATCTCTATATTCTTTCTAGCCTTAGAACCATTCCTTGTTTGGAAATCACTATTACTTTTATATTTATGTCATCAAATAAAATAGATAACATATCTATAATAGAGCATCAATTATAATTGGCCATAAAGATAATTTCAGGAGAAAATGCATGTAAGATACATTCTTAAATGATATTTATATTTTAACTCTAATCAACACATATTCATAAACATTATATTAAATGTTTCAAGATTGGAGACTTTCCATAAAATTCCATCTACTTAACAGATTTGTGCCTTAAAATATATATATTATTTCATTACGTATATTGGATATAAATCTCAGTATTACAAGTAAATGTCAATGTACCATGTTTCTGAATTGTGTTGTTTATCTTATATAGTAACCATTTGAATAAATAAACAAATGAATTGAAATACAACAATTTGATAGCATATATCACTTTTTCTGTAAATTAGACATGTCCTATTAAAGTAATGACCTGAAAGATACTTTTATTTGTAACTTTATGGTTTGTATTATTGATTAGTTAATTAGTTAAATCTTTAAACCTCATCCCAGCCCTCAAAATCACACCCTTCCACCCCATTCTCCTATTCCCTATCTCCTTCTTTCAGAGAAGGGGAGCCCCCACGAATCCACATTTGAACATCAAGTCTCATGAGGACTAAGCACATCCTCTCGACAGGGGCCTGACAAGGCAGCCCAGCTATAGGAAAGATATCTAGTAGCAGGCAAAAGAGTCAGAGACAGCCCTTACTCCCATTGTTAGGGGCCCATATGTTGACCATGCTGCACATCTGCTACATATGTGTAGGGGTCCTAGTTCTACTTCATGCATGTTCTGTAGTTGGTGGTTCAGTTTCTGTGAGCACCCAAGGGACAAGGCTTGTTGACTCTGTATGTCTGCTTGTTGTGCCTTTGAACTCTCTAGGTGCCTCTATCCATCCTCCCACTCTTCCACAGAACTCTTGAACCTCAGCCTATTGTTTGAATGTAGATATCTGCATCTATTTTCCTTAGCTGGTGGATGAAGCCTCTCAGAAGATAGTTATGCTAGTTCTTCTCTGCAACCATAGCAGAGTATCATTTATAGTGAAAAAGGTTGGCTTTCTTCCATGGGGTGGGGTCTCAAGTTGGATCAGTCATTAATTTGGCATTTCCTCCACCTCTGCTCATCCTTACCTCTACACTTCTTGTAGGAAAGACAAATTTTGGGTCAAAGGTGTTATGGGTGGCTTGGTGTCCACTTCCATCCACTGGAAGTCTCACATGGCTACTTGTGCTCCTTGATTCATTCTCTCTCTCTTTCTCTCTCTCTCTCTCTCTCTCTCTCTCTCTCTCTCTCTCTCTCTCTCTCTCTCTCTCTCTCTGTGTGTGTGTGTGTGTGTGTGTGTGTGTGTGTGTGTGTGTGTGTTAGAACTCTCAGCTCAGGTCATCCCCATAGACTCTCAGAAATCTCACCTTTCTCAGAGATGTCATGTCACTGATTTCTGTTCTTTCTCTTGGTCCTCCACCAAACTCCTCACTCTCAGTCTCCTCACACTAGATTCCACCCCAGTTACCCTCCTCACATGCTCTCCCACCGAGTTCTCTGCATCCATCTGCTTCAGATGTCTATTTTATTTCCTGTTCTGAGTGAGAGTCAACACCCCCCGGCCCTATTTGGCTTATTTGGGTCTGTGAATTATAGCATGTTTATCCTGTAATTTATAGCTAATATTGACTTATAAATGAGTACATACTGTGAGCATCTTATCCAGAAATAACTTTATAGCATGTGAGGGGTTATGTTTTTGTTTTTATTGTTGTTTTTGATTGAGTTGTTTACTGTACATCCAGATATAAGCTTCCTGACTCTGCTTTCCTTCCAGTTCCATCCTCTTACTTCCACTCAAACACATCCACACCTCCTCCCATTCTCCTAGAAGAAGGGAGGCCTCCTATGTATATCAGTTAACCTTGGGATATCATGTTTAAGTAATTTTAGGTACATCTTCTTCTATTGACTCTAGACAAGGCAGCCCAATTAGAGGAAAGGAATCAAAAGACAGGCAATATAGTTAGAGACAACCCCTTCTCCTGCTGTAGAAGTCCCACATGAAGACCAAGCTGCACAACTGTTACCTACGTACCAAGTGCCTAGGTGGACTGCATGAATGTTCTCCAGATGGCAGTTCAGTCTCTCTAAGCAACCTGTGGTCCCAGGTTAGTTGATTCTATAGGTTTTCTTGTGGTGTCATCAATTCCTCTGTTTCTTCAATCCTTTCTTCTCCTCTTCCACAGGATTCAGAAAGCTCCACCTAATTTGTAGCTGTGGGTCTCTGCATTTGTTTCTGTCAGTTGCTGGGTGAAGCCTTTCTGATGACAGTTATGTGAGGGCCCTGCCTACAAGTATGGCAGAATATAATTAATAGTGTCAGGGGTGAACTCCTTCTCATGGCTAGAATCTCAAGCTAATGTAATCATTGGTTGGCTTTTCCCCCAAATTCTGCTCCATCTTTCACCCCTGTACATCTTGTATGCAGAACAAATTGTGGGTATAATGTTTTGTAGCTGGCATGGTGTCCCCAATTTTTTAGGTCTGGAAATGTTTTATTCATTTCCTCCATCTATTTGATTGTAGGTTTTTTTTCTGTATTTCTTTAACAGATTTATTTGTTTCCTCTTTAATGACCTCTATCATCTTTATAAGAATAAATCTTATACCTATCAGAATGGTAAAGGTAAGGTTAAAAAAAAAACCTCAAGGTGACATCACATGATAGTGAAGATGAAGAGCAAAGGAAACACACATCCATTGCTGGTGGGGTGCACACTTTTTCAACAACTGTGGAAATAAATCTGGAATTTTTCTCATAAAATTGGAAATAGATATACAAGACCCAGCTATACTACTCCAGGCATATACCCAAAAGATTCCCCACCTTACCACAAAGACATTTACTCAATTATGTTCATTGCAGCTTTATTCATGATAACCAGACACTGGGAAAAAATCTAGATGCATCTCAATTAAATAATGGATAAAGAAACTGTGGTACAATTACATAATACTAGTCAGCTATTAAATACGAGGAAAGCATGTGATTTGCAGGCAAATGGGTGGAACTAGAAAAGATCATCCTACGTGAGGTAAACCAGACAAAGAAAGACACATTTGGTAATTACTCATTTATAACTGGATATTAGCTATATAGTACAGAATAGCCATACTATAATCTATAGACCCAAAGAAGCCAAGGAGCTCCCAAGGTAAGATGCTTGAATCTCACTCTGAACAGGAAATACAATAGATATCTGGAGTAAATGGAGGGAGGGAACTGGGTAAGGAGGATAACAGGAGTGGGGATCAGGTAGTCGGAGAGAGGCTGGAGTGAAAAGAACTGGGAGAGATAACAAAAATCCATGGGGGACATCTCTGGGACAGGGGAGACTATGAGGTTGACCCTAGGTGAGACTCCAAGCAATGGGTGTTAGGGAACATAAAGTCAGTACCTCCTATAGCCAGGTGGGTTTCCCAGCAAATGAGAGGGATACCAACCCACACATAAAACCCTCAACGCAAAATGTGTCTTGTCTGCAAGAACTGTAACGGCAAAGATGGAACAGTGGTTGAAAGAATGGCAGGCTAGGGACTGGTCCACCATGGGAACCACCCCATGAGAGAGGAAGGGCCACTATCACTATTAATGATACTCTTCTATGCTTGAAAATAGAACTCTAAGCTGAGTGTGGTGGCACACGCCTTTAATCCCAGCAGAGACAGGCGGATCACTGTGAAATAGAGGCAAGCTTGGTCTACAGAGTGAGTCTAGGACAGTCAAGGATATAAAGAGAAAGCTTGTCTTGAAAAACAAAAAACAAAACAAAACAAAAAAAAAAAAAAAAAAAAAGGAAGGAAAGAAAGAAAGAAAAGAAAAGAAAAAGAATAAAATAAAATAAAATAGAAGTCTAGTATAACGGTCTTCTGAAGGCTTAGTCCAACAGTTGGTGGAGACAGATGCAGATACCCAAGGCCAAGCAATGGTCTGAGCTCAAAAATCACTGTGAAAGAGTGGGAGGAAGGACAGAGGAAGCTAGAGAGGTCAAGGACACCACAAGAAGAGCTACTGAGTCATCTAATTATGGTCCATGGTGATTCACAGAAATTGAACCACCACCCAGAAAGCTAACACGGACAGAACCTAGAACCCCTACCTAAAAATGTAGCAAATGTATATTTTGGTCACCATTTGTGTCCCCTCACAATAGGAGTAGAGGCTATCTCTGAATCTATTACCTACTTCTGGACCACTTTCCTCTAGCTGGGCTGCCTTTTAACTCCCTGGTTAGAAATAATGTGCTTAGTCCTTTCATTACTTTAGATACCATAGTGCATTGGTACCAATTTGTGCCTCCCCTTCTCTGGGAGGAAGAAGAATGGGACTGGGATGAGGGGTAGTGGGGGTACAACTCGGAGGGATGGGTCTGGGATCAGGATAGAAACTGATTAAGTAAAAATTAGTTAATTAATTAATAGAGGAAAAATCATACAAAGAAATAAAAGAATAGATCTAAGGTCATTTTCTTGTGTTTCAGATATGTTATATCCAGGGCTTGTTGCAGTAGGATAGCTGAATTCTGGTGGTACCATATTGCCCTGGCTCTTTTTCATTATATTCATATCCTGTCCTTAAGCCATCTGGTTGTCCCTGGAGTTGGCTGGGTGTTTCTAGTTCTTACTGAACTCCTGGGAAAGGCAAAGAAAGCCATAGGCTGGAGACTGGAATGAGGTATCCCTGAGACCATGCAGGCCTTCTTAGGACGATGGTAAGAGCTGTGAACCAGAGGCTGGATGTACCTGGCATCCCAGCAGGCCTCCTTGGGAAAGCCAGTAGAGCAGTGGAACAAAGATTGGAACTCAAAAAGCAACCTACAGAGCTCTCTTCTTCTGGTTGTGTCCCAGTTGGACCAACAAACAGGGATTAGGGTGGAAGAGATCTAACATGGACATAACTCAATACCTAACAGGTCTCCTCAGAAAAGCAGGTCTAAGTCTCCCACCCTTAAGGCGTGGGGTTTAATGTGTGATTTACGCTTCCCTAATGGTTCCATTGAGAATGTAAGCAGGTAATGCATATATATTCAGAATTGAGATATCATCTTGGTGGATCTTTCCTTTGATTAGTATGAAGTGGCCTTTCTTCATCACTTTTGATAATTTTGCTTTGAATTCTATTTTACTGGATATTACAATGACTACTCCAGGTTGTTTCTTGGATTTGTTTGCTTGAATATCTCTTTCCAGCCCTTTATTCTGAGGTAATGGCTGTCTGGTATGCAGCAAAATGATGAATCCTGTTTTTGCACCTATTCTGTTCACCTGTGTCTTTTTATTGTGCAATTGAGTCCATTAAAGTTGAGAGATTAATTAAAGACCAATGACTGTTAATTTCTGTTATTTTAATGTTGGTGCTATTTAATGTTGGTGCTATTTAATGGTGGTGGTTGTGGTGGTGGTGGTGCTGGTGATGGTGGTGGTGGTGGTGGTGGTGTGTGTGTGTGTGTGTGTGTGTGTGTGTGTGTGTTGTGTTTTTGTTCTTTTGTTTTTGCTGGTGTGAAGTTATTTATTCATTCTGTTCTCTTGGTGTAGTTGACCTCCTTATGTTGGAGTTTCCCTTTTAATATCTTCAGTAGTGATGAATTTGTGCATAGATATTAATTACATTTGATTTTGTGGTGGAATATCTTGTTTTCTCCATATATGGTGATTAAATATTTCACTGAGTATAGTGATCTTAGCTGTCACATGTGGATTTTTAGAGACCAAGGCTCTTCTGTCTTTCAGAGGCTCCTTTGAGAAGTTGGTGTAACTCTAATAGGCCCGACTTTATATGTTACTGATGTTTTTGTCTCATGTCTTTGAATATACTTCCTATGTTCTGCAATTTAATGTTATAATTATTATATGGTTGGAAGATTTTCTTTCTTTTTTTTTTCATTTCTTTATTTTGGATTTTTTCTTTTCACTTTTTAAAAAAATTTTATTAATTTATTCTTGTTACATCTCAAGGTTATCCCATCCCTTGTATCCTCCCATTCTTCTCTCCCTCCCATTTTTCCCTTATTCCCCTCCCTTATGACTGTTCCTGAAAGGGATTACCTCCCCCTGTATATGCTCACAGGGTATCAAGTCTCTTCTTGGTAACCTGCTGTCCTTCCTTGGAGGGCCACCAGGTCTCCCCCTTCAGGAGACATGGTCATATGTGAGGCACCACAGTATGTGAGAAAGTCATATCCCACTCTCCACTCAACTGTGGAGAATGTTCTTTTTTTTTTTTTCAAATCTATTTTGTGTTTTGTAAGATCTTGTGCATTTATAGGTACCCCTTTGTTTCGGTTAGGAAAATTTTTCTTTGTTTTTTTTGTTTGTTTTTGTTTTTGTTTGTTTTTTAATATTTTCTGGAGTTTTGAGCTGGGAATCTTCTCTTTCTTCTATTCTTATTATTATTAGATTTAGTCTTTTCATAGTGTTCTACATTTCTTGGAAGCTTTATGTCAGAAACTTTTAGATTCCACATTTTTTGAACAATGTATCAATTTATTCCATTGTATCTTTTATGCCTGAGATTCTGTCTTCCACTTTTCTTTATTCTTTTGGCGATACTTCCTTCTTTAGTTTCTTTTCTTTTACCTAGGTTTTCAATCTCCAGAATTCCTTCAGTTTGGGTTTATTTATTGTTTCTTTTTGCATTTCTAGGTCTAGAATAGTTTTATTAGTTGTTTTAACTTCTTTGATTGTATCTTCCTGTATTTCTTTAAGGGATTTATTCATTCTCCTTAAAGGCCTTCATAATCTTCATTTTCTTGTGATTTGGCAGTATTCTGATATCTGTGTCTTGTTGTAGTGGTATAACTGTGCTCTGATGGTGCCACATTGGCCTGGGTCTTGTTGATTGTGTTCTTATGCTGGCTTTTAGCCATATGGTTGTTACTGGTTGCCTGACAGACCTCTTGGAATTCAGGCAGAGTTGTAGGCCAGAAAATGGAGTGCAGGCAACAGTGCACACTTTGCTGCTGCTGAGTATTCGCTAGAAGGACTGAATGTAATAGTTTTAATATCCAACTCTACACCATCTTGAATAATAATAAAAAGAATCTGAATGAGGTATTGTAGAGATCTGGCTGGAGTGTGGGCCAATCTTCAGGCAATTGTCCATGATTCCCTTGATTTGAGGATATAAAAGAAGGGAACATTAATTGAAGGTCAGCATGCAAGCATTCATTCTGTCTTTGTTCTTGGTTGCGATTGTAACTGTCTATTTCAATTTCAGGCTGTAACTTTATGATGAAAGTGTTTTCGTGTCATAAAAAAACTATTTTTATACATTATCTTATAAGACATGGTAGCACAGACACTTAAAGACCTTTAATCTCAGCATCCAGAAGGTTGAGGAAACTGGGTGTCCATGAGTTAAGAATGGTCTCTTTACATAGTTTCAATGAGAAATTACTCTATAAGATTATATATTAATTATCTATGGACATTACCTTAAGATTCCATTTCATAGTAACTGACACTAAATTAAAATAATAAGAAGAAAGCATCTTATCACATGTAAGCTGAACTTCACAGAAAAACTATACTAATTATTAACAATTAGGCTGAGTCACTGAATAAAACTTAAATGATTATAGAGTTGGATATTGCATACTGGAAGACAAATTTATCCTGGGCTATACTTATACACCCTAATAGATATGTATAATCAATTACTGTGTATGACCTAATCTCCTTGCGATTTCTGAATAAACCTTTTGAATATGCAAATTCTTCACTTTCACCAATATTAAGGTTAAAGATGTCATTAGATAGCCTTTGTGCCCTTAGCTGAGATTTCTTCATTTGCTATAATCTAACTTCCTGTAGCTTCTACCAAAGTATGAAAAATTTATATTGATTAATAACTTTATTTGTGACACTGCTATAAATCTTCATGAAACTTTTTATCATGTTGAAACTTGCTAATTGAGATAACCTAAACATGTTGTATCAGGTCACGATCATTCATATTGTGTTCTATTATAAACTATTCTTCCTCCTTCGAAATCAGAACTTGTCCTGGAAAAGTAGTTATTAATGTTTCTTATTAAATCCTAGATTTATTTGGGTAGTTATTATGTAACCCATTATTGTATCAATAAAAGACATATGCACATGTTAGATCTTAATATGCCTATGCTTTGGCACTGGGCACAAAATAACCGCATAAGCTATCTAGTAATTTCCCAGCTCCCCATCCCATGTAATTTACTTTAATAATTCCTATCTGGGGTACTTCCCATTCAAAATCCCATCAATATTTGCACGTTTTCCAATTGGGCTGCTTCCTTCCATCTCCCTTCCTTAGAGGAAGCTCCTCCTGGACATGTAGCTCTTCTTTATGCTAATCCCTGGTGACTCCTGTCTTCCTTCCCTCCTGTTGGTCTCTTCTTCTATCTATGATCCTCTTTTCTCCAGTCCCATGAATCTTAGCTCCACTACATCACTTTTGCCTAACCCAGCTATGTAGGCAACTTTATTTAGACAATCAGGCATACTTTTGGAGGCAAGTATATACAAGTGTAATTTATGTTATGTGAGAGTTTTCTTGTAGAAAAATGAAGATCTCAGAGGTGGGTGCAAACACATAACATTTAAATACAAAGCACCAGACTGATGTAACAAGAACTAATACTTTTAATTTTACTGGTTGTTTGCTTTCATTGACATAAATTTTAAAACTTTTCATTCTTTCTACTACTGAAATATCATATAGTCTCCACTTGGCTCCTCAGCATTGGCTCACCCCTGATAGAATTCATATGAAGCACATAGTATATTATAGAAGATAGGTAGAGATCACTACAAGGTAAAGTAAGATACTATCATGAGAGTGGACATTAGGCGAAGAGACCCTGCATCTACCATAATTTTGAGAGAGACTTCTCTTATGCTCCAATATATAGCTCTTTTCATATAGTACTCTAAATTTTAACTGAGGGAAAGTGTAATATTTTATATCTTCTTTAATGTGGTGTTTCAGTTACTAAGGAGGTGTTAGTGTGACACTTCCTACTTCCTTAATTATCATGTTTTTTTTTTTTTCATTTTCAAAAATGAGGTGTGAGTTGGGAAACAGATGGTGAAGCACAAGGCTGATTTTGAAAAAGAAAGTGAAGCCATGCTCAATCTTCCAATGAAACATGTGTAAGGTTTTTTCCAGAGGCAAAGATCTCAATCAACGGTAGGAAATTTCTACTCATCAAAACATAGTAATCATGATGCCTTTTCATTTAAGATAATAAGAAATACAAGTGAGAATGAAAGTCAGTGTTTCACTTTCCCAAGCCAAGAGTAGAAGAAAACCATGTTCTTGTTTTGTCTGCTCCCTACTTTGTTCAAGTAAATGGGAGGGTAGTCAGACCTCCAGAACAAGGGGCCAAAGCCTTTGGTTTTGTGTGGGGATTTTTCAAACTGTTGACTATTAGGAAGGAGTCAATCTTTAATGACCTGCCAACCTAATGATATCTGGTTAGCTGTAGAGTAGCTAGGAGTATAGTACAGTGCCCTGTGGTGGAACCATTGCTATTTACTCAAGAAACAATTTGAATTCTATAATCAGAACAAAACCAGCCAGTACAATATAAAAAATTCAAGGAGAAGATTAGAAAGATTCTATTTTCATTTTATAGATGCTCTGTCAATATACTGATATTCTTCAACAAATTATTTCATATAAATAGTCTATATAAAATCTACGTATAAATTTATTTGTATGTTTTATATTCTTTTAGCTAAAATGGATATTTATTTTTATTTTATGTATATGGTGTTTTATCTTCATACATTTCTGTAACATATCTGTTCAGTGTCCTTAGCAATCAGAAATAAATATAGAATGCCTTGCAAATGGAGTTAAGGATGGCTGTGGACTACTGGGTGATTGCTGAAGATCAATCTGTATTCTATTCAAAGATGAACCATTGATTATTTTTTATATTTTCCTCTTAATTTGTTTATTATAATTTGTTCATATTTTATCCCGATTGTTTTCTCTCACTTGTATCTTCCATTCCCACTCTTCCTCTCTCTTCTGATCCATCCTCCTCCTCTAGACCTCTGATGGGGGTGAAGGGGAGGTTCCTCCCGCACCATCTGACCTCAGGCTATCAGGTCTCATAAGGACAGCCTGCTTCCCTTTCCGGGGAATGCCAGCATGGTCTCCCTGACAAGTGAATGTGATCAAGTCAGGAGCACCAGAGTACATGTCAGAGGCAGTTTGAAAAATGAAATCCAGATCCAATAACTTTAACTAATTAAAATTCTTAAGTTAATAGAATATTGAAATTTTCTTCAATGAATGAGACTTTTAGTATATTTCAAATTTATCACAATTGTGATATATATTATCATATCACACTATGAATTACTGACAATGAATACAAACATTATTGGAAACAGTTAAAAGAGGAGAATCTGTCTTCATCAGTATTAATGTAATTCCAGTATGATTTACACAATATGCCTCACCTCATGCCAAATCATGATCATAAGATTAAAAATTACTATAATAAAGATTAAAGCTCTGTTAAATACCATGATTCCTATTTTTACAGTATATGAGTACAAAACTTCTAGGAATTGTTAACTATTTATAATACCACTGTAAAGAAAGAAGTCTAGATTATAGCATTTTAATACCAGGGTAATTGTTATAATTGCCTTTATTTATCTGGTGATAAAATATAACTACCAAAGCCATATGTGTATGTATATATATATATATATATATATATATATATATATATATATGTATGTACATATAATACTATTTTATATATCACACTACATATGTATAGAAACATACATAAAGCATGTACCTCTATAATAGTAATATATCTTTTCTCATCTAAATTAAAATAATGTTATTATTTTAAATAATGTTAATGTTATTAATACTTGTTTCTTATGTATATCAAGTTATACATACACAGGTTCTCTTATAACATGTCAGATTAATATGTCTGTAATAATTTAGACATAGAATATTTAGGTCTTTAACATTTACAGGAAATCTTTTGAAAGGGAGCTGATTCATTCTTTTGCATTAACTTTTTAATAGAACTTGAATAAAATCTATTACAGGAATAATTTATGATATTGTTTTGTTGTAAAATATAAATCTATTGGATAACTAAATTGTATAAGATATTAGAAGATGAATATTTCTGTATGAAAAAGAACTCATAAAGCAAATGAAAACTGGTAAGTGAAGAGAGAGACCATATTGAATAGATAGATTAGCAGCTGAGAACTCAGCAAGAAGTTAGCATTTGAACTAACTGGAAAAAATCATAAAATTTGTTATTTTTCAGAAAGTATTATGTGAAATGGTTGTAAAGGTGCCCACCTGAGAGAAAACTTGCAATATTTTAAGATCAATAAAGCTTTTTGTGTATAGGATAGTGAAGAGGTGAAGTTGTAAAAATGATAACATCAAAGAGCTAGTGCAGGGAATTATTTTTGGGGATTTCTTTGAAACAGGGAGAACAATGCCATTACTGACCTTGAAGGGGACCCTGAAGAACTATCTTCATCATACATGGAAAGGCAATCTGTTTTATAGTTTGGATTTCTTTTGTATGTTTTCGTATTTCACTTCGACTTAAAACTGATGCAAATTACATATGTTTGTCCAATTGAGAGGACAGGATTGGCTTCATGTGAACTATAAAAGGTATAAATGAAAAGTTATTGACATAAGCTTTGGAAGTGAACTCTGCTTAAATTATATACCTCACATTAAGATAGCAATTAGACAGTTAAACTAAGGTGTACCATATTCCCTTGGAATTTGAGAAAAGTACAGCAGATAAATATCAGTATACTTGGCTTATAGGCGCTACTTAATTCATGGGAATTTAAAAATTGCTAGGTAGCAGTATCTACACAGAAAAAGAAGAAGCTTAGGATGTAGACCTGGGGAAAATGGTAAAACTAAGAACATGCAAATCTTGACTCAAAGAGCAAGACATTGATCTTTAGATTTATGAGTTTGCAGCATAAATCTAAATCTATTTCAAAAATGCCTTTATTAATGACTTTCTTTGTCATGTAAAAGTATAAAATCCATGAAATTACTTCCACTGTGGAATATAGAACTTGAGGTAAAGCATGTCTTTGTTTCCAGACTGTAGTCATTCAAAGGTGGCTCCAGGATAAACTGTCACTTATTTAAGAGAGTTGAGAACTGAGATTTTTTTCATTGACTATATTATATTGTATATTATATGTATATAATATAAACTAAAGCACCAGCCAAGGACAACACAGGCCGTAAACTTTAAACCCCTTCCCAGATCTAGCCAATGGTCAGAACATTCTCCACAGTTGAGTGGAGAGTGGGATATGACTTTCTCACGTACTCTGGTGCCTCACATTTGACCATGTCCCCTGGAGGGGGAGACCTGGTGGCACTCAGAGGAAGGACAGCAGGTAGCCAAGAAGAGACTTGATACCCTATGAGAATATATAGGGGGAGGTAATCCCCTCAGGAACAGTCATAGGGGAGGGGAATAATGCGAAAATGGGGGGGGGGGAGGAATGGGAGGATACAAGGGATGGGATAAACATTGAGATGTAACAAGAATAAATTAATAAAAAATTTAAAAAAATAATATAAATCTCATTATATATACCTTGTATACCACATTTTGAGTAGTAGACCATCTATCTATCTATCTATCTATCTATCTATCTATCTATCTATATCTGTCTATCTTTCTATCTATCTATCTATCATCTATTTACTGTACATATATACAATATAATAAAATATAGACAGATGGTCTACAAATTATTATGAGGTTATGGTCATATAAATAAATTATTTATCTGTTGAAATATATTTAGTATGAGGACAATGTAGATAATATACATAGTGAATATAATAACAATGCAGCACATAATGGAACAGAGCTGTTAACCCTATCCACTGTTTATCTCTTTGAGAGCTGAAAGTGCCTAAAAGTTCACATTCATACACACAAAATGCTTGGTTAGCTTATTGTTATTCCGGAAAAAAAAAACTAAATTAAAAACATATAGCATAGTTACTACATTGGCTATCTCTCGTACCATCACTCCCCTGATGTGGTGAATCCTGTATTCTCTTTAGAAAAAAAATTAAAACTAATCAAGATTCATATCATATCTCTTCTCCCCCTTAATTTTAATCAATTGTCCATCTTTAGTACATTTTTAATTTATTGATAAGGAATTTCCACTTAAACATCATTCTGAAATCTGGCTTCTGTAACCATTCAAACAATTATTTTTTATTTATTTTTTAAAATGAGCATAGGATTTATATCTTATCTAAATCTCATTTTTCATGACAACCAAGAAGGTGTTCTTTGTATGGGCCCCATATAACATTAAATTAATCAGTGAAAATAATAGACTCTACTATTATAAACTAACTGTAATTTATGCAGACATCATATTTAAGATAACCACTTGACATTGATGTATTTCTAAGTATGTTCATAGGGAAATGGGTAACTGAAAACTTAGCACTTTGGAGACATCATATTGAGCTTCCACTCATATAACTCTAAGAACTCAATTTCAATATAAATTATACCTATGCATATATATTTATATTACCCTACTCTGTCAATAAGACTGCTGTTTGTTAATATATATGGTGTATGAATTGGATGCTTCCAGAATTTGATATCTTTTAATCTCTTGGTGGTACAAAAACATAAACAAATGTTTTTTTTTATTAATTTATTCTTATTACATCTCAATGGTTATCCCATCCCTTGTATCCTCCCATTCTTCCCTCCCTCCCATTTTCCCCTTACTCCCCTCCCCTATGACTGTGACTGAGGGGGACTTCCTCCCCCTGTATATGCTTATAGGGTATCAAGTCTCTTCTTGGTAGCATGTTTTTAATTAAGACTTTTATATATAAACTTACCTGAACAATTATGAGCAAGAGTAAATAAATTGAAAAAGTATAATTGCCCATATAGCTGTAACCTTTTAGGACAAAAATTGAAAATTAATAAAATCAGAACTACTTTCCAATCCAGTCATATCAATATAGTGTGTGTGTAAACAAGCCACAAATATATGTACATATAAATATATTTATTTTTATAACTACGGCATTTTCATAAATTTACATTATATAACTGAATGAGTGAGGAGTGTGCAGTTGATGTGATTGAACTGTCTATGCAAATTTTTGTTTTATCACTATGCTCTGCTGTCTTTAAGAGTAAGCATGATGAAGTATTCCATACAAACATTCATAAAATCGAAAGTACATATACATTAATTTTAGGTCTTCAATTTTATTACCAAAGCAACAAAATCTACCAGGATAAATGGACTATAGATTCCAAATAAAATATTTACAAGTTTCTTTTCCAACATCTTTTTAAAATATAAATAACTCTGAAGATACATTTTTTACTAAAAAGTGAAAATGTGAAATTAAACCCAATATATATCATATAGTCTTCTGTATATTTAGTGTGTAAAATTTCAGAAAACTGTCAATTAACTACTGTGTTTTGTCACTTAATGGTAATCATATTTTTAAATATCTGTATTTTAAAATATAATAGTAACAAATGATTCTAACATACACATAAATTTTGAATTTTCAGAAAATTTAATGCAAATATGCAAAAGAAAAGTAATGGTTTTCCTATGAATATGAAAAGTGTAAATGTTCCTCCACTTGTGAATTAATTTTAGCTTTGTATGTAAAAATGAGAGCTCATAACAGGAGTTGGCATTGGATTTATTGTATATCTTCTTAGCTGTCATAGCAAGGTGAAAGAGCATGAAAAAGAGATGGAAAGCAGCAGGTGCACAGCTTTTGATGTGAGAAACCCATTCAAACTGATGACACTATTACTGAACAAGATGGAAACAATGACATGTAATTTAAGATGAAGAAGCAATAGGAATGCAATAAACCAAAGTAAGTGAATGCAATCTGAATGTCAAGAATAAAATAAATAACATAGAGTTTTATGAATAAGTGTGTGTGTTGTGTGTGCAAATATATTTATTTTCTTAAAACTAAAATTGAACTTATTCTAATTATCATGTGGACTGAATAGAAATTTCTTCCAAAGGCATGCATATTTCATACTTGGTCCACAATTAATGATTCTTCGTGGTGAGATTTAGACATGTTAGAAGAAGTATGTCACTGATGTTGGGCTTTGAAAGTTTAAGTACTGACAGTATGTGTAGTTCAATTTCATTATGTTATGTTTGCAGTTCAAGATGTGAACTCTCAGCTTCCTGATTCTCCTATTGTTCTTGTTGCTTCCTGGCGGCTTCTCTGCCATTATAGACTCATATTTCCCAAGAACCTTAAGCCCTAATATGCTCTTTGGCCTATTCATTTCCCTAGTCATGCTGAAATATCATAGCAACAGAATATTTAACATACATAAAAATAATTACTCACATTTACTTATAAACAGATGTTGTATTTTGGCATTAAAGATACAAAAAATATGTTAAATACAATTCCACTTTCCATTTTGAAAGGCAATACAACATGTTTTTAAGAGAAGCTAAAAAAAAGATAGATGCTTCCAAAACCACATGTGACCTCTTTGTGTGTGTGTGTGTGTATATATATATATATATATATATATATATATATATATATATATATATATATATATATATATATATACACATACACAAATAGTGTGTAAATGTTTATGTATATATTATGTACATATAATAACTATAGGCACTTAACTACTATATGCATACTACACACACACACATACACACGTACACACAAAAACCCACACACCTCCAAATTACAAGCCTGCTTGAGTTCTTGTCCTGAATCCCTCCAATAATGGACTATGAAACATAAGTACAAGACAAATAAACCTTTTACTTCCCAACTTGAATTTGGTCATGGTATTTTGTTGCAGCAATAAAAATCCTAACTAAGACAGACAAGATTAGAAATCAAAACACAATGACTACATTGAACATACATTTCATTAATAACTTAAGTTATTAATGGCTTCAATTCACCAGTCAAAAACATAAGCTGTTTGAATACATAAAATAAACATATCTGTTCTCTTGACAAAACCATATTAGCTTGAACAACAGGAAACAACAAGGTATTGCTATCATAGCATCCAAGTAAATAGACTTCAAATAAAACCAATCAAAAATAAGATTAATTCATTCTAATAAATAGAAGAATAAAGCAAGAAGATTTGACAATCTTAAACATATATTGACCTAGTGCTTATGCATTTAACTTCATAAAAACTGTACTACTGGAATTAAATACAATGAATAACATCATTCCATTTTTAGTACAGGTGATAAAATACCCTACAAATGTCAATAGATATTCATCTAGACAACAAACAAACATCAAAGTGAGTGACATCATACATCAAATAGACTTTATATTGTACTTGATATTCTATTTAAAAAGTTAAATATATACCTTCTACTCAATAGCCCTCAAAAGCCTTTCAAAAAATGCACAGTATCTTGGAACACAAAACCAGTATTTACTAATACAGGAAAGATGAAGTTATTTTGTGCATCCTAACTGACCATAATTCATAAAACTTAGAGTCAACAAATAAATCTCTAGTAAATAAACTCAACAAGATTACACAACTTATTACTGTATGGGTCAAAGAATGAATCAAGGAAAACATCAAAACGTTCTTGAACAGAATAGAAATGAAAGCACAGCACAACACAACAAACCTCTGAGATACGTCAAATACAGTCACGTGAGCGTAATTTATAGAATCAACTATATTCAACAAAAAATCAGGAGAACAAGTAAATTACTTAAGAATGTGACTCCAAAAAAAAATTTAGAAAAAGCAAGAACATATCAAATACAAATCCATTCATCACCAAGAAAGAGCAATAAAAGCAGAAATCAACTAAAGGAAACCAAAGAAAACAACACTGAGACTCAGCAAACTGGCCATGGTTCTGAGCCCACTGAAGAGTCACCATGAGCATGGCCCTCTGTGCTGAAGTTAAATGATGGCAAACACGTGCAACGAATACTATGCGTCTTTTATCCCTTTATGGATCTTGTGATTTATGCGTATGAGGAGATGACAAGAAGTGGTTAACAGAATAGCATCAGAATGGGGGTCATTGGAGGAAAGAGCATCATCATGTTAGAAGCTTTGGAAAGAGTCTCAACCGTGTCTGTTCAGGAGATGCACTCACATCCCTCCCAAAAGAGCCTGTTTGATTGTGACATAGAATTGGGTCATAAACATTTTCATAGGAAACTTTTTCTCCTAAATAAAGTGTTTTGATACAAACAAAGAAAAGAATTATCGAACTGAGATCCAGTCCTTTAGAACATAAACAAGATTGACTCTTGGCCAAACTAAAAAAAAGAAAGAACGAAGAGACTGAAATCAAAAGAATGAACAGTGGCCAAGGTAACATTACAACAATCACTAAAAAAAAATGTCAAAGTATCAGGCAAGACTTGACTTTAGATGGAGATCCAAGATGGTGGTGCTGATCCTACACTGCATCTGATAAACAGGACAATTAGCACTGCACAGAGACCAAATGACCATACTGAGATCTACAAAACACCGGTGCTGCTGATTCCCACGTGAAAGGAATGCACACTGTGTAGAGCAAGGGTGGGTCCATCCCCTGGCCACTCAGCTAACTCAGAACAATCCCATGGGACTGCTCACTTTAGCCACCATCTTAAGGATGACCATGAAATATCTTTTCAGCTTTGTTTTCTCGCTGCCATCTACTCTGCTTGCCAGATCCAGAACTGTGATCAGACAATCAGAGCTGAGTCCTGGCACTGGCCACAACCCACATTAGCTGCCTCCTGAGAAAGAGTGCAGATCACCCAAGCACCTTTGTATTCTGATCTCTCTCACACACACCTCCCAGGGGCTTGCTGGCCTATCTGAGTTGGATCACAGAGCAGATAGGCAGAGCCCTGCCATTGCAAGAGGGCCTGTGGATAGTCTGAATTGAATATAGATGCAAAATTAGTTTAATTCTATGTACAGTGGTATAGAATTCAAATGTAAGATTATTCTTCACATAATATATACACATATATACATATATTTCTACACTAATTTGAGTTATTGTACCCACATAATTCAAGTCAACAAAATCAGAAGTGAAAAGTATGACACAACAACAGACACTGAGGAATTCCAACGAATCATCAGGTCTTACTTCAAAAGTCTATATGCTACAAAATTTGAAAACCTAAATGAAATGAGCAATTTTCTTGATAGCTACCAACTACCAAAATTGAATCACAATCAGATTAACAAATTGAATAGTCCTATCACACTTAAGGAAATAGAGGGTGTCTTCAAAATCTCCCAACAACAACAGCAACAAAAAACCCAGGGTCAGATGGATTTAGCACAGAATTCTACCAGACCTTCAGAGAAAAGCTAATACCAATTCTCCTCAAGCTATTCCATAAAATAGAAACAGAAAGAATGTTACCAAAGTCATTCTATGTCACTCATTCCATAGTCACCTTGATACCTAAACCACAGAATGACTCAACAACAAAAGAAATTTTCAGACAAATTTCTTTTATGAACATTGATGTGAAAATACTCAATAAAATACTCGCAAACCAAATTCAAGAACACATCAAAACTATCATCTACCATAACCAAGTAGGCTTCCTTCCAGACATGCATGGGTACTTCAGTATATGGAAGTCAATCAATGTAATTCATCATATAAACAAACTAAAAGAAATAAGCCAAATGATCATCTTCTTATATGCCAAAAAAAAAAAAAAAAGCATTCAAAAGATCCAATACCCATTCATATTAAAAGCCATGGAGAGGGTAGGGATACAAGGCACATACTTAAATTAAAAAAAAAAAATCACTATGCAAGGGACAAACAGGCTGAGAAAGAAATTAGGGAAACTACACCCTTCACAGTAGCCAAAAAAGTGAAAGATTTGTATGAAAAACCCCTGAAATCTCTGAAGAAAGAGTTTGAAGAACATTTCAGAAGATGCAGCGATCTCCCATGCTCTTGGATCAGGAGAATCAACATAGTAAAAATGGCCATCCTACCAAAATCAATCTACAGATTTAATGCAATCTCTATCAAAATACCCAAACAATATTTTACAGAACTGGAAAGATCAATCCTCAACTTCATATGGAAAGACAAAAAACCCAGGATAGCTACATAAATCCTATACAATAAAAGATCTACCGGACGACTCTCCATCCCAGACCTCAAGCTGTACTATAGAGCAACAGTAATAAAAATAACATGGTACTGGTATAGAAATAGTCCAGTTGACCAATGGAATCAAACTGAGGACCCAGATATACATCCACACACATATGGCCATTTGATTTTTGACAACGATGCCAAAACAATACAATGGAAAAAAAAAAGAGAGAGCATGTTCAACAAATTGTGCTGGTCCAACCATATGTCTGCATGTAAATAATGTAAATAGATCCATATTTATCACTCTGTATGAAACTAAAGTGCAAGTGGATTAAAGACCTCAACATAAAACTAGATACTTCAAATCTGTTAGAAGAAAAAGTGAGTAAGACCCTAGAACTCATTGGTACAGGAGACAACTTCCTGAACAGAACAACAACAGCTCAGGCTCTAAGATCAACAATAAATGGGACCTCATGAGACTGAGAGGCTTCAGCACGGCAGAAGATACTGTCAACAGAACAAAGCGACAGACCACAGATTGAGAAAAGATGTTTACAAATCCAGTATCTGACAAAGGGCTAATATCTAAAATATATAAAGAACTCAAAAAATTAAACACCATCAAACCAAATAACCCCATTAAAAATGGGGTACAGAACTAAACAGAGAATTCTTTATAAAGGACTATTGAATGGCTAAGAAACACTTAAAGAAATGTTTGATATCCCTAGTCATCAGGGAAATGCAAATACAAATGACCTTGAGATTCTACCTTACACTTATCTTAATGACCAATATCAATAACTCAAATGACAAAACATGCTGGTGAGGATGTGGTGAAAGAGAGACCCTCTTCCACTGCTGGTGGGAGTTCAAACTTGTTCAACCACTCTGGAAAGGAATAGGGTTCTTTCTCAGAAAATTGGGAATAGCTCTACCCCAAGACCCAGCTATACCACTCCTGGGCATATATCCAAAAGATGCCCCACTATACAACAAAGACATTTGCACAACTTTGTTCAAAGCAGCCTTATTCATAAAAGATAGAATCTGGAAACAACTGAGATGTCCCTCAACTGAAGAATGGATTAAGAAACTATGGTACATCTACACAATGGAATACTATTGAGCTCTTAAAAACAAGAAAATCTTGAATTATGCAGGCAAATGGATGGGATTAGAAATGATCATTCTAAGTGAGATAACCCAGACCCAAAAAGACGTGCATGGTATATACTCACTTATATGTGGATTTTAACCCAACAAAGACATCCTTGGAGAGACTTCACCCAGCAGGGTATAGGGACAGTTACAGAGATTCAAAGCTGAACACTGGACAGAGTCCCAAGAGTGTAGGGTGGCCCTGTCAGGCCACACAGGAGGAGGTCATATGTAGTACATAGAACACTAGATAAACTAAGATCAGAGATTAGGGAAAGAGGGATTCCCTTTCTAAGGACTAGGGGAGGGAGAGAAAGGAGATTGAAACAGGAATTGATGAGGGAGGGTGTGGATTCTCAAGGGAATGAGGAAAGGGACTATAATTGGGATGTAAAGAATTCAAACTGCAGAGAAAGCATTTAACTTATATTTCTAATCCCACTGCATGAGAATAGTTCGGAGACTTGCAGAAATATGATTGTAAAGGCATAGAGAAGCCTCATGTTGGCCAAAGATTCTCTGTGACTTAGTAATAGAGGCCACTCTTAGTAAGTCATGAAGGAAGATTTGCAGACACCTTATATCGACTCATACAGTAGGCAGAAAACTAGCTTTAATTCTTATGTGCATCCCACACATCTCATGCAGTTATGTTAGAACTATATAATGCTTGTGAGAAATTATATTTTCAGAACAAAGAACCAGACACTGAAGCTGGATAATACCTGACAGGATTCATTCCTCTCAGCATGATGGATGCTGACATCCTGCATCCTCCTAGCTCCAGCACCAGAAGACTCTCTTGTTTCTACCCATAAGACTTCGATAGCTTCCCAGACAACATTGAAGAAAATTTATGGTCCAATTTGGACCACCATTTCAATCTCCTACTAAGCCTGGAATGTCTCTACACTTAGAAACTAGACCACTAAAGCAATCCCTGACTTGCTTAAACATTTTCTTCAATCTTTTAGGGCCCATTCCAAGGCATTATTAACCCCAATTCAAGCTGAAGAAAACTTAAGAGAATGACACCCCAGTCCCTCTAAGGGGGCTTGTATAGGTTTCTGTTTGCTTCCTTTGTCTACAAATGCTTATTCTCATTGGAAGGTAGTCATGAATCATTATTGGTCTTATACAGAGAAAAAAGTAGGTGGAACTCAAGGACATCTCTCTTTTCCTTTATCTTGCATACATAAGTAAGGAGATAGGAAATGAAAAATGAAAGGGAGACATAGGAACACAGAGGGAAGAAACAAGAAAAGCTAGATGATTGAACCTACTCCTTAACTCAAAGCCTTAATTGTTACTCATAATAAAGGTTATGTCTAAGTCATTGGTATAGAAATTAGGCTATTGATACAAAGCATGGGCATGTCAAATACTTGCCAGATTTTAGTACAAGAATATATATCCTAAATCTAATAGATAGATATGACTCTACCGATATATGAGGTAAAATAGTTGAATAAGGTCTTCAAAAGCCTCAGAGACACACAGAATATGTCAAAGTTGTTTTTATAATTTTAAATTTCTTTGACATGAGACAGGTTAACTTCTGACAACACCCAGCTGACCTCCAAGAAGATGATGAATATCAAAGAGCCTCCTTATGAAGATGTGGGAAACCAGGCCCTCGGCAAAATGTTCTCAATCCTGCCATAAAGAAAATTCTGCCTAAAAATGGTCAGCTTAGATGCAGGCGGAATTGATGGCTGCACTCTGCCAATACAGGGTAAGCAAGTCCTCAATAGTTCCTGCCCTGCTAATAAGTCTGGCAGATATATTGGGCCAGAAACGCAAAGGTGAGGCTCCAAAACTATAGAGATTGTTGTGTGACTCTTCAATCAGTAAACCACCTAAGCCAATTTGTTCATCCTGGAAGCTGCTAACCCACACTGCTGGTTCCCTCAGGGATTTAAGTTTTACTCCTTCTCAAGTCTCCGAGGGGCATTAAAGTCCACATAGTACAGTTTTACAATAAAGTTTAGGTGGTTAGGGGATAGGATCTTTGTAGATCAAGATAGAAAAATTAAGTTATTAGAGTTGAGATAGGATAGATATTGAATTTCATTCAGAAATTTAGACCCAACAGGACTGGAAAGATGTTTACTTCAAGCTGGAAAAATACAAATAGCCAAACCACTATAAATATAACATTTATATAACTCATGATTGTCACATGGTTCTCTCTGCTGTATATAGTTTGTTTTATATGTGTGTAATAAAATCAGCGTATTTTTTAAAAAGGTAATCTGCAGGATGTCAAAATATGAAATTGTTGCAGTAGCATCCACAGGAGTCACTTTTTAAAAATTCAACCTCTTCTTAGTCATTTTGTTCTATTGATCTCAAACACTGGCTGGTTACATGTTTATATTTGTATACCTAAAAAGTACCATTTCTGAAGACTTATTTCTTTGTAGAATGAGAAATTAGTTTCTTTATAAGAAACAAGTATCCTCTTAAATTAATAAAATACATTTTTCAAAAATGTCATTTTGGACAAAGGATATTGAGTTTGATTTACTATTATTTTATGCAGAAATAAGTAATATAATCATATTATTTGATATCTCTTTGCTTTACTACATTAGTTATATTACAAGAAATATTTCTAGCAGCATTGCTAAAATACATGCTAGAGGAGGGACTATAGGTATCTTATGTCTCTGGTTGTCTCTACCCAAAAAGATCTTTATGTTTTAGCCCAATTATACTGTTCTTCAGTATAAGGGTTACTTTCTCTGAATTGTGAATTTTTTCACTATGAGACTAATCTCAAAATCTTCCATTTAATAGTGTTTTAGTGAAATATCTTTCATTCATCCTTCTTCCCATTCCATTCTTAGAGGATGAGTTTTACTGTAGCTCTACAGTCTGTCATGATTTTCAGCAATTCTAAATATTTTGAAGTATTCCCATAAGCATATTTAGCTGCTATAGGGAAAGTTAATGAGGGATTTAATATCTTAACTACTTGCCCTAAAACCAATAACCTTTAGGCTCATGTAGGAGTACATTTGTGATTGTTCTGTTGAAGCCTGATCATTTTCTCTGATAGATGTAAACCTAGTGATGTTTTAGAAATGTCTTATTTTATTCAGTTCTTAAATGTATCTAAAAACTGCATTTAACACTTGGATTCAAATAACAGAGAAGCTTTGCCTTATATTTTTTACCTGTTTCTAGGTAGCAAACCAGTGATTGGAACGTGGCTGCTTGGGGGACATTTTCTTGTGACATAGTTGGATTCTGTTTGTTGGGCTGGTTAGTTGGTTTCCCTTTTTCTTTTGGTCTATCTAAGCCCCTACACTTTGAGCAAACTAGACAACAGTGTCTGGTTATGTGAGGGTGTGTGATGTTTGTCCACTTGGAATAGACTGGTGAGAGGGCACATGGTGTTTGCTACAAGGGCAACTATCTCACGCTAGAGCATAGTTTTTATCAATTGATAAACATGCTGGTACAAACTCCGAGAGGATGTAAATATGAACCCCGCAAACCACAGGCTTGCTTTTAAGCCTTTCAGAGTACTTCAAATCACAGTCTATCATCTCCAGATGCTCCTAGAGGGAAATACTCCAGAGAACGCTTCGAGGTTCCAGCTTTCACTTGCTGTCCCCAGGTTCCAGCTGCTGCAGTTGCAGTCACTTTTGCTGAATTTCTGGTTTGCTATTTAATGGATCTGCTTGAATCCTGTGAAATTGTTCCAAGGAACTGAGTCTAAAAAAGGTCTACTTATCCTTTCCCTATTAACATTCTTTCTCTCATATCTAGGATAGGTAGGTTGGAAGAGAAGTAGGGTCATTAAAGGACCACAAATAAGGTAGGTGTTTAAAAGATCAGAGCCTGCATATGCCCTCATGCCCACTCCCTCCATTCTACCCTCCCTTTCTTCTCATAGAAGGGCAGCTCCCCCCCCCAATGGGTACCAACCTATCCTGGTACATCAAGTCATAACATGGCAAGGAACATCCTCTCCTACTGAGGCTAGATAAGGCATTCCATCTAGGGGGGAAGGGATCCAAATGCAGGCAGCAGAGTCAGAAACAGGCCTTACTTTCCAGTGTTAGGGAACCTTCATGACAACCAAGCTGTATATCTACTACATATGAATAGAGGGCATAGGTCCAGCCTATGCATGTTTTTTTATTAATGAGCACCATTAATGTGAGCACCAACGGGCTCAAGCTAGTTTACTTTGTAGGTCTTCTTGGTCCCTTTGGCTCCATCAATCCTTCCCTCAACCCTTCCACAAGACTCCTAGAGCTCCACTTACTATTTGGCTGTGAGTCTCCGCATCCGTTTTCATCAGCTCCTGGATGGAATTCTCAGAAAATATTTTTGCTAGGCTTCTGTCTATTAATAGTGTCAGGGGTTGGCTATTAATAGTGTCAGGAGTTGGGTCTCAAGTTGGATGAATCATTATTTGATCATTTCCTTGATATTTGCTTCATTTTTTGTCTCAGAACTACTTGTAGGCAGGAAAAATTTTGGGTCAAAGGTTTGTAGATGGGTTGGTATCTGCTCCCCTCCACTGGAATTCCAACCTGGCTACAGGAAGTGACCTCTTCAGGCTTCTTATATCCATAACTCTCTCTTTTAGAGTCTTAGCTAGGGTCATCCTCATAGAAGTATCTCCAATCCAAGAGATGCACCCTCACTCATATCTGTTCTCTCTCCCAGCCTCTCCCCTCCCCACTCCTGATCTCTACTCCTCTCCCACCCCGTTCCCTCACTCTTTTCCTCAAACGATTATTTTATTTCCCCTTCCGAGTGATGTTCAAGCTTCTCTGGAACTGTGAGTTGTAGGATGGTTAGCCTATGGTGTCTGGCTAATATTCAGTTATGAATAAGTACATACCATGTGTGTCTTTCTGGCTCTCTGTCATCACCTTCAGATTGATATTGTCTAGTTCCATCCATTTGTGTGCAAATTGCACAATTTCTTTGTTTTTAATGGCTGAGATGTATTCCTTTGTGTAAATGTACCACGTTTTCTTTATTCATTCTTGAGTTGAGATACATCTAGACTGTCTCCAGTTTTTGGCTGTTACTCAACCTAGTTGAGTAAGTGTCCTTGTGTGCGGTGTATGGATTTATAACCAAGAGAGGTATAGCTGGGTCTTGATATAGACCTGTTCTTAATTTTTCTGAGAAAGACCCAGATAGATTTCCACACTTTTTGTACAAGTTTACTCCCCCATTAGCAATGGAGGGATGTTCCTGTTTCTCCACATCCTTGGCAGCGTGTCCTGTTAATTGAGTCTTTGATCTTAGCCATTCTGACAGGTGTAAAATGGAAACTCAGAGTCGTTTTGATTTGCATTTCCCTGATGACTAAGGAATTTAGTGTTTCTTTTTTTTTTTATCTTTTTAAATTAATTTATTTATTCATTTTACATGCTGATTGTAGCCCCTTCTCTTCTCTTCTCCTGGTTCCTACCCTCCCTTCCTCTTTCTTCATGCCCCCTCCCCTATTCCTCAGCAAAGAGGAGGTCCCCTACTTCCCCACCCCAGCTCATCACATCACATCAGGACTGAACATGTTCTCTTCCCCTATGGCCTGGCAAGGCAGCCCCACCAGGGTGGAGTGATCAAAAGTTAGGCAACTGAGTCTTGTCAAAGTCAACTCCAGCTCCCCATACTAAGGGACCATCATGAAGCCTGGGATGCCCATCTGCTACATCTGTGTAGGGGGCCTAAGACCAGTCTTTGTAGGGTCCTTGGTAGTTGCTTCAGTCTCTGCAAGCTCTGCTGAGCCCTGGTGAGTTGGTTTTGTTGGTCTTCTTGTGGATGTCCTCTCATTTCCAAGTCCTTATACACATCACCCCACTTTCCCGCAATACTCTCTATGCTTTTCCCAATGCTTAGGTGTAAGTCTCTGCATCTGTTTGGATCCGATGCTGAGTGTAACCTCTCAGAGGTCAGCCCTGATAGTCCCTTGTCTGTGAGCATAAAATAATATCATTAATAGTGTTAGGGGATGGCTATCTCCTATGGGGTGGGTCTCAGCTTAGGTCAGGCACTGACTGGACGTTTCCTCCATTTCTGCTCTATCTCTATCTCTGCACGTCTTGTAGGAAGGGTGAATTTTGCATAAAAAATTTTGTGGGTTGTTTGGTGTTCCCCTTGCATCATTATGAGTCATATCTAGTTAGAGGGTGTCCTATTCTGTCACCATAAGCTTGGTTTCCAGTTTTTCCACAGAGGTGACCCTGCCCATATTTTCTCATCTCTCTATAGTCCCTCTGTCCTCCCACATCCACTCTCTTCAAGTCTGATCTCGATCCTTATTTTTCTCTGCCCTCCCTCTCCTACTTTTTTGCCTCTCTTCAAACATTTTCACTGTCTATTCTATTTCTGCTACAGAGTGATACTTAATCATACTCCCTTCAGTCCTCTTAGTTACTTACATTCTTTGGCTCTGTGAATTGCAATATGTTTATCCTGTACTATCCAGGATAAAATCCACTTTTTTCTTCAAGTGTGTGTACATGTATGTGTTTGTTCTCAGAATTTGTCTGTACTATCATATTTCATCATTTTAGTTCTTTTAGCTTTACTGCTATTATTATTATTAATTATTATTTTTTCACATTACATCTGTTTGTAATCCTCTTGCTCTTTTCTTCCTGTTTCCACATTCCCTCCCTCTTCCTACCTATTCCCTTCCACTAGACCTCTTTCATGTGTTGTCTTCTTCCTCCATTGTATGACCACAGCCTATCAGGTCTCATCTGGATGGCCTGCATCCCCTTCCGCTGTGTTCCAACAGGGCCTTTATGCCAATGGGCAGTGTTCAAATTTTGAGTACCAGAGTTTACGTCAGAGGCAATCCCGTCTCTCCTGCCACCTTCCTCACATGGAGAATGAGTTTTCCATTGGCTAAGTCTGAACAGGGGTTCTAGGTTCTCTGCTTGCAATATCCTTGCTTGGCACATCAGTTGTGCAACACACCCCTGACTCCACATCCCAGCTTTAAGAGGCTTCTTGTAGAGCTACTGACAAACCCATATTTCCATCCCTCAACTCTTCCATACAACTCTCAGGGCTTCACTGAGGGTCTGGCTGTAAGTCCAGTATCTGTCCAGATCCACTGCTGGATGGAGTCTCTCAGAAGACATCTATGTTGGACTAATATCCACTTATAAGTGAGTATATACCATGTGTGTCTTTCTGGGTCTGGCTTATGTACTCAAGATGATTCTTTCTAGTTCCATCCATCTGCCTGCAAATTTCAAGATTTCCTTGTTTTTGATGGCTAATTAGTTTCCATTGTGTAATGTACCAGAATTTCGTTATTCATTCTTCATTTGAGGGATATCTAGGCTGCTATGAACATAGTTGAAGAAATATCCTTGTGGAATATCTTTTGGTATAGCTGGGTCTTAAGGAAACACTATTCCCATAATTTGACTTCTTCTTTTCCAATTTGTATCCCCATGATCTCTAGTTTTATTATTGCTGTAGCTAGATCTTCAGGTACGATATTGAAAAGATATGAAGAGAGCAGGCAGCTTAGTCTTGTTCCTGATTATAATGGAATTGCTTTAAAATTTTCTCCATTTAATTTGATGTTGGCTAATGGCTTGTCGTATATTGCCTTTATTATGTTTAGGTATACACCTTGTATCCCAGATGTGTCCAATACTTTTAACATGCATGTTGGATTCTGTCAAAGGCTTTTTCAGAATCCAATGAGATATTTGTGTGTGTGTTTTTTCTTTCCATTTGTATGATTAATTATATTGATGTATTTTCATATATTGAGCCAGTCCTGTATCACTGGGATGAAGTTTACTTGATCATGGTAAATAATATTTTTTATATGCTTGATTTGGTTTGTGAGTACTTTGCATCAATGTTCATGAGGGAAATTTGTCTGAAATTCTCTTTCTTTGTTGAATCTTTGTGTGGTTTAGGTACCAGGGTGACGCCAGACCCATAGAATTAGTATGGCAATGTTCCTTCTGTTTCTATTTTGTGGAATAGTTTGAGAAGTATTGGTATTAGATCTTTTTTGAATATCTGGTGGAATTTTATATCAAAACCCCTCTGATCTGTGGGGGTTTTCTTGGTGGGGAGTTGTGGGTTTGGGAGACTTTTAATGACTGCCTCTATTTCCTTATGGGTTACAGAAAGATATACATAGTTTACTTGATTAATTTTACTTTTGTAAGTAATCATCTCTTTCATTTAGACTTTCCAATTTTGTAGAGTACAGGTTTTTAAAATAAGCCCCAATGATTCATCAAATTTCCTTAGTGTTTGTTGTTATATCTTTCTTTTGATTTTGTTAATTTGGATTTAGTCTCTCTGCCTTTCGATTATTTTGGATAAGGGTTATTTATTTATATTGTTGTAACTGACTATCCTTCAGACAATACTGAATTGTCTTATCAGAGTTGATCATACTTGGACTGTAAGCTAGGCAAAAACAAGAACAAACAAAAACACTAGGGAAAGGTCATTGGACCCTCAACTAAATATCTAACCACCATTTCTAGACTTTTTTCTGCTGTTCTTCCATAACTGCATGTGGCTTCAAGGTCTCCTATGGAGCAATAGCATGTAACCTGGAAATTAGTAAATAAGGATTGGTCTAGAATAATTACAATAGGAAGTCAGTTAAGTGGTATGAAGGCTTTCCAGTGAAGCTTACTGGGAGACACCCACACTCCTGTCTGTAACTTCTCACCCATGCTTGTGTAAACCTGCTGGTAAGGCTGAAGTCTGATGTTTCCTGTTAGCCTCTGAGTTCAGCCTATAAAGATAGAGTCCCTTTCTCAGCATTGTTCTCTTTTTACCTGATCTGGAGAACTCCAGATCTTATAAGGAACAGTACATAGCCCTCAGAGAATATGAAAGCCCCTAGAACCTGTTCAGCAAGCACCTAGAAATACTCAGCAAAAACAAGCAAAAGCAATTATACAAAGTAGTCATCTGTGATATCACATTTGAATTAAACAAAACTCTATTTGATGGGTAGATAAAAGGCTTAATGGTCAAGAGTACTTGCTACCCTTGCATGTGATCTAGATTTAATTGGCAACACTAATATAGTGGTTCACAACAAACTGTAAATTCAAATTCCAGCAGTTCTTATTGCCCTTTCTGACTTTTACCAACACCAAGTACGCACGCACTGTATATAAATACATGTAGGCTAATCACTCACATAAAAGTATATAAAATATGTCTTTATTTAAAAATTTTACTAATTACCAGGTATGGTAACACAAGGACAACATACGCTACATAATAGTATATATCTGGCTAGACATAGTCTGTACAAGAAAACTTTATTCCAAAATATTAAAAAATATAACACATTGAAATATAATTAGAAAAATTATCCATAAAACAGTTTTATGTGTGAGAAAAAATAGAATTTTAGTTACTTATTTGCATATAGTAAAATGTATTACTATAATAAATTTAAAAAAAGGAATTAATGAAAATATTTTTCTGTGTTTTTTCACATTCTGATTCAAAGTTTCCTGTCTTCCTTTTTTCTATTTAAGTGAAAGATAATACTATGCGTTTTTACTAACGGCCTTTTCAACACATTTTCTTTATGTCAAGTTGTTGCTTCCTGTATTATTCAGGATATAAAAGGAGTATAAAGTATCTCTATTTCTTAGTGTACAGTGGCTTGGCAGAGAACTTGAGTGTCTAAGAATTGAATAAGTAAAACATGTTAAAGAAGGATGTGTTCCTGCATGCTCATGAATATATCTTTTCTTTTTTTCTGTCAGATATACAGAGAATATTGTCCAACCTTCAGAAAGATTAAGTACTTGTTCCAGATGAGGAACAATATAACTGCTCATCCCAAGCAAGCTGCTGTCCCTCTTCTTTTTATCCCTGTTCACAGCAACTACAACAGTATAAGGATGAAGAGAGCCATTGTACCAAGAGAACTCCTGTAAAGTCTCAAGTATAGAAATATTTAAGAATTTCTTGAAATATATAGCTGGAATCATAAAATAAATGCTTTCTTCCTAGTGAAGGCATACTCAATCTTAGGAGATAATTAATTAGACAAAATGCACAAATAGAAAAAGTCTTTGTGAGTCTCCCAGCTTGACAACATAGGAAGTAAAAAAATAAATAAATAAAGTGTGCTGATTATGAGCAAATGTATTCTATGAAAATAACTTTTAGCATAGTATGTTTATGTTAAAGTGTCTATTCAAGAAAATTTCCAAGATACTATTCTTTCTAAGAGGTTTATTTATTAGATTTCTGTCTTCTAAGAACAAAGAAGTTTAATTGATACAGAGAAAGATTACTGGAATCACAAAATGCCCCCAGTGCTAGACAAATGAGTGTTCTGGTCAATAGATACTTGCAGGGGTTAGATTACTTCTAGAATGACCTGGAACACATTGATATTAAGTGACTATAGCTTCTGTTATTCAATCAAGAAATTTTATCACTTCAATATCCAAAATACAGGGGTAGAAAGGAATTCTGTATATAATTTTAGCATGAGGAAGGCCAGACTGAAATACAAATTCACAGCTGAAAGACAATTCCTGAAAAACTGTTTCTGAACTTTGACCTCTTGCTAGGAAAGGTGATAGAAAAATCACCAGTTAATACAAACTAGTGCTGCACCGTATTCATGTTCATAACTCATTTTTTTCTCTCTTTCACTCAGCTCAGTGTGAAGTGGATTCAAGGTCACATTTGTGACTTTACCTAAGTGTTGGGTGGATGAAATAACATGAATAAAATAATAAAGTCTATGAGATAATTGTGTGAAATTACAAAGGAAAACAATGTGGTAAAGAGTCATAATTCTGAGTTTAACCTCAAAAGCTACTTATCATTAACTTTTTTTATTATCTCATTTCATTCCTGTTATGACCTCATTTGAAGTCACTGACTTACAAAAGTGAATACTGTGTACTTGCAACAGAGTAAAAAGGGTATTTTAGTAAATGAGGTGATGAGTAAGCATATCATAATGACTTACTTTTTCTCTAGCTAACAAAATATGAGATTTTTAAAAGTATAGCAGTCTTTAATAGAAGGTTGAAGAAATTTAATCAAATATTAATAAACCATTTCAACACTTCTCAAGTTATACTTTGCCTTGACATTCAAATTTACATAGCCACAAAGTGTTTGGAACATCATATAAAATCTAATCAAACAACGTACATAAGAAAAATATGCTTTTCATATATTTTAAATGGTATACAAAATTCAATATTTTAATTTTGTCTGCATTATATCAAAATATAATATTTATTAGGGTTTTATTTTTATACAAGATCAAAGAGTAACCCATTTAGAGTAACTTTAGTTTCTTTACGGAAATAATTTGTACAACTACTGAAAGTTTAAATGACATTTTCTTTAGTGTTGTATAAATAGAAAAGGAAACCTTTGATTAAAATGAAGATTTCTTTATGAACGGCAGTTACAACTCTGACAGCATTTCAATATATCAATAAAATGGGAATATGTGCTGAAAGTAAGTCAATAAGATTTGTGATACCAATTTATTTGCAAACAATACTCAAATCAGAGAAAAGTGCATGCAAATAGCTCTATTAAACTTAATCTATATTGAAAAGAGAGAATGCTTAAGGATGTAATGAAAATTGAAGTACTTCTTTAATTATCTGCATGAATTGCTCAGCGATCAGTACTTTAAAAAATAGCAGTAATGTGTTTTGGTTAACAATGAAGTGTTTAAGCAAGACTATATGGTTAGGATTCTACTGAAAGTCTCAGCAAAAACATAAAACCACATCAATATTTGGTGTAGCATTTATAAAGCAGATAAACCTATTCCATCCTTTGTAACTAGTAGAAGATGGAAAAAAAAGAATACTTTAAAAAGTTTAATATTTTATAGTTATGTAAAATACCCAAAGTGATATTTAAAATCTGATGAGAATATAATTTAATGTTCTTGATGTTTGACGTGTAATTAGTTTCATTATAATGCCTCATTTCAGGTATGAATTAATATAAGTCCATCATTAATACCTTTCTTGGGTCTTTTAAATTATATAAAATCAAACTATAAAAGTTATAGCATAGTCTACAAGGAGCTACTAGTAGATATAGTAAAGTACTTTATTATTGTAAACTTAAATTAATTTAGATTATCATATTTTCATTCATATTTAAAAGAGTCTAGATTTACTGTCAATATTAAGTTATAATATATTGACTAAGAATATTTCAGAGAGTTACAATGATGTGGGAATATAACTAGCCTCAAAGGAAATTCTAGAGTCTGTGAAATATTTTATGCATAAGTAAATTACTTCTTATGGCATACTGCTATGCCCATTACTGCACCCGTAGCTCTAAGGATAACGGATCCACTTCTCAGAGTAGATAATATATGAAGAACAGTTTCAGAAAATTCATACCTTCCTTTTGTCTAATACACTTCTCTATTTCCAGTTAATAGTAACTTCCATTAATGTGGTATAGTCATTAAAATTGAAAAAGTAATATTGATCGATTATTTATTTGTTAAGAGTATAAATACATAATTCCCTTTCTTTTCCTTTCTCAAATGGTTACATTTAGTGTGTCCTTGCTGTGTGGATTGCTGTACTGAGTCATAGGCACCATAACTGAGTAGAGCAGTGTTGGACCCTGCAGTTAAGGTCCAAGTCTGGCATTACCAGATTGCCTCTGAGCTCAGTGCTAAAATGATAGACTCCCTTCCTCAGCTAGGTTCTCTCCTCTTTGCTTGATCTGGGAAAACTCCAGATCCTTTAAGGATGACCATATAGCTCTCAGGAAGACTACAGGCCCAACCCTTTCCTGACACTCCCCGCCCCCCCCAAAAAAAATCTGTTCAGTGTGCACCTAGGGATTTCTTGAAATACCTTCCCCATGCTGATGAGATTCTTTGGTACTTTAGTTTTCAACCAATGAACTTTATCCCTACTTCTTACCTTACCTGGAGTTCTTCCCCTTAAGGCAGATGCCCATAGAACAATTAAGTACTGCATTCTTCTTTTTATCATAGGTCTGTGCTGCTGTATATAAACAAAGAATCCCAGTCATTCCTAGTCCTAGCAAATCAAACATTTTCACCCCTGAAACACCACCCCCCCACTGCCTAAGGTGAAATAAACTTGCACTCTCATTCACTCCTCCACCATGACCTTCAGAGACTTGCACTTTCTTGTTTAATCTTCTAATTTGCCTGTCTAGCCAGTGTGCAAGCTCCTTGGAGCTCCAAGCTCCCTGCTGCTGCCTGGCCTGAGACCTGGGGCTTAGCTAAAAGAGAAGTAACCTCTCACTGCTAGTGTGTGCTATCCTGACCATTTTAAAGAGCTATAATACTTGTGAAGAAAATGTGTTTCTCCCACACCATCTATATGAACCTGAGATCTTGTGACAGGGAAGTCTTTTGTGTCCAGGCCTTCAGGGAGATGCAGAATGACAGTGCTGTTGGTTCTTTTCTCTCAATGGTAGCTTGCATGACGCTTCTGATAGAAATAATTTAAGTAAATTGTATAGTTCATTCTAAGTAATTCTCTATGTACAACATAATGTACAAAATATATCTGCCTTTTCATGCCACAAAGTTGTTAGAATACTACTAATTTTTAAAGTATGCTTATTCATCCTTCAAAACTACTCCAGTGATCTATGAATCACTAATCATTTTTAGTATCTTAATAATTTAACTTTTTCTTAATGCCAAGTATATTGAATTAAAGGATATAACCTTTTTGGTTGATTTCATTGGTTACCGATAATTTCTTTAACATTTTTCATTACTTCTCTGTGGGTTGATGACTCCTTTTGTTTTATCAAAGTCGTACTCTACAGAAGTGGTTTTGAACCTATGGGTTGTGTCCACTTTGGGGATCTAATGACCCTTTCACAGATGTTCTTTGGCAACCAGAAAACACAGATATTCACCTCACAACTTGTAATAGTAGCAAAATTGCAGTTATAAAGTAGCAACAAAAATAATTTTATAAGTGGGTGTCATTACAACATAAGGAACAGTATTAAAGTCTTGCAGCATTAGGAAGGGTGAGAACCACTTCTCTCCAGTGTGAAATAATGAAATGAATAATGAATGGTTCTAGGGAAAAGAATTTTCAAAGAGAAATGGGGAAAATGCTGCTTATGAATCTAAGCATCATGGGACACTCATTTTGCTCAGTAGTTACCTCCTTTCTTTTAACCTATGTTTTATTGCCTCTATTTTTTTAGCCCTTCTGTTTTTTAAAATTTCTATATTAAGTGCCTAATGTTAATAAAACTGATTTAACTTAATTTCCTCACAAGAGTCTCATTATATTTAGCTCTTTGGTTTTTAAAGAATGATATTGACACATCTTTGGAAAAGATCATATATTATATTGAATAATTAATAACCCTTAGATTTAACATGTCATTAAAACAGAATAATTGATGTAAGCAATCCATTTTTTAGTTTGCAATGTGTGGAAAACATTTTAGTTTATTCACTAGTAATCAACAGACTCTATACTGTTATTTACTGATTGCTGTTACATTTTCCTAAGGGCCCTGAGTGAGATTAAGTGCTTTATAGAATGGCTACACAGTCTGCGCCTGAAGGCATTGCATAATGAAGGTAAAATGAGAGAGATAGTACTTCTGACATATATACGTATCACATTTTCACAAATACACATATGTGAGTATTCTGGGATGTCTTCCCCTCCCTTAAAGTCAGATGGGCCACAAATCTCTGTAGGGATTATAGGAGTAAAACTGTCAGCTTGATTTACATGGAATAACACTAAAAATCCATTCTGGGTTACTCACATAGATGTTTTTATTTGCTAGTTGACTGAAATAGGTGGAAGTTGCAGCTTTTTATTAATATGATTATCACATGACTCTAGAACTCATACTCTTTTTGAGCAGAGACAAAAGAGAAAAAAAGTACCATCACGAACTAATTCAAATAAACACAAACTCACTTTTTTCTTTCTTTTTTTCTTTTAATCTCTGAAGGCTTTCTTAGAACAATATAGCTGAATTGAATACAACATGAACCTGAGCATCCAGAAAAACAGACATGCTTCTAAGCAAACAAAATCAAAGCGAACAACAACAAATAAGAAATCATAACTGATGGAACATCCTGATTTGAAATAAAAGTGTCAATTTTGACTCAGTAATTGAGATAGTAATATAATACATCAGTAGAAAGGAAACTAGATAATTTGGAATATAATTCAACTGTCAGTGATATTTTCTGTATTTTAGCATGTATTATGAAAATGACTTTAAACAAAAGGATTTTAAAAATAATATAAAGTTACTTAGAATCAGGTGTATCACTAAGGTAATTTGCAATATGTACAGACATGACCTCTAAATATAAAATCAGGAATGGGACAGGGCTTCCTACAATTCCGACACCTTTTCAATAGAATGCAAAAGCACTATCCAGAGCAAAAACGAGCAAGAAGGAAATTAAAGAGATACATAAAAAAAAAAAAAGAAGAAGTCAAATTATCTATATTTTCAGATGACATATTATAAATAAGATCAAACAAAAATTCCACAAGGAAACTTATACAAACAATAACTTTAGCAAAGCCAATTTAAAAACATGCAAACAGTGCATGGGTTCTATATGTTAGCAACAAACACACTGAAGTGAGATCAGGGCCACATTCACATTTATAATAGCATGAGAAACAATAAAATATCTTGTCATAATTCTGGCTGTGGAAATTAACCCTTTCAATGAAAAATTTAAATCTCTGAGTAAACAAACTGAGAAAACCACTAGAAAATTGAAAGATGTCTTGTGTTGTGGTTTGAGTAATAATGTCTCTTATAGGGTCAAAGATCTGAATGCTTGGTCACCAGGGAGTGGCACTATTTCAAAAGTATTAAGAGGTTCATCTTTATTGGAGAAAGTATGTCAACAGTCGTGGAGTTTGAAGTTTTTAAGGCTAAAGCAAGTTCCAGTGTTTTCACTTTCTGATACCTATGGACCTTGATTTACAACTCTGAGCATTCTTTCTTTAACACCATGTCTGCTTGAGTGTCACCATGGATTCTGACATGATGATAATGGCCTGAAACCCTAAAAGGAATTGAATTGTAATCTGAATAAATTAATAAAATAAAATAAACAAAAAATAAATTTAAAAATTTAAAAACCCCGACATAAACCCCAATTAATGTTTTTCTTTATAAAAACTGGTATCATCATGGTGTCTCTTAACAGGAATAGAACAGTGACTAAGATATGCAGTGCTCAAGACCTTTCTGAGTAAGATTCCATTTGCATAGGAAGAAAGGGCAACAATGGACAACTGGGATTTCATAAAACTAAAGTGCTTTTCTATGCTATGGAAAGAATCAACTGGGAGAACTGTAAATACCACACAATGGGAAAGAATCTTTTCCACCTATACATCTGACAGAGGATTAGAAGATAAAATTCAAAACATAAAACAAAACAAATGATGCAAAAACTCAAAATAACAAATGATAAAATTAAAAGAAATTAGGGATTTAAACAGAAGGAAATCAAATGATGACGTGTAAATGAGTAAGAACTATCTTTTAAAAAGTACTCATCGTGTTTAACAATTAAGTAATTATAAAGTAAAACAATTTGGAGATTTAATCTTATGACAGAAGAGTAATAGAAATTCACAGAAAAAGTATAACAAGTGCTGGATAGAAAGGAGGGAAGTAGACCCCTCACTCACTGTGGGATTGAAAAATGGTGCAGACACTTTGGGAGACATTATAGAGAATCCTCAAAACTATAAAAATAACTAAGTGTTATGACACAGCTATACCACTTCTTGGGTTATGTGTGGAGAAATAAGCATCCTACTCCAGGTGTATTTGCTCTGAAATGCTCATATCCACTTTGTTCACAATAACCATAATATGGAAACAACCTAAATGCCCTTCAACAAGGGAATGAAAAGGAACAGTGCTACATATAAAAAATGAAGTGCCCTTCAGCTATATGGAAAAAAATAAAATCATGAAATTTGCAAGTAAGTGGCTAAACATAGAAAACATATTATGTGAAATAATTTTCAGTCCCAAAAATACATTCCCTTGATGTTCTTCCTCATCTGTGGTTCCTAGCTACAAATCCTCAGATGTGAGAGTACAGAAAAAAACACAGCAATGTGTAAAGGGTGGAAGAAGTTGGGGTTAACAAAGGAATATGAGGCACAAGTGTTAAGAAACAGCAAATAAAAACACAGAAGGAATCTCTGAATGAGAGGGATAAATGTCAGATAAGGACAAATAACAAAAAAGATTGTTTTATTAAACCTGAAAGAATAATATTTCATATTTATTTTATGTATTACATATGTAAGTCACACACACACACACACACACACAACTTACAGATTGTTAAACCACTTTGGCTGACAATATTCCTTACAATATACATCCACTAACAAAGCACCAGTACCAAATAAGAGAATCCTCTTTTTGAACGGTTGATCAATGTTCTCCAAGTTACTCCTAATTTATATAGCCTGTCAATGTAGCTCTTGCTCGCCTGAAATTGACTGGCAATGTGCCCCTATAACTGAAGACACTGCATACGCAGCACACATAGGACACAAGATTAGGTAGATTCTGGCTGGGGCTGATCTGAAACCCTTTTCCTGCGTTCTGGCCTTCACAGCATCAGAAATTACAATGCTGTCTTCCGAAGGAGAGAAACAATTAAAAACCAATTCCAAGCTTCAACTCTTATGAAATGTAATTTTCAGCATTGTAAGATATCCATATGGTTAAAAAAAATGTCACTCCTATAAAGGATCATACCCAATATTTGTCTAGTTGGTCCACTCAAGAAGATGTAAATCATGTGTGGTAATTGAAACCTAGTCGGCTTTTCGGAACTAATGAGGTAATGCACGTTTTGTTAGAGTACTATCATTCTTACTGTATTCTAAATTTTGGTCTTATATCCACCCTTATGTGTAGCTATTACTTCTCTTCTCTTTTTAGCAAAAGAAGGATATCACTGAATATCATTTTCAGACATAATTGAATTGAGCCCACCTCAATGGCTATACTTATGCCAGAGCTCCTGTCTCTATGGCTCAGGGAACATCTCTGAAAAGTAGAAAGAAAGATTATGAGGGCCAGAATATGAAGAGCAGTTAGATGAAGGAATCTGTCTAGAATCAGCTCCATAAACAAGCCTGGAACATGGATAGTTCAATGGATATATTCAAATGGACGGAGAACCATTCTACAGGTCCCATCCATAGCTACTGAGTGCTCAAGGAGAAGAACCACCACCTCCTGGGAATGAGCACTTTTATTAGTTTTCCAATGCAGAATGATCATCCCTGAAAAAAATATTTAAAAAGAGATTATCAAATTGAGAATGGGAGGGTGTGGAAGGGCTTTTGGAGGAGGGAGCTTTCACAAATGACTAATACAACATATGCATGCTAATATTTTAAAGGTATAAAATAATTATACAGTAACTAAATTATAGTATTTTTACAGAAGATTTTAGAAGTTAGTACTTTGATTTATATTTTTATTTATTTTGGAAAATCAAACAAGTTATATTTTAAAATGTAGATTTTTTTCTTTCCTATGCTATGGTTATACTAAGACTTCAAAGGGTCAAAATTTCAATATTAATCAATGGCGTTATGACAATTTAGCTCTGGAAAAGTACTGCTAATATGATCATATCATAAGCTCAAGATTTTCATTTTCTTTTTGGTTGTTTTCTGGGTACTGACTTAAAAATGCTTCTTACTATACTAAAAACATCTCTGACAATCTATATCTACCTCTTTGAAAAAAAAAGTATTAATGCTTTTAACTCGAATTTATTCTTGAGTCCCTAGGCTTTTACTATATCTCAAAGTGTCTACTGTCTTTCTACAACGTGTTTCTTAGTACAGATTACAAACAGTGTTAACTGAAACGCCTAACATACCTAAAACTTATTTCTTCTCATAAACTTACAAATTCTTATAAGCTTCAGGCAATCCACTTGGGTCCACTTCTCCCAGATCTATTGGACTCCTAATAAGTACTGTCAACTAACAGCCTGTTTCCCCACCTGCCTATTCTTGAGCTTGGGATCTCTGCCCTTTTCATCATCTTGGTACCACTCTCCCCTAATGAGTAAGACTACGGGCCTAAAAATTTTAAAAGTATACTTAAGACAAAGCTTTGCCCTAAACTCCTTAACTTTACCTTCTGTTGCTAATATATAATTATTCCAGCAGATTTCCAATCAAATATTGCAAAATGCTCAAAAAGGTGTAAGCATATCCCTATCCCTAGATGATACCTCAGAGCATGGTGAGTGAGCAGAACAGCCTGGTCTTCCAGGACTTGGCCAATATTCCAGCTTTTTTGGTCCCCATCAACTGTGCCCTATTGTCAGCAGGATATAGTCATTTTGATTTTGTCACCCTTTACCATTTGCTAGCAATAAAAGGGATAGGATGTTAAATTTTAAAGCAGGAACAAAGCTATGGTGCCTGTGTAATATTAAGCTGACCTGGCCTCACGCATCCCTTAGTCCCTGCCTGTTACAGGGTATTATTGGAATACTTGGCTCTGTACCCTAAACCTCTCCAGTGTAGGTCTGGACTGCCACTCCTACAGAAGCTCTACCCTATATAGCCCAGAAATTTTGGTAACACACCATTTTGTACCTTTGGCCTACTGGATATTGTACTTTCCTCTTTTCTCCTCTCTTCTTCTCCTTCCCCTGTCCCCACATGGACTAACTTAGCCTGGTCATGACCCCTTTGAACTCTTCCAGATGTCCCTGACTTTAGCTATTCTCTCCCACATATCTATAATAAACATTCTCTTCTACAATACCTAGGTAAATCATGTCCTTTCTTTTCTTTTTTGTTCCCATTTTCATTCTTCACTCATTGGTCTATGACCACTTATCAACTCTCCCACTGGAATAATAAGTCTAAATAAATGTTTTTCTTGATGAGTTGTTTTGGTTATGGCTTTATTTGTATTTAACAGATTATTTAATTGAATAATTATATAGTTGAAACAAATTATATTTCTTCAATTTCTTTATTAAATCCTGGTGATAAAGTATATATTAAAATCCATGCATAACTTTTAAATAGTAACTCTAGAGGAGAAATTTCTGAAATTGTAAACATTTCCTCTAGATATAATTCTGGCATTTATTACATAGGACAAATTTACTTCCTGTATTGTTAACTAAAAGATGATTCATCACTTCTCCTACTTTTCTTTCTATTTTAATTTGTATTAGAGGCACATACATGTGTTTGTACACACATGCACACACTCACACATATATGAATATGTTTGTCTATCAATTATCTATTTACATACTTACTTACAATGAGGACAGAAGTGAGGGAGAACAGTTAGGTGAGAGCTAGTCTGCACTGTTAACCATCCTAAATGTGGAGCCATCCAGGCAACATACCTCTGAGTATGTTTACTAGAACTTTCTAGAGAGGTATAATTGAGGTGAGAAGACCTATCATGAAACTGGATGACGCCAAACCTTACACTAGATTCCAAAAATGAAAAAGGGGGAAACAACATGAACAAAAACATGCATTGCTCTGTGTTCTTGAATGATTTCCTTAAGATGATGAAATATAGTATCAAAAGGCTGGCAAAACCTTCTCCTCCTCAAATTGTTCTTTCTGTTTTATCCTAGCAATGAGAAAAATAACTAATATAGCCTTGTATTGCTTAAGACTGGACCAAATGGAAAAGGGATATTTCAGATATAAACATTTTCCTTTCTTTATTACTGAAAACCTTACGGTTCTCAGCTTTATACAATGTGTGTACTGTTCTATCATTTCTTCTTCTTTCTTTTCTTATTTTCAGAGTAGAGAGACATTTATTTTACAGATTACAGTCCACTTTTAAGGTGAGTAAGGTCAGAATCTCAAGAAGGAACTTAAAGCAGAAGCCATAGGAACACTGACTGCTACCTTGCTCCCTTGCTTGAAGATTCATGTTTTGAGCATTATTTTCCTTACTTGCATTCTACTTCTCCTTGGGGGCAGAAGTACTTTTGTACTCAGATTCTAGATTTTCCATCATATAATCTTGCAATGCAACCCTGATGATATAGTTGTAAATATTAATAAATATATTTTTAATTTATATGGACTAAATCTTAGCAGTTATTACCTCAATAAAAAAAGTTTCTTCAGACCCAAAGCTATTGCAAAATTAGAATATTGACAGGAACAGATGTTAGCATTTCATTCTCAATTCTTTCCTAAGTCAATTCAAATGTTCCCAACTCCCTGAAATCCCAAAAATAATTAGTTAAAAAAAAAAAAAGACAAGTGTTTGGAAAGGCACTCTAGTTTGATAAAATCATGATCTTATTTTTTTTTTTCTCTCTTCAAATAAATGTGACTCAGACTGGATCTGAACAACAACTGGCAATCAGCAACACATTCTTCATTTCCATAACTTAGAATGACGTCAACCCTTTTTGTAACCAATTTTTAAAAATAGTAATGGAAACTGGCAGAAATTCTGTTTTTTTTTTTGTTTTTTTTTTAATCATCTTGCAGGTTTTAACAAAGAAAGTCAAATTAAAGTATTAAAAGTCAGATCTTATGTTTTCAATTTACTTTTCTCAAAAAAGAGCTGACACTGTTTTGTCTTTCTGTTAAAATCTTTGTATTAGTTAAAGTAATGTTCTGACTGAAATGCACCAAGAACAACACTGAATGGGCTCAGTATGGCTTGTGCTGTCATTGATGTCATTACTGACCTGCCACCAGGGCATTGCCCTGCCCAGGACTATACAAAAGGACCAACCTTCCTCATTGTCTCTCTCTATTCTATTCTTTCTCTACTCCTCTTTACTCTTCCTCTCTCTCTCTCTTCCTCTTATGCTTTCTCTGTCTCTGTCTCTGTCTGTCTCTGTCTCTGTCTGTCTCTGTCTGTCTCTGTCTCTGTCTCTCTCTCTTGCTCTCTCTCTCTCTCTCTCTCTCTCTCTCTGCAGTACCTGCTCCTTCCTTTCCTTCTCTCCCCATGCTCCTTTCATAAACTCCTCTATAACATAATATCTGCTGCCACGTATGTAACATGGGAATATAACACAATAAATCCATAAAAAGAAGCTAAAACTCCCAGAAGAATTATGGTGAGTGGTACAAGGAGTTGAAAGGGGATGAAAATGGGAAAAAAGATGAAAATTCAGGCTACTTATGTATAAAATTCTCAAAACAATGAAGCATCTATATTGGAAAAATAAAGACTAATTCCTTTACCAATTCACAGTGTCTTATTTTTCTTTTTAAGTAGTAGTAGAAAAGTATTCATTAGGCTGGTATATTTCAAACTATTTAAAATACCTATACCAAAATATAATTGTGTAAACTGCTTTTAATCAAAACTAACAATATGAAAGTAATTTGTTTAAAGTCAACATAAATAAAAAAAAATACTAATAAAGCCTACTAATTTCTAAATCAGACAAAAAATTGAAAATCTTATGATCATTATTTCTGAAATTTTATACATTTCCGTTTTTCTTTATAAGTTTCATAGTTTCCATATGACACTATCTCTCCATTCTATTCTAATTAAAAATTAATAATCATTAGCATGTATGTGTGCATATGTGTGTGTAAGTATGTATGTGTTTACATGCATTCATGTGAACACACATCCACCAATGACAGGGGAAGGCCAGAGAGCAGCTTTGTAGAGTTAGTTTTTTCTAGGTATGTTCTGTAGGGTTTGGGGATCAAAGCCAATTTAACAAGCCTGCACAGCAAGCACCTTAAACTGCTGAGTCATCTCTCTGCCCCTTATTTCCATTTTAAACTTTAAGATATGAAATAATTTTTAAAATACTTTTCTATATGCCTCTAAAAACAGACTGTCTAAATCCCATGCTGTTTCTTTGCTCGGAGCTTTAATACTGTGTGCTTAATATTTACAAAAACAAATTCTAAATTTAAAATTGTGACTAGTGTATTTAATAATTATTTCATTTTTTTTAATCTCTTCAGTCCAGAGGCTATAAAATATGCGACATACAGACTAATTTCTGCTTTCATTTATCATATTCCTTCCCTCACTGTGTCTGGGTTTCATGTTTGTTATGCTTTTGGAGAACTTGAGTAGTAGATAGATGTGCAGCACTCTATATTGCTCCAACAAACCAACGTGTGCTAGTACTTGGACCCTTTTGTTTTTTAGAGAGCTTGTGTAAATTCTAAGATTTTTGTTTCAGATTTAAATAATAATAATAATAATTGTGATGATGATGATGTGACATTCTCTTGTCAGACCGTCCCTGCTATTGTCTTTTCACGGCTCTTAGCCATACGGACCTTATTATAGAAAATGCAGATGAGCAAACTTTCCCTTTCCTTTTCCCTAGAAAACCATCTTAATGTGTAAGATGCCAATTCTGTTTAAGGTTTTCTCTCAGAGTAGATTTCCACTTCTGTTGCTTTCTTCAAGTGTCTTAAATGTTGAATTGATGCCATTTTCCAGCAAATGTGAACATCTTCCCTCTTTTCTTTAGCTGTTTTTACAGACACTTATTAAACTTTCTAGGTATCATTTAGGGTATTACAGTAATAAATAAGTAAATGTCAGAAAGAAATAAAGGTGAGAATATAGTAAAAAAAGAAGAAGAAAATAAGAGAGTAGACAAAAAGGTAGTGAAAGCCATATGGCTTAACACACTACGTACTCTCCATGCTTTTGAACACTCCTGTTGGTTCAAGTCTTCATGGCAGTACAATGATGATGCCAAGAAGAATGAATAGGTAGCCAACTCACCAATGTATTAGTCTTTTTCTACATCAACGCTAAGTAAAGAAACATAGTCTTACAAGTAAATCCAGCAACCCAAAGGAGGACAATATGTACATACATATATACATGATAGATAGATAGATAGATAGATAGATAGATAGATAAATAGATAGATAGATAGGTAGATAGATAGATGATAGATAGATAATGAGTAATAATAAATAATATGTGCTACTACTTTGGAAATAGTTTTATGTTAATAGGGACTTCACAACTTCCCTAGTGGACAACTTCTGGGTACAGTTAATATTTTGTTCTGCCTGTTGGTTCTAAACTAGAGGAGACTGACGTGGCTAGGGAAACTAATAACAGTCATGAGGAACAAATGAATATATCCATGATAATTGAATGACTGCTAATACAAAATATCAGTTTGCTCATTATAGAATATGTTAACTATGTAGCTTTAATTATGTTTCACCTTGTTTCTATTCAATTATCTGCCAACCTATTTCTTTATTTTAATTTTCTTTAATGTTTCATGTCTTCACACCCTATTTGAATTGCATTCGTTTTGTCAAGCAAAAGTTTGAAACACGAGGAACTGTGATTATGATGTATTTTATAATCATACCTCATATGTTAAATCATGTGAGGATATTCTTAGATTTTCAAATATCTGATCATCTACAATCAGATTGTTTTATTCCACAAGGCTTCCTGATTGAAATTATTTATAAAATTTCATCATGTTCTTCAAAGTAGACAGTGAAATATCATGGAAAGTTTTTAAATTATTTAATATGTAATGTAAAAGAAAATATTAAAGAATGTAATTTTTCATATACTTTCTGATATTAGCGTTAAACTATTTTCTTTATCTTGATTGTATCATTTCTTCTGAATAACAACTATTGTTACCAGCTGGGCACAGTGATGCATGCCTTTAATCCCAGCACACAGGGAAGCAAATGCAGGTGGTTCAAAGCCAGCCTGGTCTACAAAGTGAACCCAGGACAGCTAAGGCTACACAGAGTAATCTTGTCTCAAACAAAACAAAACAAAACAAAGCAAAACATTGCTACTACAGCCCCACTCAAAATATGTGATTAAATGTATTGAAAACAATGAATAATGTATGAGATTTTGGTAACATCTGGGTGAAATAAGAGGTCAGCTCTATGAGAGTTGACTATGACTTATCTCCTTGAGAAAGACAGTAAATATTTATGTAAAGCAGTGAGTGATTTCACAAAGGGCTCTGTATACTTTTATATAGAACTTTTAAAATCTCTGCATGATATTGTCTAAACTATTGTTTATGAAAAATAAAGATTAGTTTTGTAGTGATTTGAAGAAAATTTAAATTTGTATCAATAATATCATTGTGATCATTACTAATATTTTTGGCATATGAATGTCAAATGGGAGTTTTATACTTTTTAAACTTCCTAGTATTAGCATATGTATATATATATATATATATATATATATATATATATATATATATATATATATACTGTTTTCAAAAATTGAACTGAATCTCCATCTGTGGAATTTTTAAAAGGGGACTAATGGAGGAAATGAAAAGAAAACCTTATCAAAATTGCATTTTTCATTTGTCTTAATGATTGCCACAGGTTTATATGCATCATTATAATTTTGAGTACCTAAACTTTCTGAAGCCAATTCGTACTCTTTTACTAATATGCGTGCTGAGTTAGAACAATGTGTACTGAATGTTCCATGAATTAGAAATCAGTGCTGCAAAAACTGTGCTAAAAAAAATAAGCAACCATAGAAACAGCTGGAAAAAAAAATATGCTTATCCAGCCTTATGAAATGCTGTTTAAAATGAAAGAAATGAGGAAAACACTATTCATAATGTCTTTTAGGCACAAAGGGATCTTAAAAGGGCCTCCCAGAGGGATGGTGCATGCAGTTCTCCCCAATGCTAAAGAATGGATTCCAGAAAGAGCCTGTAAGAATATAATAATGTGACTTGTTGGAACTGGACTGTTTTTAGTTCTTATAATTTGGAGAAAAAGTAAAGTCCTGATTCTAAAATGCAGAACAAAATTAAAGTTATAATTATACAAAAGACTGCACAGTGGCAGCTGCAAAACCCTGTATATTACTCTACTCTTCAACTATAATTCCCAGAATTAATCCTGATCTTATTGACTGCATTATTATCTGTTGTAAATAGCAAAGCCAGAGTGTGTTTGTGGGAAGAAGTCTTAGGCAGCAGAGTAGAGGACAGCACACTGACTCACGGAGTCAGGCTCTTTTTTGTCTAAATAGTGCATACGATTCTCACCAACTTGAAAATGCATGTCAAACATTTGATAATATCAAAAATTTGTTACATTCCAAATGAAACATAAAGAGTGAGTTTTTTTTTAACACACGAAGTAGGAAAGTCTGCTCTTTGTTTGTTTGGTTGGTTGGTTGTTTCGAACAACTTAGCAAAATAAAATTCTGGTATATTGTTGGTCACTTTTTCACATATATATCAAATATGTCAAAAAATAATAAACAGCCAGTTCATAGACAAAAAAGGGGGTAGAAATCTTTCATCTCTGGCCTTTTAAACCACTTCATACAAACCAACTACATATAGTGCAGCTAAGGACACACAAAAGAATTACTGGAATGTTCAGATAAGATTGTTTTTTCTTGTTGTTTTTGTTATTACAAATTTTCGTTTCCTTTGAGATTATAATGAACATGGTCACACCACAATTAAAGTCAGAAGTTGGACAGAGAACACTCTGAAGGCTGTTTTGGTCACCTGTTATCATTAAAGTAGGTCTTGGGAAGTTTTCTTTCCTTTTTCCTGCTCTGTTGCAAATTGATGTTGTGGTTTTGGTGGGGTGGTGTAGAGCACATGTCATTGGTGATTGGGCACTGCCTGCTGTGGTGGGGCTGGTGGGGCCTGCTTATCTACTCAAAGTGACCATGTTTAAATTTTGTGGTGGGAAGTAGATGATGAATAGGTCACAGTGGACTTAAGTTTAGCTTTTCTTTTTTTTGTTTTTGTTTTTGTTTTGTTTTGTTTTATAAAAAAAGACATTTATGGAGAATTCTTCTGGAGTCATGAAGATTGAAATAATAACATTAATTCTGTACTACTATACACCATGAATTAAGTAAATTGTGAGATTTATGAAAAGCAGCCAGATGTTTGGAGAAAACGTTGTACACACAATGTTTTCCTAGTCCCAAATGTAAACTTTTACAGTCATCAACAGAGCCAGGACAATAGTATCCTGTCTGGTAGGTATGGTTTCCATGTTGGTATTCCTTCCTTGGGCTCATTGACTAAACAGTCTGAGCAAATCTGTCAGCTCCATCCCAGTGAGAATCCATGCCCTCCCCTTAAATATGGTAGAAGCAAACAATTTAGGAGAAGCCTTGAGTTCATCGGCACAGGAGAAAACTTCCTGAACAGAACACCAACATCTCAGGCCCTAAAATCAACCATTAATAAATGGGACCTTATAAAACAGAGAAGCTTTTGTAAGGCTAAGGACACTGGGAAAAGATCCTCACCAAACCTACATCTGACAAAGGGCTAATATCCAAAATATGTAAAGAACTCAAGAAATTAGGCACCACCAAACAAAATAATCCAATTAAAAATTGGGGAGCAGAACTAAACAGAATTTTCAACAGAGGAATAGTAAATGGCCAAGAAACACCTAAAGAAATGCTCAACAGGGAAATGCAACTCAAAACAACTCTAAGATTCCATCTTGCACTTATCCGAATAGCTAAGATCAAAAACTCAGGTAACAGCATATGCTTACGAGGATGTGGAGAAGGGGGTACACTCTTCCATTGCTGGTGGGAATGCAAACTTGTACAACCACATTGGAAACCAAACTGGTGCTTTCTCAGGAAATTGGGAATAACTCTACCTCAGGATCCAACCACACCACTCTTAGACATATACCCAAAAGATGCTCTACCATACAACAAAGACATTTGATAAACTATGTTCATAGCAACTTTATCATAATAGCCAGAATCTGGAAACAATCTAGATGTCCCTCAGCTAAATAATGGATAAAGTAAATGTGGTACATTTACACAATTGAATACTATTCAGTTATTATAAACAAGGAAATCTGGAACTTTGCAGGCAAATGGATGGAACTAGAAAAGGTAATCCTGAGTCAGTTAACCGAGACCCAGAAAAACACTCAGGGTATATATACTCACTTATAAATGGATATTAGAAACATAATACAGGATAACCTCACTACAACACAGAGACTGAAACATCAATCAAGGACTATGTACTATGTGGCTTTAGACCCTCTGCTCAGATATAGTAGCACACTCTCCCTGTGGATTCCAGGTGTAGAGAGTAGGGACAACCTCATACATGCCCTCTGGATGCCAAACTTAGCTTTTCCTTTTTGCTATCTAGTCATCCTCCTCAGTCTTCTGCTTCTTGTTGTCAGCATTTAATTGTCCCCATCATCTTCAGCTTCCCACTTGCCCATAGGAGCCTCAGTTTCCTCATCTTCATCTCTTGCTCACCATCATTTTCTCCCTCCTCCTCCTCCTTTTCCTCCCCACCTTCTTCCTCTCCTTCATCTACCTCATTGTCAGCCTCCCCATTTTTCTTAGCAGTCCCACTGGCAGGTGTGTCTCTTCCATTTTCTGCCACCTCCACAACTTCCTTCTTCTCCTTCAAGTCTTTGCTGGTGATCTCAGAGCTGGTGCCCACTGCTGTGTCTGACATGGTGGGGCACAGCGGTGGTCTGATTCAGTGAATGAGAAGGAAATTGAGTGCAAGGACTCTGGAGAGAAAGCTGCTGTAGTCTGTGGATAAGGAGGAGGAGGAGGAGGTGGCAGAGAAGAAGGTGGCTGGAGCAAGCATAGCAGGACCCAGGAGAAATACAAAGATGACTTTTTGGAGCAGCCATTGGGCCATCTGTTTTAATAATTGTATACAGAACAAAATGTGGTTATTTCTTTCCCACATAGTAATTCTATAGTAATGTTTTCTTTGCCTAAATGTTTTCCTCTGACACTTCAATTTTAACAAATTAGTTGTTTCTGTTTATTCATTGTGGGTTTTCCATCTACCTTCATTCAACTTATATTGGTGGAATATTTTAAATGGCATGATATATTTTAAGCTGGTTATTTATTTTCTTTGGATCAACATTCTTACACTTTGTGTAATATTCACTTTAGAAAATTTCTTTGTACTCATTATATCTCTTTGTGTATTTGTTGATTGATAGAATTTAAGGATGTCCACCCACAGTTTTGGATAACCATTATCTTCACACTAACTTGTGGAAATTTCAGCATCATGTAAACCTGAATCAATACATCCACTATACCCCTCTTTTAGTAAAAGATTTCTGATATAGACTTGGCAATGGAAATCAGTCTCGAAATGGTAAATACCCAGTTTCAATTATAATTCTTTGCATTCTTATGTCACTACAAAGTATTTTAAAACTAAGACTTTTAAAACAAAAAAAAATTTAATTACCTACAAATTGATATTAAAAGCTTCTTAAAGTGGAGGTTAAAAGGAGGATTGGGAGATAGAGAAATTTAAAAAATAGAGTACTCTTGTATGAAATTTTCAATTGCAAATGTCAAAATATCTTAATATAAGTAACTACTACAAAGTAATCTTATTTAAAATGTTGTTGCTATATCAATTATAAACAAGCTAAACTTCATAGAGTCATAAAGCTTTGGTGCAGTGAAGGATTGTGGGTGGAACGGAGAAGATAGTTCTCCCTAGCAGAAAAAATAGAATATGTAGTAATAGTTGGTTGAGACAGGGCTAGAATAGGAGGACCAAGTGGAAAGTGGAAAGAAAGAGTGACCAAAGGGAGAAAATATCTATCAAGAGAGCTGAAATTGAGGGCGATTTGAGGGCAAATATGGAAACAGAATAAGCTGGAATCTTTCTGAAATATGCACATATTTGAAAGAAATCAAAATGGAGTTGCAAAAATTTGTCGAAGACAGATCCCCAACTGGCTATCTATTGTCACCCAAATTAACCTTTCTGTACTATGAATGGGTTAAATCTAATTGAGTGTTTGTCCTGAAGGGACACATGAGAACTTCCAAACAATTGAGACTATTTTCAAGACTACAGCTTGTTCTCTACAAACTGAGGGAAAAGCCTCATTGCTGAAGACAATACCTAAACATCTAACTTAACATAGGGAAGTTGAGCTGGTGTCTATATAGCACTTTAGGACTGGAAGGTGCTGTTAATGTCACCAAAGCAGAAACATGAACATGAACTCAGCCACAAAACCTTTGTTTTACACTGGTGTCCTGCCTGCAAGGTATGCTAGTGCAATGGTGGGACAAATCTTTTGTGATTAACCAACCAATATCTGATTTGACTTCAGCCCCACTTCACAAGATATAATCATTACACCCAAGAATCTCCACGAAACTGAGACTAGATAGCTCAGAGAACTAGTTAAAATCAAATACTACTCGTCTGCTGAAAGAATATAGAAACAAAATAGAACATGTCATTCTGCCATATTCATAGGTAAATGACTTGTGCAGTCATCAACAGACAATTCGTCCAGCATCAGATGGGAACAAATATGGAAATGCACCAACAGACAATATACAAAGGAAACCTTGGAAGACCTAAACCTAAACGCCAAGTCCCCTTCAAATCTCTCTCTCTCTCTCTCTCTCTCTCTCTCTCTCTCTCTCTCTCTCTCTCTCTCTCTCTCTCTCTCTCTCTCTCTCACTCTCTCTCTAAGCTCAGTGATCCCTACAAATAGAAAGCAGAAAGAATTTAAGAACCAAAGGGAATGGAGGACACTAAGGAAACAAGCCCTCTAAATCAACCATATTGATGAGCATATAAATGTACAGAGATTGAAGTAGCACACACTGGGCCCGCATGGTTTTCCACCAGATGGGTACTAGAGCTGAAAGGAGAAGTAAACACATGCACCCATCTCTAAAAGATAACCTATTTATCAATTCGTAACATGTTTCTATTTTGTAATTATTTGTAACTGATAACCATTTGAAAAGGAAATTATAGTTTCTCCAAGGGAGTCTTACTAGAGAATATATTCTAAAAGGTAGAATGCATGGACAGTAAAAGATGGCCGGCAGAAAGCAAACTTAATAGCGTTTTTTGAGACTCTCTATCTTATAGAATATCCTTTTCATATATATTACGGCTTCTGGTTTACTGGTTTTATCGGCTTTCAGAGTGTATGAGCAAAGGAGGCTTTGCATTTATATCTGTTTCTTGTGCTCTTTCCTGGGCTCTTTTCCTTCTGTCTGTTTTGTATTGTTGTGATGTGTTAGTTTTTGTTCTACCTTATTATATTTCATTTTATTGTAATTCCTATAAAAGTCTGTTTTCTAATAACAGATTGACAGGGCAAGGATCCTGATGAAATGCTAGAAGGGGAGAACCGAGGAGAAGAAACCATATCCAGGATATATGAAATTGTTTTCAATAAGTAAGGAAAAACTAGCAATAAAAGCACTTGTGTTTTGTGATATATGATTTTTTCTATAAATAAAGAAAAACTATCAAAATGCATTTGTGTATGTGTTTGTGTGTGTGTGTGTGTGTGTGTGTGTGTGTGTGTGTGTGTTCACATGTATGCTCTGTCGCTTATGGAACAAATTTTGGTATCAGTTCTTCTCCTGCATTTTCCCTTTTTATTTTCTCTGAGACAAGATGTCTCAGGCCTGAATCTAAGGAACTTAAGTTACTTCGATGCCAAGCTCCAAGAACCATTACGTGTCTTTCTGGATGAGCAAGAGCCACTTCTAGCTTATGATAAAGGCTCTTTTCTGAAGAAAATAATAATAATAATTTACTCACAGAATTTTTCATAAATGCATATTATATATCTTGTTTATAGCTGCATTTCATTCATTATATCTAACTCTCTAATGGACCATCTACAACACATTTACCTCCTAATACACAGTGAGCTCAAGTAATGTTGACCACCATATGCACATGGATGTGGGCTCTTCCAATACAATATGGGCAAATTACTAGTAGTCACTTCTTCAATGAAAATTACCTCTTTCCCTTGGAGCCATCAACAGCTAGTAGCACCCCCCTACAGATATACCTTGTCTTTCCATTGTCTCTATGTGGAATCTGCAGATTTTTATATCTCTAAATCCGAAATCTGATTTGTGGAGGATGTGATTTTCATTTACTGATGAAGTAAGTGAACTCTTAGGAAAAGCTTGCAAGAGAAATGCATATAAAGGTAAAGGAAACTGAATCTGTTACTGATAAAGTAGGCATAAAACAGTTACAATATATCAGAATGCAGACATATTTGCTACAGAAAAATCAACCCTCAAGACCTTATTATTCTATTTCTTCCATTGTAAAAGAAGTTGCTTTCAGGCAAGTGTGGTGGCACAAGCCTGCAGTCCCGGAACTTGGAAAGAGAGGCATGGAGATCTCTGTGAGATTGAGGGAAGTCTGGTCTACAAAGCAAGTCCAGGACAGTCAAGACTTCACAGAGAAACCCTATCTCAAGCAAACAAAGCATCAAACAGACAAACAGACAGATGAGATGCTCTAGTAGCTGTAAAGAAATAAGGAAAACAATGAATTATTAGTGAAGTAAAAGCAAAATATATGAGATAATTACCTTGATTAATAGTAAAAATGTTTATTCATTCATAACAAACACAAACAGCTCACTTGTAACTAATAATTGTTTTCTCAGGAAGAACAAAATATAAAACAATTACTCATAGCCTAACTTTATATAAATAATTGATTCTAAAAATAATACACAGGGTTCCTGCCTCTGTACTATAAATTCTACCTTCAGAGTTTCAGAGTTCTGTAGAATCAATACTGTATCTATCCAATGCCATAGGACTACTACAGAAATGGGACTGGGGTTGTCCTTTAGACTTAACATCACTCAGAGATACAGATACAGGAGGCATTCCAGAGAACTCTGTGGTGTATACCGAAAAAATAACAAATGCTGCAAATCCAAATTGCAGCACTAAGTTAACACATTACAAAACAGCTAGGAGGTACTTTGAAATCTACACATTCATTGTTGTATTTCAGATGCTGGAATGCGTGAAGTTTATTGAAAGTGTAGTTGTGTGTGATGGGATGGTCCAGTGCTGAGCATGGTGGGTATTTTCTTTAGGATGTCTTCAGGACTTCACTTATGATTGAATATTTCATGAGGGAAAAACACTAAAACCATTTGCTACATTAGAATACTGTTTTAAAATACAATGTGCAACAGTAGAGAAATAATAAACAAAGAAAATCTACAGTATCTCTCAGAATGACTATAGAGACTTTTTCTTTTAAATAAAGCCATTAAATGAACACAAAGAAAAATGAAGAGAAAACAGAAACAGAGCATATTTGGAAATACAGTCCAAGGTGGATTAGCCTGCATCTTTATCTGCTTCTGAAGCTAAGAGGAGCACATGGGAAAGAAAGAAAGGTGGTCGGTACTAATGGGCAGCAGCTGTTGTGGGACAGAGGCCACTGTTGTATGTGGTTCACCTCTGAAAGCAGAGCCAACTGAAAGAAACAGCAGAAGGCCTAATCCATATGTGCTTTTGCCAACTTAGAAGTTTGGTGCCGTAATAATTTGTTCCCATATAAAGGGCCCTTGGAAAATAACTGTTAAAGTTAAAACTTTCAGCACCATATCTGCTTCTTTTTAATGGTGTTTGGTACAGAAATTCATGGAATTCATACCTTGGATATGTTTGCTTTTAAACATAAAATTAAATCATGATATTTTCTGCATTATGAAGGCTTTAGTTAGTTTTCATAAAAGACCCTAACAATATAAAAGAGAGATTAAGACTGTCAGCCAACAGAGGCTGGGATAATCAAATTATATGACTAATGCAATGTGAATAAAACCACAGGAAGGAAGGTTAAATAAAACTGAGTTTCCATTCATGTGAATGTTAGTACTTAAAAATATTAACAGATTGTTTATAAGAAATGAATTGAAATGTATAGATGTAAGGATTCTGTTTCATCTTCCATCCCTCTCAAAATGACAACTTCAAGCAGACATCAACTCAAAGCAGATATGGATGCAAAGTTCGCTTTGGTTCATAGTTTCCATAGGATAAATTCATGTCCATAAGGTCTTGGCACCTTTACTTCTGGACCTAAGGAGATACAGTGCATGACAGCAGGAAGCTTCTCAGCATTTTTGGCAACAACACAAAGAAGAAGGTCCCCAATATCACTATGCTCTTTAAAGTAATGCCCACAATTACTGCTTTCTTTCACAAGGATACACCTTTTAAATTTTGCATCACCTCCTAACAGAACTAACATCTGAGGACTAAGCTTTCATTCCATGTACCTTTGTAAGATGCCCTTGGTGAAGATCACATAAGTTGCTGTATTATTCAGGATTCACTAGAATAACAGAATGTATAGAATGAATCTCTTTTTCTCTGTCTCTTTGTCTTTGTCTCTGCCTCTATACACATCACACACACACACACACACACACACACACATACACATGTTCATATTAGCTGCAGTATAAATCCACTCAGTCCACAGGGCTGTATGTCTCAGCTGGTCTTCAGTATATGCTAGAATCCCAAAGAAGTAGGCTCCAATGCCATGGAAGGAATAGATGTGCTAGCAAGTTGAGGTCAAAAAGGCAAAAAGCAAAAGCTTATTTCTAATATAGATTTCCATTCCCTATATAGGCTTCCATCGAAAAGGATGTCCCAGAGTAAAGGCCTAGGTCTTCCCAGCTCAAGATCTGGATCAATGATGTGTCTTCAATCTTCAAAGGTCAGGACCAGAAGTATATTCATCCACTTCAAAGCAAACAAAAGATCTCTCACAGGTGTTCCTTCTATTTCTGGATTGTACTGCATTCCAGATAGAGTCAAGTTGAAAACCAATAATAACCCTAGCAGATACTTTGGATGGACTTTTCACGGGCATCTTAAAACTTTAAATCATAAGGGTCAAATAATTATACATAAAGATATCAAAAAATTTTCCATAATTTATCATGTTATGCTGTAGGAATTATACTCTAAGAGTTTACATTCTATTTCATATGCAAATTCAAAATAACTAAACATCTCTAAGTCATCAGTAGGATAATATATTGATTAGCCTAGGCATATTTACAATGGAGATTTTGTGGACCCACACAGTATCAAAAACAGTTTTTAAAGTATAAATATAATAACTTTCTCTTAATTTGGAATTTTTTTATTATTAATTGCACTGAAAAAAGATGATCAAAGCCAAATATTGTCTTTCTAATTTCAGTTAAAATATATTTAATAAAATTATATATAAAAATATTACATATCTATCCTAAGTAAACCTTTCTATAACTTATAAATATTTTCTATATGATAATGAATTGTGGTATTTTAAAAGGTCAGATGCTATTCAGGATTATTATATAATTTTAAAATATATTTAAATGCTGTACTTACATACTGATAGGTTTTATATTAATCAAGATGTGTTCAGTGAAATTTAGGAACCTAAAAGAGTTTATCGATGAAACGTATAAGTAGTACTTTTGTGAATAATAAGTACTGGTGTTCTTTTTTTTTTTCTTTTTCAGCAGAGAGAAACAATAGATAAAGAAGAAGACCTGTGATAAAGAGAGCACACATTATAATGTGACAAATGTTAAGGAGATTTCTCAGAAAGATATACTTTATAACAGGGTAACTGGCAAGAATAGGAGTAACTAATTCAACTCAAATCTTTAAATAAAATACCTAAACATGTAACATGATCACAAGGAGCAAGCTGGGAATGGTATTAGACAGGTGGAAAGAAGATTCTACAAAATATAAAAATACTGCCAAAGCAAGAGGCCAAGTGTCTGACCTAGGGATTAGGCTTCAAGAGGTTGCATCAGAACACTAACAGGTGGTAAACTTTAAACCCCTAACCAGATCTAGCCAATGGACAGAACATTCTCCACAGTTGAGTGAAGTGTGGGGTATGACTTTCACACGTACTCTGGTGCCTCATATTTGACCATGTACCCTGGATGGGGAGACCTGGTGGCACTCAAAGGAAGGATAGCAGGCTACCAAGAAGAGACTTGATACCCTATGAGCATATACAGGGGGAGGTAATCCCCCTCAGGAACAGTCATAGGAGAGGGGAATAAGGGGAAAATGGGAGGAAGAGAAGAATGGGAGGATACAAGGTATGGAATAACCATTGAGTTGTAACAAGAATAAATTAATAAAAAATTAAAAAAAAAAGAAACTGATCCAGAAATTAACAGGATATGTTGGTCACACCAGGGGACTAGAAGCTCTAAAATAGTGAAGCTCGCCTCAGAAGAAGATATCTTGCCATGCTTAGGGGAAAGAAAAAATCAGGAGATTGAATCTAGGAAGTTTCACCTATGAATTTTGGGGAAGAACTCAATATCCAATAAACAGTGAATGAGTTAAAGCTTTCTATGAAACTAGCATAATATTTTAAAGGGGAGGAGAAATAAGAAACCAGGAACAAAATGAATGAAATATGATCTTCCATACTATGAAGAATAGGCTTAAAGTAAATAGAAAATAATTACTATTCAAGAAAGGAAACTTAACATCTGAAAAATATAGACAAAGAAGTTGGCATGCTTATTTCTTGTATCACTAACAGTACCTGTGATGACAGAACACTTCAGAATAGAAAGATCATCCATAGCACCTGCAATGGAGAATTTTTCTTTCTTATGTTGTAGAAATAATTGTGGTCTACAATGTTTATTTCATTGCCAGATCAGCTTTCTCTCTAGCTCCATGTTTGGGATGTTATCTCCTCATCAGTTAGACTCATTAGTCTCTTTCTATCAAATTATGATTGTATTTTACTCACATCTGTAATTATAACAGAGGGAAACATTGTGCCTTCCTTCATTTATAATTTATGAAAATAATACAAACATTATTACTGTAAAGAACATATTTACTCTTAACAATTCTACAATATGTTAGTGAATTAGAATCTAAAGGCAGGAGACAGTTGGATTTTGACATGAAAATGTGAAAATCAACATGTTATGAAATATATGAATGCTTACATAAAAGCTTAGTACAGAAAAATGTCACTTTCTGATAAAAATATTGAAAACTGTGGCTTTATTTGTTGTAACATAAAATTAAATATAACCATTGGACATATTGCTTATAGCAACAGCAAATCATAGCTTTAAAGAAAAAGTACTAACAGTGTAATTTAGAAAAATAAAGTGATTTTTTTCCTAAGGCTTTACAAGAACATAAAATTCTCTACCTCTGTCAATGATATTTTATATGTCACCAATAAAGAACAAATATTTTCTAAGCATTGTTAAGCATTGTGTTCATGGGGCAGACCTTGAATTCTTGACAGATTTGTGACCATTACAGACAGGGAATCATGGGGTCATTTTACCATCTATAAAAGAGCAGGTAACTATTGCAACTGCAAACCAGGCTTTAGAGATTGTCACAGTTGGAGCCATTGAATTACAACAACTGAATTCACTGCAACTTTGCCACCAAAACACATTTTATTAGCTGTATAAACAATATAAGCAATATATGAAACAAATCAGATATATCATCATTCATAAACTAATTTTTATGATCATAAAATTCAACATCTTGTTGAGGAAATTATGAAGTGGTCTATAAGATGCATGTCTGTTAGAACAGATATTTGATTGTATATTTTGATGCTACTCCTTAGAATACCTTTGTTGGTCAAATATAGTCATCTCAGCTAGTGAATATGCAGTTATATTTTTTATTATATTGTAAATGTTGCTATAATTACTACTACTGTTTTGTCTCATTCTCTGGCTCATAGGCAAAACAAGTTTTCTTTGGTTGTTTTTGCAGTACCCACTTGACCTGAACTACATGGCTCATGTAAAGTTTGTTTATATTCATTTATCTGTGTTGTCTTGTTGAACAGTGCAGTTATATTAACATATTAACATAGAAATGTATATCAATTAATATGTGCAGAATAATATCACATAAAATAATGTATAATATTTATGCCAATCTTAAAATTTACCATCATCATTAAAATATCAATATAATATGCGTGGAGTAACAAATATAATAAAAAAAACAGTGTTACACTATATGTATCTTTATAAAAGAAAACAAGTTTATTTAAAGCAAATTTTAAGTGGTTATTATTCTGCATGTGTATATGTTTGTGCATGTATATATACATGCATAGTGTGTGTGAATATCCACATAGACTGCCACAGTTTTGATCATATGACATATTTTAATTAATTAATTAATATATTGACTTTACATTGACATCATAACCCCCTCCCTCCTCTTCTTCCAGCCCTAACGTCCCTCCTTCATCTCCCATATCTTATTCCATGGACAAGGGACCTCCTATATGCACCCACTAAGGTTTCTATTCTGTCCTTCATGATGTCAGTCTCAGGGTCAGAAATCAAGTCTCAGAACTGCAGCAAGCACTTCCTACAAATAACTTAAGTGAAAGAAAATTACACATCAATTTACATTATAAGCATTTTAAAATAGACTACAAACATGAAATGACTAATTGCTCCAGCACTACTAGAATTTGATCTGTATTCCAATAAATGCCTTCTGGGTTAAAGACGATGGTTTCTGGAGTTTGCTATCTCCCCACTATAGCGTATTCTCAATATAATAGTCACAACAAGCCCTATTATGTGTTCCACCACTTCTCATATTCGATACGTACCTTTCATAGTGTCCTATATCATTCCAAGCAATTGCTAGAGTGATTTCAATGACTAAAACTGTATACTGGCTACACACTCCCAAACTTACTATGTACCAAGCAAATGTATCTCCTTCCCTTTTCATTTTACTCCATCCACTTCTTTCAACTCTTCCCCACACTAGCTTTCTTTTCATAAGTGTAAACATAGTTAATGCAGATAAATTTCCTAAATATCTGCATCCATCTCTTCAGCTCCCCACAACACCAACAAAGTTACTGCTAATCATTGTAGCTATTCTAACAATGTTGCTTAAAATAGAAACCCACAGAACAGACCTATTTTTTTTAAGTGAGACAGGGTTTCTCCTGTAACAGTTCTACTTTTCCTGGAACTTGCTCTGTAGACCAGGCTGGCCTCAAGCTCACAGAGATCCACTTGTCTCTGCCTCCCAAGTGCTAGGATTAAAGGTGTACGCCACTACCGCCCACCTTCTATTATCAAACCCTACTTTTTATTCGTGTCAGAACTTATCATAGAATACTTGTTAAATTACACTTCGCTAAATTTTTTTTTTTTTTGGCCAGAGACTATATATCCATAGAATATAAGAATTTTGATTTTGTGGTTTTTGTTCATAAAGTAATCAGCATAGCGTTTGCATGTTTTGTTTGCTAGCATGAATTACAAAACTCAGACTGATGCCTGGAACAAGCTTTCAAGCTCATCTAAACAAATGAACTTATTCTTGAAGACTAATTTTAGTGTTTATGTGCTTGTCTTCTATTTTCTACTCTCAATATTCTAGGGTAATTTCATAAAAATTATAGAGCTGATATATTTGATGTAAAAGTAATTAAGCATATAAATAGAATAATAAGCGTAAACAAAAAACTAAACATTTTATTCATTTTAAATTCATTAGATGTCTGTTCAACCTTGAAAAAACATTGCATATTCAATAAAGTTTATATTTTGTGATTGTCATACTTGTTTGTTTTCAAGGATATGTTCCTGACACATCCCATAGTTTATTTCTCCTATATAACCACAGAAGTGCATTATATAACACTTTTATGAATTTTACATAGGCATGTCTAGATAATTTGAGCTCAACCCTACTCTGAAATATTACAAATAACAAATATTTTATGACAACTATGTTCACGAGCATTATCTCATTTTTCTATAAAGAAAAACAACTTTACCCTGCTTTCTCACTTGTACATGTTAACTGCAGAAACTATTTGACTTTTTTATGACAGATTCCTCTAAGTGTATAGACATTGGATTGTAATGTCTCCTCTTACTATGGCTCCCCCTTCCATCTTCCTGTTATAGTTTCATAATTATAAATATCTAATAAGGAAGAAACAAACCAATGTATAAGCATTTCTTCAGACACACTAGATCCATTTCTTCTATTTAACAAGTTATTTCCTGAGCTTTCCACATGGAGACATGATGGTGCGTTTGTGCCTTTTCAATCTCATTAGCCTTCCTGTAATTTTTTATTTAACTCTTTTAGCCTTACCATTGCCTCTTGTGATATTTTTGACCCCCACTTTATACTATTAACAGGAGATATGAAAATGTTATGTTAAAATGTGTTAGTCCAATGAAATGTCATCTGTAAGACATGCATTTTTAATTCTTCCAAAATACCAATCATTCTTATACCAATGCATAGTGATGGCTTTACCAATAAAGGAAACATTTCACTGAAGAAAGCCATGAGCCATGAGGAAGATTTAATTATGTGCCCAGCAGTGCTTGATCGTAATCCCTTTATCATCACATCCCCCACTGCTCTTCACTCTCACTGACAATGGTACTCACACTCTGTGCTTTCCCTTTTTGTTATTTTTTAATAATCTTTTCCACAGTTCTCCAAAATTTTAGCCTAACAGTCTTTTTTCCTGGTGTATCTTTACTGCATTGTAGTGCTGTTTAGGTTGGCTCTTTGTGAGACACTGCGCTGATTCCTGGCATGACAAAATTACTGTGCTCTACCTTTGCCTTTGACCTCATACCATGCTGTGTATTTTGTCTAATGTTGTGGTTACTTCATTTAATAATTCCTGATACATAACTGGACATTAATCATATGTTATAAATGATTAAGTTTATATTACTTATACAATGGCTTCAAATTCTTGTTCCCTCTTCCTTTTCAGAACCTTCTAGTAAAATCATTTTGATTTGGACTTGATCCTGATTCTGTCCAATTTGTCCCTCACTGTGCTTTCTTTCCTGTGAATAACTAAGATGACTGTCGACAGCATGTCCATTAAATATACTAAGCAGAGAAAGAGTACTGAATAAATCACTACTTTCTAAAAGAGGACTTAGAATGCTTCAGAGTCTGTGTGATCAGTTGACGTGCTTTTCTTAGTGCAGTATATCTCCATTAGTCATAGCTCTGATGAATGTTCTGTGAAGTAAAGCGCAATAGCAATTTCATTTAGCTAAACAGATTATTTTGTGTACTGCCCAATGAATACAGAAGAAATATTTAAGATTTGAATCCACTTATAAGTTAAAAATTTATGAAAAATATCACCAGTCCTTATGAACATATATAAGCACACAAAATATTTTAATGTCAATTTCCTTTAGAATGGGCCATACTCCTTTTGTGTTCATTCTCCCCTTTATGATGCCAACATTGTATTACAAATAATTACTGATCATAGTTTGTCAGACAGAGTATTAAAGATCACCTCCAAATTTGGCTAATAAGTGTTGAAAATAAAATTTCAACAAATACCACACATTGCATGGATATTATATATACACTGAAGAAATAGAACATCAAATCCTCCCTATAACATGATAATTTTGGTATGGTAATTTTGCACTTTACTAATGACGAAATATGAAGCTTGATGGTTTATTTAGTCAAGCATACATATCTTTTACTTTTATCCCAAAACAAATGTTCGGCCTCTAAAATCCTTTGCTTGAAATGACTAACGTCTATTCTCGTAAAAATGAGTAATTACAATCTTACCATCATAGGTATAACAGGAAAATATTGAAACATTAATTACCAAGGTTTCTAACCTTGTGTGTGCTATTTAACAAAATTTTGTTGAAATTTATAGAAATTAAGTTTGAAAATTAAATTCAAAGTTTGGAAGTGAAAGCAGAAGAATAATGAAGACTTAGCTGAAATGGAGAATTTATTTGATAAAGATATTTAGCCAACTAGTAAACACACACACACACACACACACAGAGAGAGAGAGAGAGAGAGAGAGAGAGAGAGAGAGAGAGAGAGAGAGAGAGAGAGAGAGAGAGAAAGAGAGAGCGCACAATGACAATATACTGAATTATTACTTTTTGAGGTCACTTACAATTCTCTAAAAGTTGTACCATCCTTCTTCTTTCTCTGCCCTTCAATGATATTTTTACCACAAAGAATCAATGCACTTTTTGGAGTACCTAGCTTTATAAACACATGAAGAGTGGAAGCAAAAGTACTAGCATTTGTTGGAAGAATCCCTTGTTCACTGTGAATGAGTCTCATTTCCCTATTCACAATACAAGTAGTACCTTTCATTCCATATACAGTAAAAGATAATTGGGTACTTGGAAATAACAGAAGCAAAGATGAGAACCATGAACATTCCATTGTCAGTCTGTTGCATTAATAAAAGTGCAATTGTCTTGCTTTATTTTAAATATGCTATGTGAGAAAATAAAAGAGCCATACAGCACCCCTGGTATGCACAATTGTTCTTTTTACTGCCAGGTTATTCACTAATGCAAAAATCACAGATGTTGACCAAAATTAAAGTAATAGTTCACTTTCAAGAAAGCAGTGGTTTACAGATTGCTTAGATAATGTAAATAGTATGAAGATGGCCATATGCTTTATGTCCAGTCCATAGCAGTGCTACTGTCTTTACTTGATCTTAAGCTTCACATTATATAATCAGATGTTCAGACTTTCTTGTTTAAGTATTTGGCATTAAATAAGATTATGGCTTACTTATGTTTTCAACCTTGAATATCCTTACATTATTTTGATTAATTTCAGTTACAGTTAAAGTTTCAGGAAGTTCCTATATAACCCTTAATCTTCCTAGTCATCTTGATGAATACACATAATTTTAAAAATATGAACAGTTTAAGGTGTTCAAATTTTAAGTTTATCATTGTTAAATACTTAATAGAAATAAGTGTCATTAAAGGAGGCAAAACCGGACAATGGAAAAACAGAAAGTATCTTCAACAAATGGTGCTAGTTTAACTGGATGTCTACAAGAAAAAAAATGCAATTAGATTCATATTTATGACCCAGCAAAAAACTCAAGCCCTAATGGATCAAAGGCCTAAACATAAAACCAGACACTAATCTGTTAGAATAGAAAGTGAGGAAGAACTTTGACCTCATTGGCACAAGATACAAGTTCTCAAATAGTACACCAACAGCTCAGGCTCTAAGATCAACAATTCATAAATGGGACCTCTTAAAATGGAAAAGCTTCTGTAAAGTAAAGACACTGCCAATAGAAAAAAAAGGCAGTCTACACACTGGAAAAAAAGATCTTCACCAATCCTACATCTGACAGAGGATTATAATAGTAAAAATAGATGGAGAGCTCAAGAAATTAAGAACCAACAAACAAAATATTCAATTTTTAAGAATAAGGTATGAAGCTAAACAGAGAATTCTCAAAAGAGGGATCTCAAATGGCCAAGAAGCATTTAAAGAAATGCTCAACATCCTTAGTAATCAGGGAAATGCAAATCAAAAGGACTCTGAGATTCCATCTTACACCCATCAGAATGGCTAAGATAAAAATCTTAAGTTACAACTCATGCTGTTGAGGATGTAAAGAAAGGAGGACACTCTTCCATTGCAGGTGAGAGGGCAAACTTGCACAACCACTTTCAAAACCAATCTGGTACTTTCTCAGAAAACTGGGAATAGCACTATTTCAAGTAAAACCCGGATATACCACTTCTGCATATGCCCAAAAGATGATATGGACATACATGGACACCTGATCAACTATGTCTGTCCATACCAGCTTTATTTTTAACAGCCAGATTCTGGAAACAATCTAAACGTCCCTCAACCAAAGAATGAATAAAGAAACTGTGGGACATTTATACAATGGGATATTACTTAGCTATTAACAACAAGGAGATCATGAAATTTTCAAGCAAGTGGATGGAACTAAAAACGATCATCCTGAGTGAGGTAACCCAGACCCAGGAAGACACACATGGTATTTATTTATTGATAAGTAGATTTTAGCCATAAAATACAGGATAACCATATTAAAATCCGAGGACCCAAAGAAAATAAGTAACAAGGAGGACCCAAGGAAGGATGCTGAAATATTACTCAGAATTAGAAATAAAAATAGATAACAGAAGTTGTTGAGAAGAGGGAACAAGGTAGGAGAGGGAGTACAGAAAGAAATGAGGGTAGAGATCAGTCATGGGAAGAACAGGAGTGGGAGGACAGAGGGCCTGCTGAAAGAGGTGTGATAAGCTGGAATATAAGAAAAGGTAGACTTCTGGGAGGATATTGGGGTAACTCCAGTTGAAACCTCTAGTAGCAGGGGTTATGGAAACTGAATAGGGCATTGTCTAACTACACAGGAATCCTAATGGAGGGAAGGGGACACCTACCCACCCTCAGAAACTTCTAGCGAAAATTTACACTGCCTGTAAGATGTACAGGAATAAAGATGGAGCAGAGATTGAGGGCATGTCCAACCAATGCCTGGCCCAACCTGAGACCCATGGCATGGGAGAGAGCCAAACTCTGCCACTATTAACAATATTCTGCTATGTTTGTTGATAGGAGCCTACCATAGCTGCCCCAGAGAGCCTCTGGCCAGCACTGGATCAAAACAGATGCTGAAGCTCAGAGCCAAACATTGGGCAGAGCATAGGCAGTCTTGTGGGAAAGTGATGTGTGTGGGGGGAGGGGGGCGGATAGAAGGACTTTGCAGTGAGGAGCTCCACCAGAATACCAACAGAGCCAACTAACCAGGGTCTAGGGGGACTTGTGGAGACTGAAGGACCAAGCATGAACCATGCATAGGTACTGGGGCCCCTGTGAAGATGTAGTCAATGGGCAGCTCAGGCGTCATGTGAGTCCCCTAGTAAAAGGGCCTGGAGCTGTCTGACATGGACTCTGTTGACTGCTTTTTGATCACTTCTCTCTAGTAGGGCTGGCTTGTGAGACCACAGGGGAAGAGGATGTGCTCAATCCCAATGCAACTTGATGAGCTGGAGTGATTTGGAAACAGAGAGCTCCCCTTTTCTGAGGAACAGGGTAAGAGGGATGGGGGAAAAGGGAGGGAGGGTGGGACTGGGAGCAGAGAAGGGAAGGTGCCACGATTGGGATGTAAGTGAATAAATTAATTTTTTAAAAAGAAGTATCATTTTTCCCACCTTTCCTATCATTCTAGAAAAATAGATGCCAAGATGAGTAATCTAGACCTTTGTTAAAAATCTATTTATTGGATAATAATTGGTGAAAGTTTTAATTGAGGAGCACCTCCATGAGAAAGAGAAACTCAATTTATAGTCTAAAATTACTGGATTGGAAATCACAGGGTTAAAAAATGATGTGGAATAAAAAAGAAAGAAAAGAAAAACCTGTCAAATTATACTCAGTCATCTAGGAACATTTTACATTGCTACACACACTTTTAGAAAACTGAAAACAAAGCAATGAAATGCCAAATGTACTTGACCAGTTATTACAAGTACATTTTTATTTATATGACATATTATTACATAGCCTACCAGAACAATCAACAATATAGGTGAAACATATACCACATTAAAATTACATCTTCTAAGAAGTTAATGTTAACTATAAAATATGAAGACTTGCCTCTTGACTATTGTACTCAGTTATAAAATGCATCAGTGGGGTTCTATATTTCTTTTAAAAAATTGTATTGTTTTGTGTGTGTGTGTGTGTGTGTGTGTGTGTGTGTGTGTGTGTGTGGTTGTGTGAGTTTCACATTGTGCACTCCGCTCTGGCTCATCTTCCTGTGCTCTCAATTTGCCCTTTGCTCTTGCAACCTCCCACCAAAATAAAGCACATGTATTTGCATGTGCATGCACACACACACACACACACACACACACACACACACACACACACACACAGGACTATAGCAAGGGTAGTTCAGTGATAGAATTATCACCTGGCACATACACAAACAAATAACATAAACCAAGGACAGAAAACATCTCATAGTGGAAACAGCAGTGTGTTGCAGGGTCCCATAGCAAAACCTCTCTCCAGATGTCTTCACTTGCAAATGGTCATTACAATGAGGCATTGGTCTGGTTCCAGATCCTGGCTTTTGTGACACCATCAATAATGGACCCTTACTGGGACTCCTCTCAATTATCCTGTTTTTGCCCTATGTCATGAAGATACTGTATCTTTGGAACAGAAAGAATGGCCCTTTTTTGTGTCCCAATTATTTTTCAGAACATATAGATTTGGGGTGGGCCAGGTTAGAGCCCTAGATGGTAGCTGAGCTGGTCAACCCTCTGGCTCTCCTTTATTTGTGTCACCAGGGCTAGCTCTCCAGCACTGCTCCAGCTAGTTTCATCCATTGATGCCGTTTGCAGGAGGCAGGGTCAGTTCTCTTTCTCTCATGCCCTCAGAGCGGCTCACCTGTGCCCCCTCTACCAGGGACAGCTGAGTCTACATTCTACATTTTGAGTGAAGTTAATCAATAAGTATATGGCCCACAGTGACAGCTAATGTGTCATTTTACATGTCTGGCATGTAATTTCAGGATGGCATTATTTAGTTTTTAACCCCATTTGTTTTTTTTTGTTTGTTTGGTTTTGTTTTTTATTAATTTATTCTTGTTACATCTCAATGTTTATCCCATCCCTTGTATCCTCCCATTCCCCCCCCCCCAATTTTCTCATTATTCCCCTCCCCTATGACTGTTCCTGAGGGGGATTACCTCCCCCTGTATATTCTCATAGGGTATCAAGTCTCTTCTTGGCTACCTGCTGTCCTTCCTCTGAGTGCCACCAGGTCTCCCCCTCCAAGGGACATGGTCAAATGTGAGGTACCATAGTACGTGAGAAAGTCATATCACACTCTCCACTCAACTGTGAAGAATATTCTGACCATTGGCTAGATCTGGGAAGGGGTTTAAAGTTTACCTCCTGTATTGTCCTTGGCTGGTGCCTTAGTTTGAGCGGGACCCCTGGGCCCAAATCTGCCTATCATATTGTTCTACTTGTAGATTTCTAGGACCCTCTGTATCCTTTTATTTTGCTATTCTCCCATGCATCTCTCATTTAGAGTCCCAATAGAATGCCTTCCCCTCTGTCCCAGTTTGAGGAACACTCCTTCATTGCTGGTGGGAATGCAAACTAGTACAGCCACTTTGGAAATCTATCTGGTGCTATCTCAGAAAAATGGGAATAGGGCTTCCTCAAGACCCAGCTATTCCACTCCTTGGAATATACCCAGAAGATGCTCCAGCACACAACAAGAAACTTTGCTCAACCATGTTCATAGCAGCCTTATTCATAATAGCCAGAACATGGAAACAGCCTAAGTGTCCCTCAGTAGAAGAATGGATAAAGAAACTGTGGTACATATACACTATGGAATACTACTCAGCTATTAAAAACAAGGAATTCCCGAAATTTGTGGATAAATGGGTTGAGCTAGAAATGATCATAATGAGTGAGTTAACCCAGAAGCAGAAAGAATCAAATGGCATATACTCACTTATATCTGCATACTAGCCCAAGGGGCATGTCCCACGAAAGCCTTCACTTACCCATTTGTTTTTAATACAGTCTCATGTACTAAGAAACTCTAACCATGGGAACTGAGGAACAATTAGTATTTTTCCCTCTGCATGGCACACTGTTTATGGATATATAATAATAAACGAGTACAAATAATTAGTTTGGTTAATAATTTACAAATGTAGAAGATAAAAAGTGTGATGGTATCAGAATGTGCAAGTTTTGTTCCCTATTTAAAACTCAGCAGTATATGTATCTATGGAAAGAAAACTTAACCAATGATACAAATTTGACATTCTGTCTTTTGTTATTCTGAAAGAGTTCTACCCTCTACCCTCTACTCAATAGGGTAATACCCTATTAATGACAAGTGATATCATTACTTGCCTCAGTACAACTGACTTCTGCTGACCAGGAAGCATATGGTTACAATCAAAGTTAAATATTCTCTGCTGTGGGTATGAAAGCATGGCTGTTCCATAATGCAAGGGACCCAATGGCAATCAGGAGAATCTTTGGTAACAAAGCACTTGCACCAAATGCAGTTTCTCTTGGGCAATCAGCATTTTCTCAAAATTCATTTAGACATATATCTAGGGAATAAATATGTATTCCATACCTAATACCATACTGAAAGTGCCACATTCATTAACATCTGTGCAATTTTCCTTGTGTGCTGGTAGGCATCTTTCATTTCAATTGTCCCTAGGATCTCTGTTCATTAAAGTTCCACAATGTTGCTAGTTCCAGTAAACTTTCTTATCCACAGAGGAATAAATAGGCTCTCTTTTTTTTTTGTTGTTGTTGTTGTTTTTTGTTTTTTTTTTTTGTCTTAGTAAAATTACCTAAATTTAGTATATGTCATCACCTTTAATAAAATAAGAAAAATGGCAGCTTTGTACTTGTAATGTTAAAATTAAGATTTTGCATACAGAATGTGTTAAAAACATGAAAAAACTGTTTTCATTAATTTTTATTACATTAATATATAGAATGTGTCAGGGAGCATGAAGGAAAACTTTTAGAAGCTACAATTCGTGGGTAACAATTCAATTTTAAAATCATTTCTTTATTGTGATAAGCAATATAGGTTACCCAAACTACAAATGCATAAAACCATGCAATGAAAAATGCTACTTGTCGTGAGAACAACTTAGCAGTGCATGGCACTTTGCCAACCAAGAAGCAGCTGTTTAACTATCACTGTGAAAAGAACATGAATAGGGAAAAAAAGAGAATCATGTTATGAAAGTTTAGTTTAGAAAGTATAAAATTGGATTCCTAACAAAAACACAGTGATCAAAAAATGAAAGTGTACTGCAGTCAGTCACTGCTTGTGTGTTGCTTCCGAGGAGCAATAGGTAGGTCCTTCTCTCCTTACAGACGCTTGTGTTGATGTCTTCAAAGTTAGAGTTAGATGCCTTATAGAGAATTTGCAATGTCAAGTACAAAGCTCTGCAACTGAGTCAGAGTGCTGATGACTCAAAATGTTTGACCACTTTAGCAATTGAAATAATTGGGGACTTCCAATGAAACAAACAACAACAAAAAAAAAAAAAAAATGAAGAAAGCACATATTAGTTTGTGAGTTCAACAGCAGCAACAAAAAGAAAGCATCTATAAAATAATTGTTTAAGAAAACAGTCTTTCTTTTGAAAATTATTATCTTTATGGGAAATTATAATAATGGGAAATAAGATTTCCTTTATACAAAAAATGTATATACTGAGGTTTCTCATGACTTAATTATTTTTAATAGATAAGTAGTATTTCATTTTGTAAATGTACTACAGGTTCTTTTTCCCTTCTTTGAGGGATATCTACATTGTTTCTGAGTTCTGGCTATTACAAATAAAACTGCTGAGAGAAGAGTTGAGCAGATGTTCTTCTTCTGTGGTGTAGGATCTTTTAGATGCATGCCCAGGAGTGATACAGCTGAGTGTTTAGGTACAGCTATTGTCAGTTTTCGGAGAAATTGCCAGATTGATTTCCAAAGTGGTTGTACAAGTTTATACTCCATCAGCACTGGAGGAGTGTTCCTCCTTTGTCCACATCCTCACCAGCATGTGCTGTCACTTGAGATTTTTAACTTAGCCATTCTGATTAGTGTAAGAAGAGTCTTTTTCCTTTTCATATGTTGATGACTAAGGACATTGAGCATTGTTTTAAATGTTTATTGTCCCCTCAAGATTCCTCTGTTGAGAATTCTCTGTTTAGCTCTGTGCCCCATTTTTAATTATGTTATTTTGTTTCTTGGTGCTTTTTTGGGGGTTATTTATATATTTTGGATATAAACTTTTTGTCATATATAGGATTGGTGAATATCTTTTTCCCCTCTAGCCTACCTTTTTATTCTATTAACAGTGTCCTTTGCCTTATAGAAGCTTTTCAGTTTCATAAGGTCCCATTTATTAATTGTTGATCTCAGAGCCTGAGCTGTTGTTATTCTGTTCAAGAAGTTGTCTCTTGTGCCAGGGAGTTCAAGGCTCTTGCCCACTTTCTCTTCTAATAGATTTAGTGTATCTGGTTTTATTTTGAGGTCTTTGATCCACTTGGACTTGAGTTTTGTGCCCAGTGACAAATGAATTTATTTGCATTTTTCTACATGTAGACATCCATGTAGATGTCCTGCACTATTTTTTGAAGATGCTTCTTTCTTTTTTCCATTAGGTGGTTTTGGTTCCTTTGTCAAAAATCAAATACCCATAGGTGTCTGGCTTTATTTCTCGGTCTTTGATTCAATTCCATTGATCAATCAGTCTATTTCTGTGCCAGTAACATGTAGTTTTAATACTACTGCTGTGTAGTATAGCTTAAAGTCTGGGATGAAGATACTTCCAGAAGTTTTTTTTAATAATTGTATATGATTGTTTTAGCTATTCTGGAGTTCTTGTTTTTCCATGTGAAGTTTACAATTGTTCTTTCAAGGTCTGGAAAAAATTATCTTGGTACTTGGGTGGGGATTGCATTGAATCTGTAGTTCACTTTTGGTTTCTCCCCAAGCAGACACTGTGCTTTCAGCACTCAGATTTGTTGATTTGGACTCATGAACCTAAATAGTCCTATTGTCCAGCAGGTCTCCACTAGGGGACCAGTGGGACTGTGGATTGGGGTGGATTGATGTTGGGATGCTATCTCTGGTATCTTGACACTGTCCCTGGGGAAGCAATGGGGTGGGGTGAAATCCAAGTTCTGTTTGCTTGAATGATATAGTGGAGCACCCATAGAAAGGCTGATCTACCCTCATGTAAGTGGAAAGCACTGTGGAGGAGAGGAGGAGCACTCTGCTGAGGCTGAGGGTCTCTGTCTTACACCTGAAAGTTCGCAAAGAATGGCCTAGAACTATGTGTCCCCATCTGTGGGATGTTCACTCTTGTACTGGAAATGCTGAAATGTTTCTTGGAGCCAACTGCCAGATTGCTCACTACATCCTTAGTCTCTGACCTTTTGCCACTCATATAATATATGCCATGACCGCAGCCATCAAGGAGATCTCCCAAATGCATTTTAAGTTTTATCATCTGAACATGTTGATGTGAAAATGATTTTGAGATATGAGCCACTTTAAGTATGCTTCTATAGCTTTTTAATATTCACATATTTACTACAAACATATCTTCCTCGCTACCAACTGTAAGTGATGGAATTACAAAGGCATGTAAACACACAGATTGAAGTTGTTTCAATTTTTATATAAAATAATGTTGAAAACAAAAGTTTATTTTTTATTCTGTCTTTCTAAAGCATATAATCATTGTAACTATGACTTATCAGAATTTGATTTGTCTTTTTATCTATTCTTATACCTAATGGGGAACAAATTACTTATTACTCAAGAAAGACACTAACTACCTAGTGTTGCAGAAAGAGAATATTACAATTTACATTTAAATGAGATTTGAAATGTTAATGAACAGACTCAGTATTCTAATTATCTCTACAAATACTTTCAGATGAACTTTGCAGACAGATTTTGCCTTTGTTTTAATCTAGAGAGCTCTACAGAATTGCGTGACAGACCATAATGCCTACAGTATATGCCTATAGTATACTACTATTGTTATCACGTGAAAGTACAGCAAACGAACTTTTGCTGTTAAGAATAAATATGTATCAGTATAATTCATGCTCACAATTCAAATGAAATGCTTTTAAAATAAAAAGTAGCCCTCATTCCTCTTACTGTATTTAAAGGTGATATATGTAAGAATATACAGACTGAATTGGTTATATGTAGGAATACTATCATATAGGCATATAGGCATATAGGCATAAAATAAAAACTAGTGAAAAAAGAGGGCATGAATTTGAAGGAGAGTATGAAGACATATATAAAAGGTATGGAAGAAGAAAGGAAGCAAGAAATGTTGTAATTTTAATCTTAAAATATATACTAGATTAAAAATTATGTTTCACTGAATATGTGGATGACTTTGATAAAAAAAAAATATCTCATTTAGGAAGCTGCTAACCTGCAACTCCCTGTATTCTCAGGTAATTAATTTTATTTCTTCTCAAGTCTCTGATGTGGTTGAAAACCAGATAGTTTAGTTTTACAATTAAGCTTAGTTGTTTAGAAGTTCAGAGGGTTTTTTTAATTAATTAAATATTTTTTATTTCTTACATATATATTTATATTATTACACATATATACAATAGGCTACCTATAGCAAGAGGAACCATGACACAATCAAGAATTATGTAAATGTTTTACTATTAGTGTTTTAGCTATTTCTATTTGACAGCCTTGAAGAAAACATCTTTCTTATCTTGGTGCATCTAAAATTCTGACTGTAAAGTAATCTCCATCCATTTAACACATCTATCTAGACATAAAAAAAAAACTTAACTCCTAAACAACGAAGCTTTATTGTAAAACCAAACTATCTAGTATTCAACACCATCACCATTAGAGGCTTGAGAAGGAATAAATTTGATTACCTGAGTATGCCGGTAGTGCAGCTTAGAAGCTTTCCAAATGAAAAGATGACAGAGACAGTTTGCTACCTGAATAGTCACCCAAAACTCTCTACAATGTTGGAGCATCTTTTTCAGCCTTCTGGCCCAATATATCTGACAGACATACTTGTGAGGCGTTGACTATTGAGGACTTGCTTACCCTTTCTTACCAGAGTTTAGCTGTCGACTCTGCCTGTGTCCAAGCTTGCCCCTATTTTAGACAGAATTCTGTCTGTGGTAGAAATGAGGACATTTTGCCTAGTGGCATGTATGCCACATTTGAAAACATCTCCATAAGGAGGTTCTTTGATGCTCATCATCCTCTTTGAGTTAGGCTGGCTCTTGCCAGGAGTTAACCTGTCTCATTGTCAGTAAATCTTTAAAGCAATAAAAAAAATTTTAAATGCCATATTCTTCATGTCTCTGAGGTTTTTGAAGACCTTATCTAACTATCCTACCTTATCTTTCTATAGAATCATATCTATCTGCTGCACCTAAGATGTGTATTCTTGCGATAAAAGTAGACCAGCAATTGACATGACCATGATATGATCAGCTAATAATCAACTTACACAACTTATTTGTCCTAAGCAGCCTACAGTAGCACTTTCAAAGTATTAGAAGTAAAGATTGTATTATAATCTAGGTATATGAGTATAATACCTCATATTACCGTAGAAATATATATAAATATAATGTGTGCAAAGAATAAACTTACATTTGAATTATAAACCACTGTATCTAGAATTAAACTTATTTTGCATCTATATGCAGAATTCTATAGCTGTGAATTAAAAATAACCTTGTGAGTGACAATTGAGGCATTAAGCTAAGGAGTAGATTCACTAATCTACTTTTTGTTCTATCTTCCCTATATATTTCTATATTCCCCCCTTTTTTCTTTTCAACCCTTATCTCCAAAACTAAGAATGTAAGAAAAGAGAGACATAGCTGAGTCTAACCATTTTTCTTCCTAAATAAGACAAATAATAACTTATAACCAACTCCCATTGATAATAACCGGCTATATTTCCCAAGATGTTGCCAGAGAGCATGCACTATATCTGGCCTATAGGGAGGAGACCAAGGACCTCATTGGGAGCCACAGACTGCAAGAACTAGAGAAAACTAGGAGAGAGGAGTCCGCACAGCACAGGCCACAGGTCTGGCCTCTGGTCATCCAAAGGCCCATGGAAGATAGAGTAGCCACCAGCGAACTGAGAACTGTAGCCTTGAGCTATAGCATGAACTCAGTGTAAGGGACTGAACTCCAGTGAGTGAAACACCAGAGTTCCTGGCCTGGGAAGATCTCAGCGATACAGGTGGACACCCAGTGCCAGTCTACAGAAAGCCCAGGCGGCACACAGGGGCCCAGTCAGCTGTGGACAGATTATCCAGCCACAGAAGCTAGGTCTGACGAGATCACACAAAAACCTAACAATCCACCCAAGCAACTGGTTCTGCACAACTGGGCAGATCTGCCCTAGCCTAGCCAGGCTCCACAGCCTGTCAGGGCTTTCCATGCTCTCAGGAAGAGTGGGGCAGGAGCCTCCTCAAGTGTTCAGTCTGAACAGACTGGGCCCGAACCTAGCTGCCAGCCCCAGCAGACTGGCCCTGCACAATTCGTCAGAACCGACCCAGCTTAGTCAGGCTCCACAGCCTAGGAGGGTCTCCCACTCTCTGTGGAGAGGCTGGGCAGGCCGGAAAGGATAGGACAGGAATCTAGCCAACCAACAACAATCAGAAGGCAGTAGCTGCTCTCTCCGTGGGGGACAGAACCTAGACCCGGTTGACTGGATGGGTCAGGCAGAAACCTAAACAACTATTAGAAGCCAGCAGTAGCTTAGGCACTCTAGCATGATCAGAGCCTAGGACCCAAAACCCCAAGCCTGAGGGCAGGGTATTCAAAGCCCAGCCAAAGACAGGATAACCAGCTCTGCATACACTACCTCAGACTGATCCTGTAGCTGCAGAGCACTAGCACCTACCTCTACTGACCCAGTGGGGAGCGCAAGGTGTGGAACAAAATCTCCTAGAGCCGAAACCAGGTCATCTGCGTGTCCCAGGAAGAGATCTCTGATCCCCACAGGCAAGGACCCTCGGCCTATAATCACTTACCAATGATCCACACTCAGTGACCAGTGAAGGACAAAAGAAGCTACCTCACAACATCAGAAAAAGCAAGATTTTAGTCATAAACAACAAAAACCAAAACAATATGGCATCTCCAGATCCCAGTTATCCCAAAGAAAGTAACCTGGAGAACTCAAACACAATTGAAATACAAGATAATGACCTCAAATCCTTAGTAATGAAAATGATAAAGGAGGAAAGGAATAAAATCCATAAACAAATGCAGGAAGATGCAGCCTAACAGATTGAAGAGAGACACTGGATGAAATTCAGGAAAATACAAACAATCAGATGATGGAAATCAATACAAGCAGTTCAAGATATGAAGATGAAAATGGAAACAATGATAAAAACCCTCTAAAGACCAAGAAAGCAACCAAAAAACTACCCAACCCCCGTTAGAGGAAATGGGGTGCCATCCTCTTAAGATTTCTTCTGGCTGATTTGGGACAAAGAGTACCTTTGTAGGGGCCAAAATAAAATTGGGGAAATGTAGTCCAGCATTTGTGATCTGTTTTCAAAATTTTGAGAAATTCCAGGATTAATTAGAGTCCTGTGTGGGACAGTCTGAAATGCTGGACCAATTGGGATTGGAAGCTTTCATTGAAAGTGTCCTTGGTAACTGTCTTGTTCTGATGGAACTGTCTTGTTCTGATGAGGAACAACAACTAAAGCACTTGGTGCTGGAATATGAAGGATACAGGATATCAGTGTCTAGCATGCTGAGGGGAATGCATCCTTTCAGGTCTGATTCAATGTCACTGTATGTTTCTTTTGTTCTGAAAGTATGTAATTTCTCACAACTATTATATTGTCCCAATATTGTGAGTTTATAAGGAGTGTATGACGCACAGAACAATTAAAGCTGGTTTTCTGCTCTTTGTATGTGCAGATAAAAAGACATATCTAAATCTTCATTCATGACATATGGAGAATGGCATCTAATAGTAAGTCATAGGCGTTCTGTAGCCCACAAGAAGCATTGTCTATGCCTAGACATTCATGTCTCAGCTAGTTGCAGAGCTATTCCTATATAGTGGTATTAGTAATATGAGTTGCCTTCTTGTTCTGTAGTTTGAATTCTTCACATGCCAATTGTATCCCACTCCCTCATTCTCTCTCTGTCCCACCTCCCTGCTTTAGTGCTCAGAATGGGGAGCTCTTGGGAAGAAGGCTCTGACCTCAGCCTACCAATTCTCATCTGTACTACCTGTAACCTCTAGGTTCAGATGTTTTTACATCTAGATAGATGTTTTAAGCTAATAATGATGTGATATGACTCGTGTGAAAGTCAGACCCCACTCTCCACTCAATTGCGCAGAATGTCCTGTCCATTGACTAGATATATGTAGGGGTTCAGGACATCTCGGTCCAGATCTGCACATCATACTGTTCTTCTCATAGGTTTCTAGGACCCTCGGGATCCTCTGGTGGCTCATATTTGGCCACATCCCCTGGATGCGGAGACCTGGTGGCACTCAGAGGAAGGATAGCAGGCTACCAAGAAGAGACTTGATACCCTATGAGCATATACAGGGGGAGGAAGTCCCCCTCAGTCACAGTCATAGGGGAGGGGAATAAGAGGAAAATGGGAGGGAGGGAAGAATGGGAGGATAGAAGGGATGGGATAGCTATTGAGATGTAATATGAATAAATTAATAAAATAATTTAAAAAAAAATTTAAATTAAAAATGGAAAGATGTTTCCACACATTACAAATGCTTTCTTTTTACTTTTATATCAACTTTTTTTTTTTTTTACCAAGCATTAAGTAACACTGAAATTAAAAATAAAATCATAAGGATCTTTTTAACTTAGCAAGACTTGAAATCAACAAAATAAATCCACATTTTTGGTTCTCTGAGTTCTGTGAGAGATAAGTGAGATTGCAAGACTAATCAGAATGTGTGTGTGTGTGTGTGTGTGTGAATTTTCACAGATCTAAGTCAATAAAAAGAGTAAAATAAGATAATTGGACATAAGTCTATTAATTCTACTTTTGTATGTAAGTTAAAGGCAACATATCTTGAATTGAACCAGAGAAAGACAGTCTTTCACTAATTGTTTGTAAATATTATTTTTAATTCCTCTGATGAGTGGATGAGATGAGAACCAACCATACACAAGCTTTACAAATATATGGCTTCGACTGAGACCAGAAGATATCCATCTAAATATCCCTAGGCCTAGGTATGGAAGCTTCTAGCCTTCATACAATCTAACCTGCTCTAATCTTGGACCTGGAAGGTTTCAGCTTCCTGTCTATGTCTGCTAATACAGAACTGGAATGTTTTCTGAGACTTAGTGCTGAGTAAGATCACCGTTCTAGTTCTTTCTGAGCTCTGGCTGGCTGGCTCAACTTTGTTGTTATGGAGCAAACTTCCTCTCTAGGATGAGTTACTCAAACTATCATCTTTTTGGTTCTCTCTGAATTTCTCTGCTTGGAAAAACTGCATCTGAATTCTAGGAATTAAATTACTATGAAAACTGAACAGAATAGAGCAGAAGTATAAGAGCTCAAATAAACTCAACTAAACTACACTGAACTCAACTCCCCTCTCTCCCTGCACTGTTTTTATGTAGACTTTCTTTCCTCTCTGTTCTTTTGAGAGTTGTGTGTATTGTATCTCTGACTCAGTCTATCAAATCTTTTTGTGATTCATCACTTTACTGTTCCTCAAATAGAAATTATTGTTTAGGATTAAAGGTATGTACTAAGGATGTGTCTGTATTCCAGCTACACTATACATATGTAGGTCTTTGGATAGATCACTTGCCAGAGTAGTAATGATTCAAGGTTAAATTTCCTGTACAATGTATAGTTTTTTGTATACTGCACAAACACTGTACTTTTCAGAAATTGGGTTGTGTCTAGGGCCTCCTGTACTCTACCAAATATTCTACCTTTGGAGACCCTGTGCCTAATATCAATAATTTTTTAGGAAGAAAATATATTAAGGCCTAGTTAAAAATCTTTGTTGGGATTATCATATCAAAAATGTTGATAGAATTAGCATGTTCCTTTTGAGTTAGTGTTTTCTTTCTAAGTTTTTCAATAGAGGGCAGGCTCATTGGTGGCAAAAGAAATAATCTGGAGACTCTTGGAATATGAATAATTTTTTTAAAAAGAAAGAAGAAAAGAAACAAAATAAACAAATAAATATATCTTTCAATAGCAAAATGAAAACTTAACACTAAATTCAATACTTTATTTTAATACATGATAGAAAATTCTACACACAAATGTGAACAGATGTAAAAATAAATGAAACTCAAAATTTTTTTAAAAATCAAGTTTAAGAAAAGCTAATGCTAACTCATACCTTAAAACCAGCAGGCTACCAACAAGAAACTTGATACCCTATGAGCATATAAAGGGGGAGGAAGTCCCCCTCAGGCACAGTCATAGGGGAGGGGATTAGGGGAAAAAGGGAGGGAGGGAAGAATGGGAGGATGCAAGGGATGGGATAATCATTGAGATGTAACAAGAATAAATTAATAAAAAAAATTTAAAAAACCAGCTGCCAAATATATAAAAAACACTGAGGACAAAATGTCTCCCAGCCCCTCCCAGTTCTGAAGATGGAATTTAGCCAATCAGAATATATGTGCAGAAAGGAAATTGCAGTTTCCCATGGGGTACATATAAATGTCTCTTGGGTGTCTTCTCATGTTTCAGGGTCTCAATCCACATATCTAATATGTGTAAACATGTGCTATCTGAATGATGGCAAAGAAAGATTTAGTCAAGGCATATGCTATAAATAACAGTGTACCCCATTCTATTTCTAGTCAATCAAAATAACGAAAGACCTAATGAAGTGCCTTCATGCTGTTGTATGTTATATCCTGTGCAACATAGAGGGTTGAGGGACAGGTATGAGCATGTATTACATTCCCAGGCATTTTCTTTATAAGTAAAACAAGCTTTTCATACCACTTTTTGTTTTCTGAAGCTAAGTTTTCAAAGTACTGCAAGATAAGGCCTGGACTGTAGACACAGGTTCTCCATGACATTGTGGGCAAGGCATTGAGGCCTCTCTCCATTTTTACTTTATTGCATTTAAGAAATATCTTCTTATTAATTCTTGAAGAATTTCATACACTTCATTACTCCTCTTAATCTCTCCCAAATCTATCCTTACTTACATACCTGGACCCATTTCCTGAGCATTTTAAACTATATTTAAAATGTTCTGAAGCACTAAGCATTTTTTATTATAATTTAGTCACATTACACCCCAATTGTAATCCCTTCCCATACTAAGCATGTTTTTAAAAATTGTCATCTAGATATACCATGGCCATTAGAGTCATGAGCACACAGGAGCTGTGGCCCCCTGCATAAGTCTTGCATATACCCAGAAGAAAACTGGTTACAAAAAGTAGAGTGTCAATAGATGAGGGAAAAATCAGTAAGAGAGGGTAGTGGGAGAGGAGAATTAGCTAAAATAATAATAATAATAATAATAATAATAATAATAATAATAATAATAATAATAATAATAAAAATTCAAGGGGGTAAATGAGCTAACCCAAAATGAATCACACATGTGACCTAGGATTGAAAAGTTTTGTAGGAAGGACCTATAGTTATCAAGATAGAAACAACTCAGCAACATCTCTGATTATAGATTCAAGTAAGCATTGCTACACGTTTAAATCACCATAGATATAGACATTTGCATGGCACATTGGTATGCACCAGAGAGGTGTGTCTGCATACATATTGGAATAGTCTCAATTTCTTTTTTCAGTTGGGCCAGTGTCTCTAGAAGCAGAAGTGACTGGCTTGGGTGTTTTACAGCATTAAAGGGAGCTAGCACTGATTGAGACAATGTCTGACATTAGGGTTTATACAAGGACTGTGAAGAGTGTTCACCTTGAAGTCTTTCCTATCCTTGTAGCATGTTTCCTGTGTTAGAAGCAGATGGACAACATTAAGCTTTGTCAGTGGTTTCTAAATTGAATGCCATAGGGTAGAAATCAGCAAAATAATTTATCTTCATACTCTTGTTTTTGCATTCATTTACGCTTTTGGTGAATCAATCTCTCTCTTTTTTTTCTCTTATGCACAGAGAGTATTAAATTTCTAAATATTTATTCAAAATAAGAAAATTTGCTCAACCATGTTCATAGCAGCCTTATTCATAATAGCCAGAACATGGAAACAGCCTAAGTGTCCCTCAGTAGAAGAGTGGATAAAGAAACTGTGGTACATATACACTATGGAATACTACTCAGCTATTAAAAACAAGGAATTCCCGAAATTTGTGGATAAATGGATTGAGCTAGAAATGATCATAATGAGTGAGTTAACCCAGAAGCAGAAAGAATCAAATGGTATATACTCACTTATATCTGCATACCAGCCCAAGGGGCATGTCCCATGAAAGCCTTCACTTACCAGGAAACTGGGACAGAGGGGAGGACACCCTATTGGGACTCTAAATGAGAGACGCATGGGAGAATAGCAAAATAAAAGGATACAGATGGTCCTAGAAACCTACAAGTAGAACATTATGATAGGCAGATTTGGGCCCAGGGGTCCCGCTCAAACTAAGGCACCAGCCAAGGACAATACAGGAGGTAAACTTTAAACCCCTTCCCAGATCTAGCCAATGGACAGAATATTCTCCACAGTTGAGTGGAGAGTGTGATATGACTTTCTCACATACTCTGGTGCCTCACATTTGACCATGTCCCCTGGAGGGGGAGACCTGGTGGCACTCAGAGGAAGGACAGCAAGTAGCCAAGAAGAGACTTGATACCCTATGAGAATATATAGGGGGAGGTAATCCCCCTCAGGAACAGTCATAGGGGAGGGGAATAATGGGAAAATGGTGGGGGGGAGGAATGGGAGGATACAAGGGATGGGATAAACATTGAGATGTAACAAGAAAAAATAATAAAAAAAAACAAAACAAAACAAAAACAAAAACAAATAAGATTTTTTTTTTGCTATTTCCATGCTAGTTTGCCCTGTGTTATTTCCCGCTGCATTTATAGCTTTTTATGAAGCTTTCATTTCACAGTGCATAATGAAATCAATAAATGTGAATGAATTGGGCCATGTCTCAGTTACACACTGGTATTGTAATCCAAAACACAGTTCCAGGGATTATTGCAATATTAAAATTTAGATAGAAGGGTAATGAAAAAGATGCATTGAACATACACAAGCAACGATTATCATTAATTTTAAAGTTATTTTTCATGGCAAGACTCATCCTGGCAATAATACTCCAGTGTATGCATGAAAAAGACAATGAAGAAGATATTCAGCAATGCTCTTGTCAAGATAAAATTCATGCATTGTATATATATTTGATTACACAGCTAGATTTCAAAAGTATTTTCTACATAAAATCTCATTGACTTCAATTAGAATTTGCAATTTAAGTACACCATATGGCTTTGCTTAAAAGCAATGAGACTATTAAATTTAATTACTTTTATATGTGTCTCGCATGGTAAAGGTGCTTGTTAAGGGAGCAGCACTATATGAGAATTATTTCTAGTAAAATTGAAAACTAAGGAGATGGCCACCGTCTGCTGGTTACTAATTGACAGTCAGTTCCACAAAGAAAGTAATTTTCAGCTATACTAAAAAAAATAGCGTGCAGAGAACAATGCCACTTTCCTAATTTTATTGCTGTGTTATGCAGCAATATTTGAATATCATTTGAAGTAACACTCCTGCTCAAAAAGAAAAGTATTTATTCTGCTTCTGAGTCTTGTCTTCTACCTTTCTGAGGAGGAATTCATTCATCCATTTGTCCATACATCCATACATCTATACATACAGGTGTCCATACAGACATGGATGTGCACACAAAGTCAAGAATACACACATGCATGGTTATGCATATGTTTTCCCCAAGGACATATAATTTAGTGCATTATTCTACATAGCAACTGAAAATATATTTATAGCCTACAATAACTTTCTTCAATTTGCTTTCTTGAAGAAAATGCTGAAAATTCAAATTTCTAATAAAGACATATGGAATGTTATTGAAGTGTGCTGCAATTTATTTTCTTAATCCAGTA